>NC_141385.1:18523995-19123995 GCF_017979445.1 Akebia trifoliata
GTACGCGTCTAGAAAACTAAAGAATCATGAGAAAAACTACCCTGTTCACGATCTTGAGGTGACTGCGATAGTATTCGTACTATGCATTTGGAGACATTATTTATACGAAGAGAAGTTTGGAGTATCCTCCGCTCATAAGAGTCTCGAATACATATTTTCACAATGAGAATTAAATATGAGACGACGACGTTGGATGGAATACCTCAATGATTACGACTTTACCTTTCAGTATCACCCGGGATAGGCCATTGTAGTTGCCGACGCGTTGAGCCGAAACACTATAGCTCATATGATGATAAAAGAATGGCAGTTGCTTGAACAGCCAGTAGAAATCATATTCGAGACTCTGAGGGAAAGGTATAGACTACACATATATCTGAGTACATTGAGGATCGAAAATGAGCTGATAGTATGAGTTAGGGAAGCCTAGAAAGTAGATGAAGATGTGAGAGAATATGAGCTGAGAGCTAGGGACCTGACTGACCTAGATTGGTCGAAAGGATCAGACGAGGTTCTTAGATTCAGAGGCAGGATGTGGATACCTCAGGACTCACAGTTGAGATATGATATATTGGGTGAGGCACACCATTCTCGATATTCTATTCACCTAAGAGGTACGAAGATGTGTAGAGATTTATGAAGAAATTTTTAGTTTTTGTGTATGAAGAAGGTAATCGCAGAATATGTAAGTAGATGCCTGACATGTCAGTAGGTCAAGGCCAAACACCGAAACCCAGTAGGCTTACTTACTCCAACCATTACCCATGGCAGAATGGAAATGGGAGCATGTGACTATGAAATTTGTAGTAGGATTACCGAGAGCCAGTGACGGGTCAGATGCCATATGGGTGATTATTAATTGGCTGACGAAATCGGCAAACTTTATTCCTATTCGAGTCTCATTTGGCATCGATAGACTGAGCCATGGCTGAGATAGTTCGACTGCATGAAGTACCAATTTCTATAATGTCAGACAGGGATCCTAGATTTACTTCCTGATTCTAGGAGAGTTACACAAAGCCATGGGTACTCAGTTGAACTTCAGTTCGACTTTTCACCTACAGTCAGATGGATAGTCGGAGCGGGTAATACAATTTTAGAAGACATGCTACGGGCATGCGTATTGGACTTTGGAGGAGGCTGGAAATGTCACTTACCGTTGTGGAGTTCTTTTACAACAATAGTTTTTAAGTTAGTAGTGGCATGGCACCATTTGAAGTTTTATACAGTAGGCCGTGTCTATCACCAATATGTTGGGTAGAGACAGGAGATGCTACAGCATTGGGACCCGAGATTGTTAAGGAAACTATCGAGATAGTACGCATTATACGAGACAGATTAAAAACTGCTCAGAGTAGACAGAAAACCAATGCAGACAAGTGGTACAGACCTTTAAAATTCCAAGTTGGGGATAGAGTATTCTTAAAAGTATCACCCAAAAGAGGAATCTCCAAATTTGGTGTGAAGGGTAAATTGAAACCGTGTTTTTTGGTACCATTCGAAGTAGTTGAACTGATAAGGCCAGTGGCTTATATATTACTTCTACTGCAGCAGCTTGAATAGGTTCACAACATATTTCACGTGTCCATACTGAAAAAATATTTATCAGATTCTTCACATTTAATTGATTTGCGAAAGTTAGAGGTAGACGAAGATGTGTCTTATGTGGAAGGTACAATACAAATACTTGACAGGAGAGTAAAACAACTTAGATCTAAGTCTATCATTTTAGTCAAGGTATTATGAAGACACCACAACATTAAAGAAGTCACCTGGGAGAAGGAGTCAGAGATACGGGCTAAATATCCAGTACTATTCCAAGACTAAGGTGTCATTTTAATTTCGAGGATGAAATTTTTATTAAGGGGGAGAATATAAAACCCCTAGTTTCAATTCATATCTCGAGAAAAATAAATGGTAAAAATTTTAGAAAATTATGAAAGTAGGAATTAGGATAAAACTTCAGGATGTATCTAATTATTTTTAATGGAATCTGACCTCACTATTAGGTTCAAAATGATCGAAAAATATACTTTAGCCTGTAAGCACGCTGAAATGCTAGTCCGAACAGAAAAGTTACAAAATCCTCGATTATCGAGTCAGACCAGGCCAAAATAACTAGATTAAGAAATGTTAGGATTCGATCATATCATTGGGTTCGTAATGAAAATTATTGAATATGGACTATTTACTTGTTATTTTTAGAGATCAAAAAGTTGAATTATCGTTAAAAATGAAAATGGCGTCAATTTTATGGTCCCATTGGGCCAAAAATGTAAATTTTTGTTAGGGATATAATTTGTAGAATTGATCACATCATTAGATCCAGAATAAAAAGTTATACAAAATAGAGTATTTACTCATTACTTTTGGAGCCCGGACAGTCAAGTTATCGTCGAACGAAACAATAGGCAAAATATCGAAATTGTCCCAAAATTTTATATAAATAATTTTTTTAAAATTTTTTTACTATTCATCTTCGTTTTAAACAACTCAAAACTAGCCAATGGATTGTTTTTTTTTTTTAATTTATTTTTTTTCAAATTTTCAAACTCAAATCCATCAGGAACAGGCCATCGTTGACTTTCACTGTAGAAGGAAAAAAGGTCTGCAGCCTCGACATCTACAAAACCCACCCAACTTCTTATGGTTTTATCTTTTCTTTCGCTTTGTATTATAAAAAATAAGTCGTATATATATACGGGGATTTCGTAACTTCGACCTCGAATTTCGCCTGTTTCGGGGTCAAACCATCATCGGTTGAAGAAGGGAGAAAGGATGACGACGTAGAGATCTTCGAAACCACCAGATCAAATTCAAAAATCAGCCACCACGAAATTTGATCTACCTAGAATTCTGTGTCAATCGTCTCGATTTCTATGCACGCGCTTTAATTCTTTCACATAGAGATTGTAAGGAACTCTCTATTTCTATTTGTAATCATAGATTGTGAAAATTTCATTTAAGACTTTTTTTCATAAATTTGTTATATATTTCCAAAATATAGAATTCTTTTCGTTGTTTCAAATTCATGCCAGAACCTGAATAGTTGATGTGTTTAATTGTAATTTATAATAAATTATACGTTGGTAGGACATTTCAGTTAGTTACTTCCATCAGTTGGGTCCTATGCATCACTTAGACCTCATTTTGATATAAGTTTCGTATTTTTTAATGTTATTGAAAAAATAAATTTCATAGTTGGAAAAGTGATTTAATATTTAGTGAACTCATATTGAATTGATGAATATCAGAAAGTGAATATTTTGTTGAGAGATTGCAAACTGTAAAAATCGAAAAAAGGGAAAAAAGTATGAAACGGTAAAATGTGAGAGTCACACCCGATGAATGATGTCTGCATTTTACATTGTTGTGTTGTGTGTAGGTTGGTGAACGGATATCCAGGGATAATGTTACGAGTTGCATGTTTATTTACTTTATGTTAGCGCGAGGCGCTATTTACTTTTCCATTCTATTATTTATTTTAGGTCGGGTAGCCACAATTGCATGGTAGGAAATTGGATATCCATTCTCAACCTTGTATTGTTAATTTCTTTTTTGTTTTTAAATGAAAATAATATATATATTTAACTATTTTGTGAGTTGTTAAAGAGTCTGTGAATGTCTGAAGGGATAACGCATCATATCATCCGGAGTGGTGTACTATCTTGGGATGTACGTGATGAGACTATCGTTGTTCTTCTCACCGGAGTTAATAATAATCTTACTTTTACCTTACTTGTGTGACAAGCAGGGGATCGAACCCAAGAGAAAGGCAGAGTAGAGTTAAGCTAAGAGGATAAAATTCAAATTAACTAAAAGGAACTAAAATTATTTTTCTTTGTATTTTTTAACTTATAAGAAGATGTAAAATTGCTAGAAAATGAACTAAAGTAAATAAAATGAAAAACAAGTAAACTTATGAAATTAAAACACCATTGGAGGTGGATCTACCTAAAATATGTTGATGAGCAATTCCTAGTCTCTAGCCTTTTTATAACTCAATCGTAAGGGCTTGGTGTTAACTTCTTAGATCGGAAAGTTTTGCAAATAAAATGAAATGAGGGAACATAAACAAAGTAGACTTATTTGAAAACTTCTTACTACCAATTATCTAGTTTAAACATACTTTATTTTGATCTAATCTAAGCATAAAGAATCTATATTAAGAATAAAAGGTACAAGAAACTTAAAGAGAACTCATAAGCATTTTAAATAAAAGAAATGCATGAAATTAGAAATAACACAAGAACTTGCTCTAGGCTTTTCCACTCTCCAATGGAGGGGAACTTAGCCTAATGTCATTACAAGAGAGGGAAGATAAGAGATGAAAGAATTTTTCTTCATTTCATGGAGAAACTTACAACTTCTTCTTCTTCTATTTCTTACAAGACCATTTAACCAAAAGAAAATAACTGGAAGATAAAAATACAAAAATAAGATAATAGGCTAAGAGCCTTAGATTAAAGGAGTCTTGGATAAGAGAACCAAGAGGGACCCTTTCTCTAGAGATTGAGACTCTATTTATAGAGAAAAATATGTGTAGAAGAGTCTAAAAGTAGCCTCCACTTTTCTTTGCACAAAAAGACAAAAGAGGAGAATATGAGTTAAGGATTAGGGTATTCCAAAGTGGGACCAAATGCTTTTGCCTTGAAATTTTGATTCCAAATTGTTGATTTTCAGTACAAGAAACACACGTAATTAGATTTATCCAGGAAATGAATTTATTTATATATATTTAAACCTAATTAACATGCAACATGGTATTTTGAGACTTATCATGATTATTACCTTAATACGGAGAAATACGAACAAAAATCAAGATAAATGTCTGGAAATGTGCGTATAATTGAGTGTTTTGAGACACTCATCAGTACGGTAGGGAACACTAAGCTCATACTGGTTATGGGATGAGTATGAGAGTGGAGTCACAATTGAAATTCGGGTTTATTCCTCTCTATGTTTATCAGTGAACTTGTAATGTAAAGGTGATCATATACGAATGGTTTTTATATTTGGGAATCACATGCACGCCTGATAAGCATAGACGAAGATGATTAATTAGCGATCACTAATAATTTATAGTAGTCGAATGTTCTCACACATCGAAAAGAGACCCATTGCTTACGGTCACATCAAATGGCCTGCTTGAGCCAGATAAATGGTCAACCAAGTGTGGTAAGTGAAGTGACCGGCCACAAAATCAGGAACTAAAAGCCAGTAAAGAATATGAAACATTATGTCTCGATTGGGAGCGATCCAGTCGTGAATCCAACTCTCTAATTCCACTACTCTACCATTGTGTATTATGTATTTGTTGCCTTATTTTTATATATAAAATAAAATGTATGTTTAAATGTTTCGATTTGGTCAATTAGATTTGTATATAAATAAAATGCTATAGTGAGTATTGTTGATTGATGTAATGTTAGTTTTAAAATGTTTAGTTGCTCATCCCTTGCTATATGTACTAGTTTATCGTAGTTTCTTCTGTAAAACTTTGTACTATTAAAATAATTCAGTATGCTTATTCGTTCATGTCAAGAAGGGTTATTGGCAGAAATTATTTGTTTCTCTACTAGTTTACCATTGTTACTCACCCTTTTCTTCTCCATTTTTGTTTTGTTTCAAAGCCTGTAGTTGGTGAGGCGGGCGTAGAACCAATGAGTGAGGATCATCTGGTGGGTCAGATAGACGACCAGAGTCTATTACCTGGTGAGTACTGGGGTTATGCCCCCTAGTGGTTTCAACTAAACTAGGAGTATGATAGATTTTGTATTGAGCATTAGGATTTTTATTAAAGTGAGGATTTTCAGAGTAATCCTCTATATTATTTTTCATTTTGCACTTTGATCTATCTGACATGGCTAGATGTATATAGATCTTCCGTTGTTATTTTATTCTTGTATGTATATACAGGATATTGTTGATTTTGTTTATCAGGTAAAACAAGTTGATCGCCTTGGAATGCTAACATAAACAGATGAGACCATGCCGAAATTTCGAGGCGTCACCTAGTACCTCGAGATCTGACATGGGCTTTCGTGTTAGCGTTTGACGGGGTGCCACTTGACACATGTCACCACCTCAACTCACCTCCCTCATCCTTTACCTATCCCATCACGTTTTTTCTTTAAACACCACTACCCACATCAACCCATCACCTTTTCTCTAAAAAAATCTATCTAGTTACACCTCCAACCTGTACCTCCCCCTAACCTATCATCATAATCCCTACATACCCATATCTTCTCCTAATCTACCATCATTATACCTCCCTTTATCCTACCATCATCATTTCCTATAAACCCCATTCTATCAAATCAAACACCTCTAACCTATAACTCCCCCTAACCTACCATCATCAAACCTACACCCTTCCTTCAAATTAAGCACTCATTCTCTCCCATCAACTCATCTAAACCTCTAATCTATACACATTTTGAAACATGTCACCATCTCCCTCAACCTTCCAACCACCCTTTTACACCCCCAATTCTTTTAAATCAAATATTACTCCCCTTTCGCCTCATCAATCAATTACCCTTTTAAAATCTCATTTTCTGTACCAAACAACAATTAATTCTCTTTCACCTAACACTCAACCCATTTGAGTTATAAATAACCCATTCAACCCCCTTCCCTAAATAGCCGTCCATACCCTTTGATTTACACACACCCCTCTCTTAAACCCACACCATTATACCATTTCTCATCATTTCACCTAACTCTACCCCTGAAAATAACTCCTAAAACTCTATAAAACACCTTCATTCTCAATTCTCACTACCTAATGAAAAATTAAGAAAAATATTCTCTCAATCTCAACCCTCTACTCTTAACTCTCTCTCTCTCTCTCTCTCTCTCTCTCTCAATACTCACACTCAACATTCTACTCTCAATTCACAAATCACAACCCACTTTCAACTCTTTACCCTTCTCTATTAAGTCAAGAAAACACAACTTTGAAGATCAAAGAAGATTAAGACAAGAACAAGGTAGGACATGAACTAGAAAAGAGGAGAAAAAGTCTTCTTCCCCTCCAACTCTCCCTCTTTTACTCTCCTCCTTTCTCTACACCTATGCACACACCATAAATGATTTGAGTCATCGAGGGGCCCCTTTTTCAATAAGAGTGCCCTCAATGGATTGAATCAACATCAAAACCTCTCATACTTGAGGGCATATATCATACTTTTTCAATTCTTATTTATTTATTTTTTTTTTTCAAAATCGATCAAATCTGAGGTTACCACCAATGGTAGAGGGAGTAGGGTGCTTAACACCTTCCTTACTCCCTAACATGGACCCCCTTACCTAGAATCAAACATTGGACGAAATATACCTTATCTGTATGAAGTCGCTAAATGTCAAAATGACATAATCTTCGAAAAATACAATATTGGGTGACCATTCATACCTTTTTACAAATATGAATGGCGACGACTCCAAAATCCTTCAACGTGGTTGAGATATTTGAAAAATGAAAAATCTCGTGTCCACAGCTTGGTGACTCCACTAGAGAATTGTATGCTCTACCCTCGTGTCAACTTGGCCATTTTTTAAATAAAAAATATACAAACTATTCTTATTTGCAAGATAACATTGTTCGTTGTATTTATTGTGTTTGTTGTTTAGGTGTATTTCTTTTTCTTTATTTACTCCCTTGGGTAAAAGGGAAAAATTCAATTTTTTTTCTTTAGTTATCCGATTATTTTTTTGTCATGCATAACATCAAAAAAAATTTTAAAAAAAGGAAAAAAAATATTTGTTTTGGCTCAAGTAAAAAATCAGAGGCAATGTACCTCTAGTTTGGACTAACAAAATTAAAAAAGGAAAAAAAATATTTTTTTTTGCCAAGTAGACAGCAAAACTTAAACTGACTGTAACTTTCTGGTCCAATCTCCAATTAACTATTATAGTATATCGATTTGGGGTAGATCAAAATTTTCTTTCAAATGTGACAAAGTCAACGAGATTTGACAAGTCAGAATCATTTTTGAGTCCGTTTATTATCATTTTCACTAATATTTATGTTCTGCTTCTTGTAGGGATACAAAATGAGATACAAAAAAATAATGAATAAGTAAATTTTTGTGGCCCAAACCAAAAACCAGAGGAAATGTGCCCCGCCAAAAAAAAGTTGCTCAGTTGTTCCTTACGTCAGTCTTGACAACTTTTCTCTTGGAATTTATTTTGTTTTGAATTTTAAAGCTTCAAAAGATCAAACATATAACTTTTTCATTAAATTTAAGGCATACTGCTTGCCACTTTTTGATTGATAAAAATGGAAATTCCAAGCGATCCTCAGTTGGACCATAAAAAAAAAAAGAAGTCATTTTATGTTAGTTCATTCATTTTTTTTTTTAAATTAAAAAATAACAAAAAATTAAATTTTTTTATTGGTCGATGCTTAATTATGGATGTGCTATCTTTGTTGATTGATTATCTTAAAAGCCATGGTCTCTATAGATATATTTTCAATGTGCTTAGAAGATCTTAATATGGATGTGATGGATTTTGTATTCTTTGATCTATGTGGCATCCATATATTGATGGTTTGATTTGGCCTATGAGCCCATTCATCTAGAAAATGCCCCGAGCACACTCCATCCTATTTGCACACCACTAGCACGTTTACTTTATTACATTACACGCTTGCATGTCCCTAATAGCCAACGTGACACTAGTGCGTGGCCCGATTTCCTCGGAGATGCGACGTCATTCATGAAAATCACAACTCTAGTCATGTACCGTAAGGTATATAATACTAGGGCATTAGTACCATTTGATCAGGTGATTTTAAAAGGTATATCGATGTACCCATGCTGGAGTAACCTGATACTTTGTCCTATTGTAAGTCACACAGTCATATGTTCCGATTGCCAACGTAGTACAAGTACGTGGTCGGTCCCCTCGCGGGATTCTAAAATTATTTATGAAAGCTAAAACCCTAGACTCATACCTATACGGTATATCAAAGTAATCTAAGTTTACCAGTTGCATTCTTGATCAAATTCAGTACCTAAGCGAGATCCTGCCCCGCTATACTACTATACAACGGGGAAAGACGACGTCTATTTTAGACGAGAGGTGACTTAAGAATGCCCTTACTCAGCATCGTGCGCCACCTCTCAACTGGAGATTAAATTGGCTATTTTTGACTTTAGAGATTTGAGTTAAAGTCTTAGATTATCACCTATACCGTATATCAAACCAAGTCACCACGTACCGTCTTATTGAGTACGCTTGAGAGGTATATAGGTGCACTTGGGCAAGGGTGGCCAGATAAATTGCATTGCACGTAGTAAACCTAAAGTTTAGAAACCTCTTCATAGGTCACGACTTGAACTTATCGTAGGTGTTCCCGGGTTACTTTTCGAAAATGGACATTACAAGTTATTAAGATCAGGAAGTTACAATTTTGTCCTCAAGATAATCAAACTAATTGTTTAATGGTGTACCAACCCAATAAAGAATCCATTATAAATATGGTAGTGATTCATAATGACCCAATTCATCTCGATTTAACGATCACGATAGGCCAGACCATTTAAGTTGAAATGGCATTCAAGTTTTTTTTTCATTTTCTAATTCGGGTCCCAACCCATTTCGAAAGAAGAAAAATATTTTCCAAAGGAAAAGAAAAAAAATGATTTACAAAAGATTTATTGTTGCAAAAAAAATGACTTATAAAGATATGTTTTGCATGGACCTTGGAAATGTACTGAGATACCTTTTCGTCTCAACTCAGGATGCTAGCTGCAGGCAATAACCCAATCGACCAGTTGGTCAAAACAACCATTATAGGTATGCACACTGTAGAGAAAATCAACTTTGAGAAATTCATATTGAGATGTGTCCTGTACTTCCATGAGTTTGAGATAGATTGAAACCTTTTGGGCGCCATGGCTAAGCGTTGGAACCCTTATCTTCATATCTTTCACATTGGGCATATGCACTTGTGTCCTACTCATGAAGATTATTGTGGCATCATGGGGATATCTACTTTAGATCTTCTAGTCAGGCCTATAGTGAAGACAGGATATTCTGGTGACCTCGCAACAAGTCTGAACATTTCAAAAGAAGAAGACAAGGCCCAAGTCTATAACGGGAGATTGAATTTAGTACTTTTATTGAGTTCATATCGCTCTTACAGTCATCCTATCAATGTAAAAGCAAAAGCCTAGTGAGTCACTAGAGACTATCGGTTGTGTTTAGGAATCTTAACCCAATACATATTGACCTCCAAAAGTGATTGTCAAATTGTCCCTAAGTCTTTCACAAACATAGCTTCCCAGCTCTCAAGAAAAGTCAACCCTATACCTTTCATCATAACTGAAATCTTCTCAGGTTTAGATGACATAAAAAATGATGAGGGAAGAGGTTTCAAAGAAAACACTCACCTACTTTACATGTGACTTTGCGACCATCTTAAAATTGTAGACATTCCTTTAACCCTCGAGTATAGGCTAGAACACTTTTCTAAAAAAATATGTTAGTACGTTACAACTCAATCAAGGCTTGGAGTAAATAGTTGAATTCTCATTTTACTCGTCATATTGGGTTGAGATGCCCTTAGTGGATGACTGACTACCCTGTTCTAGATACCAAAGGATCCTATTATGTCCGTTTGATCGGGCTAGAGGAGACATCTTTTTACAATCCTGGATTGATCCTAGAACAGTACGGTATGCCTATAGAGTTCTCGCTGCCCGACACAAAGATTTAGTTCCCTCGAACCATTGATTGAAAAGTTAGTGCATCTCATTAAGAAGGCTTGGAACAAGCATACCTTAGGATATTTAGATGGACCAGCAGAGTTCAAAGAGCCAGTCGTTAGAACTAAGAGAAGCAAGCCTAATTGTCATAGCAATCTTGATGACGATCAAAACAAAGCCAAGCGTCCATGTAAAAAAATAATAATCTGAGTTAGAGTTATTGAAAGTTGTTATTCCATGAAAATCTTATTTGTCAATAATTTTCAATAGTTCAATAAAATTATTTTCCTTTAGTTTCTTTATAAATAATCATTGCATAAATGAATTATTTAATGGGTTGGTGTACAAAATTCAATTAAATATCAGGATTCATTAAAATGTTATCAAGGGGGTAATACTGAAATTGATAATCCACCTCAATTGGATTTACGACTCGTATCCATTCGAACCGGGTCCATGACCCATATCCATCTCAAATTAGGTCTACGACCCATATCCGATTTTGAATCAAGTCCATGATCCATCAATGATCTAACAAGAATGACAACCAATCAAACAACTAAAGTGAATTCAATTTTTTTCCAAAAAAAATATATTATTTCAAAAAAAAAGATGTTTTTCCAATTCAACTTGTTTCAGTTAATCTACTTTTACAAAATGCCATATTGACTCCATGTCGATGCCAGCCCCGTGCTGATGTAATCTTCTTTTTTTAATATATTTTACCAACTCCGTGTCGATGACAAGTCCGACTGATGTAATTTTTTTAAATGTTTTACCAACTCCCTATCGATGCCAATCCCATGTTGATGTAATTCTTTTTTTAATGATATACCGATTCCATGTCGATGCCAGCTTCGACTGATGTAATTTCTTTTTCAAAATGTTTTATCGACTCCGTATCGATGCCAGCCTCGTGCTGATGTAATTCCCTTTGTAAAATGTTTTACCAACTCCGTGTTGATGCCAGCTCCGTGCTAATGCTAGCTTCGTACTGATGTACTCATTTTTTTATATCGACTTCGTATCGATGCCAGATCTGGCTGATGTAATTTTTTTAAATGTTTTATCGACTCTGTATCGATTTTAGTTTCGGCTGATGTAATTTCTTTTTCAAAATGTTTTACCGACGTCGTATCGATGCTAGCCCCTTGTTGATGTAATTCCCTTTTTAAATGTTTTACCAACTTCGTGTTAATGCCAGCTCCGTGTTAATGTAAGCTTCGTGCTAATGTAATCATTTTTTTATACCAACTCCGTGTCGATGCCAACTCTGATTGATGTAATTCTTTTTTAAATGTTTTACTGTCTCCGTGTCGATGCTAGCCATGTGTTGATGTAATTCTTTTTTGTTTTATCGTCTCTGTGTCGATGCCAGCTTCGGCTGATGTAATTCTTTTTCAAAATATTTTACCAACTCCGTATTGATGCCAGCTCTGTGCTGATACCAGCTTCATGCTAATGTAATCACTTTTTAATTATACCAGCTCTGTGTCGATGCCAACTCTAGCTGATGTAATTCTTTTTCAAAGCGTTCTTCCAACTCCATATTGATGCCGGCTCTGTGCTGATGCCAGCTTCGTACTTATGTAATTTTTCTCAAACGATCCAGCTCCGCGCTGATGAACCACACTTTTTAAATTTACCTAACTTAATAAAACATCATGCATGTTTCTTTTTATAAACAAGATAGTAATGTTTGGTTTTCTGTAAGCACAAGGTGGCCAAACAAAAAAGTACAAACACCCTGAGATGCCTCCGTATTTCTTTAAATCTACATCAACTATAAGCAACTCAGAGGACCTACAACCTATGACAAATGAACTAGCCGAGGCCAATGTAATGATAGCAAGGTTGTTGGAAATAATGAAAAGGCAAGAGAGAATGGTGACTACTGTCCTAAGTAATATTAATTCTCTACAAGCACAAGCCACTCAACACCAAGTATCTGGGTCAAACCCTGAACTCTCTGAGCAACCACGACCAGATCAACAAACCACCCCACCTCCTACTATGCTAGTGTATCAGGGCCCTCCACTTTATATCCCATAAAATCAACTACACCCGATGGTGATCCCAGATGACGAGTGTGACTTCAGGGCTCCCAAAGCTAAAAATGCTACTGACAACAAAATGGCCCAATAGATTGAATCCCTCCAAGAGGAAATAAGGATAATCAAGGGCACCAATACCCTAAGAGGGATGAGATTCAGAAACCTTTGCTTTTACCCCAACGCACAACTACCGACTAAGTTCAAATGCTCGAAATTTGAGAAATACAACGGGGTAGGGTGTCCTCTGTTGCACCTTAAACTATACTGCGAATCGATGTGCCAATATGGCGAAGATGGCAGATTGTTGGTATAGTTGTTTCATAGAAGTTTGACAAGGTTGGTTCTCAAATGGTTCTCAAGGTTGGACCACTTGCTTATCAAGAACTAGCAGGACTTGGCTGAGATGTTCTGGCACAATTGTAGGTTCAACAAAGATGTGTGGTTGGACTGGAATGATATGGCTAGAATGATGAGGAAGTAGAGGGAAATAGTGAAGGAATATGCCCAAAAGTGGCGAGAGTCAGCTTCCCAGGTACGGCTCGCTATGACCGAACAAGAGATGAAAACCACATTTATCTCTACATTGGGACATTCGTTCTACACCCATCTAGTAGAGCATACCATGGGCACTTTATCCAATTTTGTTCAAATAGCAGATCGGGTCGATGATAGGATCCGAACCGATTTAATATTTGACTTCACAGCCCTAAGTGTAGCAGCAGGGACATCAGCATAGTAGAAATCAGTGCCTTTTGTCAAAAAGAAAGAGGAAACTCAAGTCAACAATGTACAACCCAGCCAACCTCTTTTTATTCAGGCACCAGATCAGAGGCCACATGCATCACAAGTCCCTTAGACGCCAGTACCTCAAGCTGCCTGGGCTTCAAGACCGCAGAATCCTTTTTGGATGGTTCTTCCACAAGCCATGCCAACACAGCTAGCAAAACAATATGGGTAGAACTAGCAAACAAGACCTAATTAGGTCAATAGAGTGTTCATCGGGTTACCGATGACGTTGTCAGAACTACTTCTTACATTACTTCAAGGAGAGTACTTCACCAAGAGACCACCGAATCCAGAAGCTTCTAAATGACTGGGGTACAATCCCAACCTCTTCTATGAGTTTCACATAGGTGTACCAGGGCATTCTACTGATCAATATTGGCAACTGAAATACCAAGTACAAAATCTGATTGACCGAAAGGCCATCATATTGGATGGTCCAGCAAACCAAGCTCCACAACAAAACATCAATCAGAACCTTCTGTCTACCCATAATAGAGGAGAAAATGGACCTGCAATGAACATAATTATAAAAGAGGAATCCGATTTCAACCCTTTAGTGCTAATAGCTCCCATAGGGTCAAAAGTCAGGGTCCACCTAACCAAGAAGCCGACAATACCAACTGTTAACACTCTCTCTCGATACATTGACAACTCCTCCCCAATACCACTCAGGATATCTGGCCTGACCATCTACTCTAATGACTGACCCACAAGCTCCATCACCTGACCTCCGCTCATTATTCCATACACATCTCCCAATCCTCAGAACTCATTATCTCGCCCACCTTTTCGCATATGTTACACTTCATCCTCACGACCACCACTTGTTATTCCATGTACTCTATCAACTCCTCAAGCATGTCCTTCCACATCCAAATCACAAACACCACCCCTCATCTTCCATGTAAAACTTGAACTATCCCCAATAACTATATACTCTCCAAAACCATTCCCCTACAATTCCAACTAGGCAGTCCCATGGAGCTATGAAACGAGCATTGTCACCTCAATAGGGGTGGAAAACAATGAAGAAAGCTATGGTAATAGATATTAGTCACGTGACCAAGACTGGGGCACGTCTCAAGATATTGGGAAAAATAGTGAGGGTCGAAAAAAAGAAAAAAGAAGTGGTAGAAGATAATGAGGAAAAGAGAAAGAAGAAATGAAAAAGGAAAAGATAAAATGTTTGAGGAAAACAGGTCAGAGCAAGAAAGAAACCTAAAATGACAAACAAAGACGTAACAAATTTTATTAAACTCATTCGCAAGGGTGAGTCCAATATAGTCAAACAGTTGAACAAGACTCCTGCATAGATTAACATTTTAGGTCTCTTGCAAAATTCAGAAAAACATCAATAGGCACTGTTAAAAGTCTTGAGTGAGTCACACGTACTAGCAATGACTTCACCTATACAACTAGAGCAGACGGTGGGACAAATCATGGCCCCCAATCTGATTGTCTTCACAGAAAGTGAACTTATTCAGGTGGGATGCAGACACATTGAACCACTAAATATCATGGTCATGTGCAAGGGCATAATGGTTGCTAGAGTACTAATTGATAATGGTTTAGCCTTGAATGTCTGTCCTTTAGAGACCTTTCATAAGTTAAATGCAGGCTGGTCCTACGTCAAGCCTAACAACAAAGTAGTCCGAGGATTCGATAGCTCAAAGAGGGACTCTATTGAAGAAACTGATTTGCCAGTTACTATCGGATCTTGCACATTTAAAGTTACTTTTGAGGTCATGGACATACCAGCAACGTTTAATCTTTTACGAAGGAGGCCATGGATTCATATTGCAGGAGTAGTACCGTCTTCTCTACACCAGAGGGTCAAATTCATAATGGAAAAAAACATGATATCGATTCTAGCAGAGAACTTAATCTCAGCTAGTCGGACTTTAGACGTACCATTCATAGATGTGGAAATGACAAAAGACAAGGTAATGTACCATTCTTACCAGTTAATTGTTGTCAACCACGTTGAAAAAGGAAAGGAGAAAGCAAGAGCAGAGTTGTCGAGGGCAAACTTGATGATTGGACGAATAATGAAGGAAATCGACTATCAACCCAAGCAGGGTTTGGGGCAAGGTGGAAAAGGCAGAACTACTCCAATTATTGCAAACAAGCATACTCCTTACTTTGGTCTCAATTTTAGACCCACAAAGAAAGATATTGCTAAGATGAATGACAAGAAAATGAAACTTCGGTTAACGAGAAAACAGAACTGAGAGCCAAATGTCTGAAACCTGGCTAAGATTCCTCACATCAACATCAGCTTCCTGAAATCACAAGTTAGACCCGACAGTCTATCAGAACCACTGCCAACAAGGTCAGCTAGGAAAAAGAAAATAGTGAGTTTCAAACCCTGACACATTCATGAAGACTTAGTTGTTGAGTCCCAATCATCCTTCATGGAGGGCATTGATGCCTTATTCAATGGGGATTCCAACGAAAGTCCACAAGAAATAATGGGAGAACCTACACTTGTCGAATCCCTTGTAAGTAAAGAAAATGAGTCACCTTTCCCCATTGGCATTGACTGGGCATCAGTCTTCATCTCACCAAGCTTAGGAAGGACTATGCCTAATTCTAAAAAAGTCAACCGAAAATCTTGGTCATTTCTGAACCACTAAAAGAACCACCATCTCACCTCATCTACCCCATCAAAGAAGGAGAGATTTTGAACAATTAGGAAGAATTTCCTATCACACTCGAGGCTGTTGAGGCCTCCAAAAAAAATGTCGTTAGGCAAAATCAATTTGCCTGAGGATCATAACGAGCCCTCGTCGTCGGGAAAAACTATTTTCAGGGCTCCTTATCTTTACTAATTCATGAATACTCTTCTTATTTTAGATGTCCAGAAAATAACACCCAAAAATAAATAAAAAATCAAATAACATTAAAAAATTAAAAAAATAAAAAGTCTTCAAATATCAAAAAAATAAAAAAGCTTTCAAAATCTCAAAAAAATAGATATTTTTCATAAACCAAAAAAAAAAGTTTTCTTAGAATTTAAGAGATTTGTCTCAATCGAATGGACCTTTGGATATAACAGAATATGAAGGGATAAGTATGACTTCGATCTCGAACTTGAATTCGATCTCATGGGAATTGAGGAAGAGTCGGAGGACGAAGTGGAATACCCTCCTAAAGAAATCAAGGACCTAGAACGACATAAAAAAGGTGTTTAGCCAAACATTAAGGATACAGACTTGGTTAATCTCGGCATTGAAGATGACCCATGTGTTTTAACAATTGGAGCCTTGTTAATCCTTCAGTAAAAAGAAGAAATGATTGAACTACTTCGTAGTTGTCAAGACATCTTCACCTGGTCCTATAGAGATATGCCTGGTTTAGATAGAGATCTCATTATTCATAAGCTATTGATTGCTCCTAGGAGCAAGTCGATTAAGCAAAAGTTGAAAAGACTCAAACCATAATGAATACTCAAAATAAAAAACAAAGTGATGAAACAGTTCCAAGCAAGATTTCTCGTAGTCTCCATGTACCCCGAATGACTAGCCAATGGCATTCTGGTATCGAAGAAGGACGAAAAAGTACGAATGTGTATCGATTATCGAGATTTGAATAAAGCCAATCTTAATGATGATTTTTCACTATCCCACATTGACACTCTAGTCGATAGCACAGCAGGACATGTCATGTTCTCATTCACGGATGATTTTTCAGGCTACAATAAAATAAAAATGACAGAAGAAGACTAGGAGAAGACAACATTCATCACCCCCTGGGGCACTTTTCATTACAAAGTCATATGTTCCTTTTTGTGAATGCAATCGACTCGAACCTCAATAGGCCTCTATAGAATGATATCGATTATTAAGGCTTCCATAGGTCTCACGAGTATTTGTGAGCTTACGGGAATGGGTATAAGATGTGAGTGGTGTGAGTCATTTTGGGGGCCCATGGGCCCGATGGTGAGTGATATGGAGGAGCATATGATTTTCGAAGGCCTGATTCGATCCCATATGATCATAGTGAATTCCCACGTGCTCGGTATACATTTTGAGGGCTTTTGAGAATTTTGATCGCATTTATCTAGCATGTGGGAGTCTTAATTATTTTTCATGTAATTTTAAGGTTTCGAGACATGAGATGACCATTACGTGGTCCTGAGTTTTCAAGAACTCAAATAATTCAAGGCCCAAAAGGTAAAAAATGTTCTGGTCCGTGTTTTCGACACGGATAAGCTTTTTCAAGCTTTCATCCATGTTGGGAGCACAGATAAGTCATTTTGGAATTCATCTATGCCTTAAGCATGGATAAGTCAACTTTGCCTTCATCAGTACTCTCAATACGGATAAGCCAGCTTTGATTTCATCCGTACTTTAGGTACGAATAAGTCAATTTTGATTTCATCTATTTTTAAATCACGGACTAGTACGATTTACTTCATAATTTAAACTTGTTTCACCATTGATTTTGCCCTATCATTTTACTTTTCACGATTTTTTACTTCTCTTTTCCATATTTTGAACAGAATTTTGCTTTCCTTCTTCTTCAATGCTTCTTCCCAAGTCCCATGGAGATGCTTTCTATTCTTCCTAACTTGAAAAGGTATGGCATTATTGATCCTTTCTTGAGTAGTTGGATATATAGCATAGATAGTAATGAGAAAGTTCAATGGGATTTGAATAAATTAGGATTCACACTTTCATTGCTAAAAATTCTATTGCAATGGAGTTTGATTGAGGCAATGTTGGGGTGTTGGGTTCCCGAACTCAACCTCTTTCGATTTGGGGAACATGAGATGACTCCCACTATTGAGGAGATTGAAGTGTTGTTGGGTCTCAAGATGTCTGGTGTGGTCGTTGTTCCACGTTTGCGTGATGGTTATTGAGGTGAAGCTTCTGATTTCTTAAAGATAAATCACAAGTTTTTGAAAATCCCAGATGGTGGATCGATTTTGAAAATAATGTCGAGATCTTTCTTAGTTGAGTGTCTTACAGATCCCTCGAGACTGTTGGTTCATTTTAATGCTCTCACTTTAATGGTGGTGAGGCAACTCTTGTTTCCTGGTGGTAGGGACATTTTGGACCTTTCTCTCATTCACTTGATACAACAAGCCCGGGAGGGATGCTGATTGGTATCGATGCTCCTGAGTGAGATGTTCCAATCCCTTACGGCTTATTCGTCTGGTCATGATCGAATTTTTTAAGGATGTGCTCCACTCCTGCAGGTAAATTTTAAATTTAGCGTAGATAAAATTTAAATATTTTAATTTTCAAAAGTTTAGAATGCTCCTATACTTTTAGCTTTGGTTCATGGATCACGTGGCTTCAACCGAAGCTCTTAATCGCTCGTTTTGCATTAATGCCAATCTTATTCTCATGATGTCGAGGCGAGTTGCTTCCTTATTCTCAGGTGGTAAAGAGGAATGGTATAATTTTTTTTGCAATCTTGATTATGAAGAGTTGAGATGGGTCGGTGCATTCCAACCTCGAGGGTCACCTGTGACTGCTTTTGATGGGGTTCGTTTCCTTGTCTTGATCGATCTTCATGGGTCGACTCACTATATACCACTTCAGGTTTTCTGATAATTTGACTATGATCAGGGTATGCTCATCTCTAAGAATTTTAGCGAACTAGTTGGTCCTTTATCAACCGTCCTTCTAAGTCGACTCATGAAAGAATGAAGCCGATTTGAGGTTTTGAGTAGACCCATATTTACACCATACCTATTCCCATCATACTTGCATTGGATTCAATAACTCATCTCTAGGAGGCAATTAGTGTCGATGGTACCCCAAGCACGTCCTGGTGCTTCATCTTTCTTTGGTTATCAAGATCGAGTGGAGGAGTCCCAAACTGATGATCGTAGAATTTAGGCTATTTGGCTTAAGTTTCGAGAAGAAGATGCAAGGAGAGATTGCTCGACTGACATCCGAACTTGCACAATCAAGGTCTAGTGATAGCAATGAAGTTGTTAGGCTTCGAGCCGAAGTTGTTGAGTTGAGGGACAGGCTTGTCTAGAGTTCTCATTTTGATGACTTTGCAACATATTTGGTGAGTAGTGACGTTTTGGATGCTGAAGAGTGATGACTAGCCAGGTTGCCGGGATCCGTGCTTTGGAAGAATACCTTGACTCCTTTTTCATTTCTTACCATGATGTTTGATGGGTTACGTTTTATATTCCCATTTTTTATATTTTCTTGACATTATCTGAATGTATGTACAATATTAAAAGATTTAATGCAAAGAAAATAGGTTTTGTACTTACTTGACCTCAGGTGTATCTATTGTTCTTGAAAACACAAAGTTTCATTGAATAAGTCCTAAGTTTATCAACATTGGCCAAAATAGTAATTTTTTGAATTTTATGAAATGTCTTTATCAAATAAGTATGATAATTTCAGAGTTTGTAAAATCATTGGTTGTGAAGGTCTTGGTATTGTCGCCAACCATAGAGGATACGAGTATCAATTGTTCTTTCGTAGAATCATCTCCATTACCCAGGTATTGTAAGATTATTATTTGTTTAGGCCTCAGGATTTTTAAAAGATTTTACCATTCATAGTTTATACTCTTGTGGGCCAGGAGTTCTCTCTTTTTTATTTAATTTTTTTTGTTTTTTTATTTATTTTTTTTGTTTCTTTGCCCTAATTGCCCCTGGCGCCAGTTATGATTTTCACCAAACCCGATTTCTACATTTTTGTGCATCGACGTCCTTTTTAAGATTTTTATCGTGCCGATGGCTTTGATCTTGTCATAGTTTGATTCTTTTACTCATAGCACCCTTTCAAGTTTTTACTATGCCCTTTCAAAGTATGCTTGTATTTTTTGGATTTTTACATTACAGTTCTTTCTCGGTGTCTCTGTGTCTTTGTGGCTTAGCGACTCAAGTTGAGCTGCGAGATCGACGACTCTACTCTTGTAGTGGCGCTCTTTCTTGAGTAATTGCTCTAGATTTTTCTTTCGAGTTTACTGACATCTTTTCGTGGTTTGACAACTCAAGTTGAGATGCGAGATCGACTACTTTATACTTCAAGACATTCTTTTTTTCGAATATCCAACCTGGATTCCCCTCTCGAGTCTTCCAACGACTAACAAGATTTTGAGGTCCTGACCAAGTCATAAGATCATTGGTACTACCATCATCATTGTGTTGCCCTATAATATTTCCTGATCAGAAAGGACTTTTAGTGGGACGAAATGTTGGCTTAGGCTAATGGTAATGGAATGATACAAAAATGTTAAGGTCTGGGTTTGTCTAGAATGGGTTAGACATGAGGTTCATTTATTTTAATTTTGAAAAAAATGATCTATGTTTACTCCCAGTGTTTCTCGAACTTGTTTTGGCTGGAGATTTGGGTCGAGCTCAAGATCAAGTGTTTGAGTTTTTTGAGTTTTTTGTATTTTTAGCCGTTCACGGTATATCTTCACCCGGGCCAGGAGTATATGTAGACATGAGAAAGTTTGTTTTCGAACCTCAATACTACGTGGTTTGGAGTAGCAACCATTTTTTTTTTGGAAATGGGTGTGAATGGGCACTCGAATCAATTTTTTGAAAATCATTTTTTCATGACATTGTAATGACTCTCATTCATGAAAAATGTATAGTCTACCTAAGATCTAAGTAAGGGGATTTGGTTAGAGAATGGAGAAGGTGTTAAACACCCTATTATCTCCACCTAAGGTGGTTACCTTTAGATTTGGCCATTTTTGAAAAAATTAACATGATAAGAAAATGCATGAGATGCATAAAGTGGGTGTGTGCACATGGTGTGTATGTACCCCTATGAAAGAGGATTTAATGTTAGTGTTGATATGAGGAATATCCTATGGAAGAGGATATCCTATGAAATCAACACATTTTTTGCATGAGTTTAAATGTTGATTTAAGATTTTAGAGAAGTTCCATGAATGGAGTTTCCTTAAATCCATAACCTTAATACATACATACTTAGTTAGAAACTTAGTGTATTAGCCCTATCGAGAGAGCTACACAATTCTTCACCATTGCCAAGCATGCGTGGTGTGTGTGCATAGTGTACATTATGATGCATGAGATAAGATGGATTTAAAAAAAACTTCAACCTCCATCCTTTCGACCAAACCACCTCAAGCATTACATGCCCAAGGTTGAGGTTCAATCTACGCAGGATGAAGGAGGGTTCTTCATTACACCCTAGGGCTTCTAAAAAAGAAAAGAGAAGGATAGAAGAAGAAGATGCAAAAGTTAAAATAAAATAATATAAGACCTATCTACACCCACCTTGTCCCTTTGGAAGTTTTGAATGAACTTGAGCTTTGAGAGAAGAACTTAAAGGTTGAATGATTTAGTTGAGGGTAAAAGATGAGAGTTGTTGAGTAAAAGATTGGGAGATGAGAGAATGAGTGGAGATTTTATAGAGTTTTAGGTTGGAAGATAGGGGCTTAAGAGCATCTTTATTCATAGAAAATGAGGGTATTTATAGAGTTTTTGAAAAACTTTTGGGGATAAAGTGGTCCAATCCTAAAAATAAAGAAAATGGACATGATGATTAAGTTATTTTCTTTTTAGATTTTTCATTTGTATGAGGGTAAAGATGACATTTGTGAAGAAATCCTAAAAGTATTCTTTGATCTTTGGTTTTTTGGTAAATAGAGGTGAGAGAATAAAAAATACTTTTGTGAGGATAAATAAGGGGTGACATGTGGAAAGGTGGAGTGGTAGGTGAAAAGTAGACATTGGTTCATTTGTAAATAGCCCATAAAGCAAAGGTAAAAGTATATTTTTGAAATAGACTACTAAGAGAACAAAAGTACTTTTGGGAAGGTGAGTGGGAGAGTGACATGTGTAAAGGTGAAGTGGTAGGTGAAAAGTAGACCTTGGTTCATTTGTAAATAACTCATAAAGCAAGGGTGAAAGTATACTTTTGAAATGGACCCATGGGAGAGCTCTATGTATGTACTTGAAGATTCTCACCTTTTGAGGGTATGATTGGAAGTTGTCTCAACTTTATGGATTATTACCAAAGACCAAGAACCTTTTCGGTTTGACCAACCTTTTTGGGAAGGGCATTTTTGGATTTTCACAATGGGGAGTTGACTCTCCAATTAGATAATGCATTGGGTATTGGGGGCTTATGAGAGATCAACATGTGTCATCTTTTGAGGGCGGTGAGAGAATGGGCTTAGAATGGACTTTGTTTATGGATAATGGGTATTTAAGGCTATGGACTTTGTTTATGGATAATGGACTAAGGATATGGGCTTTGTTTATGGATAATGGGCTAAGGTCTTGAGGTGACTTGGTTTGATTAAGATATGGACTTTGTTTATGGACTTGGGTTAGGGTGTGGGTGATGGATATGGATTTAAAGTGGATTAGGGACAAGATTGACTTGCATGGGAATGATGCCAAATGGCAAAGCAGGCCCGTTGAGTGGCTTAAGTTCTAAATCGGAATCAATTCAAGAAAATTTGGATTTTCCTAACAGGTTCGTACAAATTGGGGTGTCTACAGTATACTTGATGCTTTCTTTTTCTGATTTTTTATTTTCTTTTCCCTTTTGTCTCTTTTTTATTTCTTTCTTTTTTTTTCTTTTTTTTTCTTTTTCCTATTTTGTTGTTTCATTTTGTAATTGTTGACTTGTCCTAATCTTGGGTTATGAAACAAACATGATGGTTCAAAAGGGTTGAACTAGGGTTAGATAGTTATTTTCAGGGTAGCAAAGATGGCCTTTCATCATCTCAGGATCAATTTTTTAGATTTAGTATTTCTTGATAGTGTCAACATTGATCGGTTGAGGAAGACTTGTCCGTCTGCTTCTATAAGGATTAGAGCTTTTCCCGTCATTACTTTCTACACAATAAATAGTCCCTCATTGTTTGGTCTAAACTTTCTTCTAGCATCTTCTTGGATTGGTAAAATCCTTTTCAAAATAAGGTCTCCTAGTGAGAAATATTTAGGCTTGACTTTTTTATTATAAGCACAAGCTATTCGTCATTGATAGATATATCCATGGCAAATGGCTGCAAGGCAGTTCTCTTCAATCAGATTCAGCTGATCAAACAGAGCTTGAATCCATTCAGTTTCATCCAACTATGTTTTTTTAAGATTCGAAGGGACGGAATCTCAACCTCAATGAGTAAGACTGCTTCCATTCCATATACTAATGAATACGGAGTTACCCCAGTTGAAGTCCTAAACGAAGATCGATAGGCATGAAGTGAAAAAGACAACATGTCGTGTCAATCCTTGTATGTAACAGCCATTTTCTCAATGATTCTTTTAATGTTCTTGTTGGCTGTCTCAACGGCTCCGTTCATCTTAAGTCTATATGGTACCGAGTTGTGATGAGTAATCTGAAAGTCTTCACACATTTTGATCATATCCTTGTTCTTAAAGTTCTTAGCGTTGTTAGTTACTAATCTGTTAGGAAGCCCGTAATGACAGATTATGTTGTTCTTGACAAACTTTAGAATATAATTTTTCTTGACATTAGTATACGATGCAGCTTCTACCCATTTGGTGAAGTAGTCGATAGTAACTAAGATGAAACAGTGCCCGTTTGCAGCCTTCGACGAGATCTATTAGATAATGTCCATCCCCTAGAGTGAGAAGGGCCAAGGTGAGGTCATATTATGCAATTCCGAAAGTGGAGCATTGATCTTGTTGGCATAAATCTGAAATAGATGGCATTTTCAAACGTGTTGATAGAAATCACTTTCCATTGTAGTCCAATAGTACCTCATTCGCATAATCTTCTTAGCTAGCATATGACCATTCATGTTAGGTCCACAGACTTCCCCATGTACAGTCTCGATTAGTTGTTTTGCTTCTACTTCTGCTACACATCAGAGTAGGACTTTATGATGTGATTTCTTGTATAGAATATTGCTTAAGAAAAATTGGCCTGCCAATTTCTAAATAGTTCTTCGATCATTAGGCGTTGCATCTGATGGAAGTGTTCGATTTTCGAGGTATGCCTTAATGTCAGAGTACTAAGGCTTACCTTTGGGCTCTTCTATTTCGACAGGTAGACAATAGGCCAACTCATCTTGAATTCCAATCTTAATGGGGTCGATGACTAGATCTTCTGAAATACTGATCATGGAAACAAGCGTAACTAGTGCATCTGCGAATTGAGTCTTAGCTCTTGGCATGTACGTGAATGAAATCTTATTAAAGCTTGAGCTTAACTCTTTGAGATACTCATGGTAAGGGATTAATCTCTGCTCTCGGGTCTTCTATTCTCCAATCGTCTAATAGACTACTAGATTCGAATCTCCGAATACATCGATTTCATCTACTTTGAGATCTAGCGTCACTTTCAATCCTACTATGCATGCTTCGTATTTAGCCTTGTTGTTAGAACATTGAAACTTCAGTCTGATGGCAATTAGCACGTGGGACCTGTCCGGCTTGATTAGGATTGCCCCTATTTTATTTCCTTCCTGATTTGCTGCTCTATTGAAGTACCTTTTCTAGCCTAGTTTTTTATCCTCGTCTTCAATCTCAGTGAGTAATATGGCTTCATTAGGAAAGCTTGTTCTTAATGGCTCATAATCAGACAACGGATGCTCGGCTACGTGGTCGACGATGACTTGTCCTTTGATGGCCTTCTGAGTAACATAGGGCATGTCAAACTCAGATAATAATAATTACTATTTTGTAGTGCAACTTGTCAACGCTGATTTCTCAAAAAGGTACTTCAGGGGGTCCATTCTAGCAATAAGCATAGTTGAGTAACTAAGCAAATAGTAACGTAATTGTTGAGATGCCCAGACTAATAAATAGCAAGTCTTCTCAAGTATCGATATTTTTGCTTCATACTCTATAAACTTCTTGCTGAGATAATAGATGGCATGTTCGTTCCATCCCATTTTATCATATTGCCCTAGTACATATCCCATTGATGTCTCTTGCACTGAGATATACATCAACAAAGGTCGCCATGGAGTAGGAGGGAGTAAGACTGGTAGATTGAGCAGATATTGCTTGATCTTATCGAATGTTTCCTAATAGTTTTTGTTCCACTTCTTTGGTGTATCCTTTATGAGTAGCTTGAAGACTGGCTCACAGATAGGTGTGAGTTGAGCAATGAATGTACTAATGTACCGTATTCTCTCCAAAAATGCCCGAATATCTTTTTCTAAAACAGATGCCTTCATCTCAAGGATATATTTAGTCTTTGTCAGATCTATCTCGATGCGTCTTTTACTAACGATGAATCCTAGTAGCTTGTCTAATGTTGCCCCGAATACACACTTTGTCAAGTTGAACCTTAAGCTATACTTTCATAGCCTATCGAATACCTTCTTGAGATTTACCGGATGATCTTCTTCTATGCCAGACTTGGCAATCATGTCGTCTACATAAATCTCAATTTCTTTATGGATCATGTCGTGGAATAATGCAGTCATTACACGTTGGTAAGTTGCCCCTATGTTCTTCACCCAAATGACATGATTTTGTAGTGGAAAGTACCCCATGATGTGATGAATGTGATCTTTTCCTGGTCTTCTTCTGTTATTTTTATTTGGTTATAGCCTGAGAAGTCGTCCATGCATGAGAACATTTCATGCCTAACTGTACTATCGACTACAGTGTTGATGTTTGTGAAAGCGCCCTCGATCCGCGGGGTGCGTGGATTCGCTTTTGACCCTTGAGGTTTGGGAGTCGCCACCTAGTTATTACGGTCTAGGAACCGATCAATGACTCTAAATAGATAAAGAACTAATCTAGAAATGAAAAAAAAACTGAATTCGGGGATCATGTTACGGGGTTGGAAGGTGTTAGGCACCAACCCCGCCCGGCCAAAGCCGGTCTCTACTAACTTCCCAAATAAGTTACATTGCTAAAAAAAAACCTAGATAATAAAAAAAAGTAAGAAATTATACATTTCCGATAGCAAAGACCTTGTTCCCTCAGATCTGACAAACACTGCTCCTTGTACCGTATTCCTTGCTTCATTCTGTCTCTAGATTTGATTTCTGATCTCCGAGGCAAGGTATCTCCTTTTTTGATCTGGATTCTTCGAGTTTGTTATGGATTTTGGGGTGTTTAGAGGGCTTTTAGGTGTTTTTTAAACTAAAATCGAAGGAGGGATGTTAGGTAAGGAGTTGGGACTCCAAAACTAGGGTTTATGGGAGGTTAGGGGGGCTTTAAACCTACTTCTCTTAGGGTTTATGACTTGATACGAAAATAGGGTGTGAGCACCCCTATTTATAGATTTTTTTAGAGGTTGATTTAGACAGAGTTAGTATTTAATTAGAGTTGTGTTTAGTTATAATGTTTTAGTAGTTTGTGTTTTATTTTTATTCGAATTGTTTTAGGTAGAGTTGTGTTTTAATTAGAATTGTTTTAGGTGGAGTTGTGTTTTAATTAGAACTCTATTAGATAGAGTTATTATTTAATTAGAACTCTATTATGATTTTGACTTTTGGTCTTATTTCTTTGACTTTTAATATTTTGACTTTAGTCTTAATTGATTGACTTTTAATATCTTGACTTCAGTCTTACTTAATTGACTTTAATTTTGACCTTAGTCTCACTTGATTGACTTTAATACCTTGATCTTAGTCTTGCTTGATTGACTTTAAATTTTTGGAGAACCCTCCTCTATTATATCTTTAATTCTTTGGACCCCCAAATGGAAGGGTCCTTAAAGAAATATCTAACGAACCCTCAACAATTTTCCATGAGAGCCTGATTGATCAATTTTTTTAGTTCAAAATTTTAAATTATTTTCATTAATGTTTCACTTTAATTATTTAATGTTTTATTTATAAATTTTGAAATTTTTAATTACGAAAATTGTGAAATTACCGTTTTACCCCCGGAGAGGACTTTTTACGTTTTAAGTCGGTTTTTAATGTTCTAGGATGTTTTAGAATCGATTTTTCGTAAGAAATTCAATGAAAATATTAGTTTGTGTCATTTATGAAATTTTTTGTGTGAAATGGTCATGAACTTTATGAGGGGCATTTTCGTAATTTTGTCGAATTTTGTTAAAATTAACGAAATGATTTATTTAGTTCCGATTTGTTATTCTATGTGTTCGAAAGGATTTTCCTAATCGTAACGTAGGTTCTAGGGTTATTTTGATGTTAGGGGTATTTTGGTAATTTGGTCATTTTTAGTGATTTTTATCGTGAAGCTTCTTTTTGGTCTGTAAGATGATGATTTCTATATTTTTGAGGTCGTATTTTCCTAACGTAGCGTGATTTCTAAAGTTTTATCAGTTCGAGATACCTCATCCGGATTTCTGAAACATTTCTGGTAACAGAATAAAGCAATGGAAATAACATCCATCATTGGGAATCATTGCGATCGGGTTGACGAGTTGATTAATCAGTCGGATGCAAAAATGGGGTGTCTAAGATGCCCCTCTTTGGCAGAGGGTTGAAGCAAACTAGATAGCAAATCTTTTTTTGTAGACAGTGCGATATCCGAATGCCAAAGCTAGTGACAGTTCATTTTGCAGCCTAATTTAGCAATTCGCTGAGGTGTTCGGATCCTTGAGGATAAAACTCTCCCCAAACTAAAAAGTTGTCAGGTCCTTGAGCGTGAGCTCTCACTGGCAGTGTCAGATCCTTGAATTTTAGAGAATTCTCCCTGACTAAAAAGTGCAAATGTGCAAGTGTGTGCACTGTGAAAACTGAATAAAATCTGAGTATAATTTGAGCATAATCTGAGCATAAACTGAGCATAAATTGAGTATAAACTGAGCATAATTCCTAGAAAACCCTCAGCAGTAACTGAGCAAAATCCAAGATAACCCTTGGCGACAACTGAGTAAAATCCAAGATAACCCTTGACGGCAACTGAGCAAAATCCAAGTTAACCCTTGGTGGTAACTGAGCAAAATCCAAGATAACCCTTGGCGGTAACTGAGCAAAACTGGCAGAGGAATGAAGGAATTTTGGGAAAGAATGAATGAATTTGAAGAAGACTGATTGGAATGAATCGAAGAATGAATAAATCTGAAAGATAATTAATCTGGAAGAGAAATGATCGAATCTAAGAATGATTGGATCTGGAAAGGAATCTGGGAATGAAAGAACGCCATATCTCCTACTCTAGGTAAGCGAATTATTAGTTAATCTCTGGGCACAGTCTAATGTGAGACCTAAAGTGCTTTTGTTTGAACCTGAAGGTTTTATCCTAAAAGTTTTATGAATTTAAAACCTGAGTTTTTATTTCTTTTGAACCTCAAGGGTTTTTCGAAAAACTGTTATTAAGAGGGTAACCTTAAATTTGGGGTTCTCATTATCTTTTAGGATTAACATTGCTCAAAGACAAAATGCCCCTAGTTTGACAATGTACGTGGTATTGAAAATAATTGAACACATCATGCAAAAATTAAAAAAAATGCCCCTAGTATAGGGGGAAAAGTTACATTAAAGAATAAAGAAAATGCCCCTTGTATGAAGGATTGAAATATTTGATTACCACAAGCGCAATAAAGACTCAACTTTTCATTTTGATTACTTTTATTGAAGATTTTGAGTCAGGCTCAAGAGAACAAAATTATTTCCTTTTGAGATTCATCATAGAATTCACCCTTATCTCCCTTGGTTCACTTGGGAAAGTAAGAATTTTCAAATCGATCGTAGACAAGATACTTGTGGCTTCTGAGTCTATGCCTGGTTTAAGCTAAGTATTGAACTTGATTATTCGAACTTCTGATGTTTCAGTTCGGATAGCTCTCAGCTTGGGATTTTCTTCTGTTTTTCTTTTTTTTTTTGCTCTAACTTTTGCCTAGATCGCCTTTTTAGGTTTTCAATCTATCGAGCTTGCTCTAACTTTTGCCTAGATCACCTTTTCAGGTTTTCGATCTAGCGAGCTTTTCTTTTTTTCTTGGCTCTAATTGTTGCCAAAGTTGTCCTTTCAGATTTTCAACCTTGCGAACGTGCCTTAATTTTTGCCTAAGTCGCCCTTTTGGGATTTTCAACCTAGCAGGCATTTTTCTTCTTTTTCTTTTCTTCCTGTCTGAACTTCTGGAGTTGCTGTCTGATCATGCTTTTCTATCTTCCTTGACTTTTCGTACGGTACTTAGGAGGACTTTTATAGGTAAGCTTAGGACTGGGTATAAAAAGAAAGGGATTTTGAGGCTCAAAATCCGAATGCCCCTTGTGTGGCATTTCTTTTATTTTGCTTTAAATTTTCTTCCCCATTTTGAAGATATTTTTCTTTTCTTTTGAATTTTTTTTTTTTTTTATTGTATGGGGAAATAGATTTTATTTTATTTTGATGTGGTCGGGCCTGA
This sequence comes from Akebia trifoliata, assembly GCF_017979445.1. Lineage (NCBI taxonomy): Eukaryota > Viridiplantae > Streptophyta > Magnoliopsida > Ranunculales > Lardizabalaceae > Akebia > Akebia trifoliata. The sequence goes on from NC_141385.1 coordinate 18,553,780, forward strand.
AGTAACTTCTCAGGTTGCCTACGTACCCCAGAATTTTGGGATTAGACCAAAACGTAGTTCGAATCTTCCCTCCCCTAGGTTAGGTGATCGAGCTGAAAAAGAAAAAGGCATAATTTTTCTTTTTGGAAAAGACTGCAAAGAGGTTGAGAAAGGATATGTTGAACTAGGTAACCGGGTAATATGAGGATTGATTCGGCCAAAGATGGCCTCCCTAAATGTAGTACCGTTTCATTTGGTCAAGGTTGGTTGGTTCTGATAATTCGATTCCATCATGATCTTGAAGCCTGACAGCTTTTCTTGGTAGTATTTCCTTGATGATGAACGGACCTCCCCAATTTGATTTGAACTTCCCTCTCGGGTCAAAGATAGGTGCCTGATTCTCTTTGAAATCTGATGATTTTCCAAAGTAGTGTTTCCTTGCTAATGGATGAATCTCTCCAATTAAGTTCAGACTTCCTCCTAATAGTCGAGGAGGTGTGGTCAATTTTCTTCGAAGTCTGATGGTTAAATCCTTGACTTGTAAGTAACAACTTTGACTTTTTAGTCTGCGTTGACTTTTCTTTGATAAGTTTGCACGTGGTACATAACTCTAAGCTGTTTTTCTTCAATTAAGTTTAGTTCTTCGTACCCATGGCAGACTTAGTCTACTTTTAACAATTGATTTTCCATCAAGACCTTGAGATATGGGATTTCCATTTCCACTGGTAAAATTACTTCCATATGAAAAACTGTATTGAAGTATGATACACCCAAAATGTGAATGATAGCTTCTCTAACCAATCTTGGTGCGCTTGACACATTTTCATGATGATTATCTTGAGACTCTTACTAGCTGCCTCAACCGCTCTATTAATTTGAGGACAATAGGGGGATGATTTGTGATTGTCGGATCTTTAACCTTTGAACACAGAGTAATCCTTGACTTTGAAGTATGACCCATCATCAGAGATCAGTTCAAAAGGTACCCCCATATTGACTGATAATATGTGATTTGCAACTCAAGATGTAGTGAGGGTAGTACTGATACATTTTATAACATCTCTATCGATATTTTCATCTCATCGGGCCAGTATCTATTCCATGTTGAACAACACCGAAGCTTGCACCTCATAGGCCCATGTGAACAAGTCTTTTGAAATTTCTGAGAAAACTCATTATCCCCTTGTGTTTCTCTAGGGAGAGGATGGTTTCTATTTGAATCTCTTTAGGAATTATTTTTTGTTCCGAGATCAATGACTTTTGTTTTCTTGATTAAAAGTTGAGCCTAACTCTTATCTTCTTGCTCAGGAAAGAAATATATCCTTGAAACCAGATTAGTAGTTAATTCGTTAATGTGCTCGAGGTATTCAGAAATTTCCTTTATCCAATCAAATTCAGATGGGGTAACAGACACCTCTATGACTTGACAAACTAACTTGACTCAACAGGAAAAAGAGTTGACTCAACCTAAAGAAAACATGACCTTGTTGGATTGAAAAAAAAAAGGACTCGAGCTAATCCAAATGACTCATGAAAACTCATGACAAGTAACAACAACGGGCTTGATTATGGACTGAGGACTCGAGACATTGCTTATAACCGGCAAGACTGAAACACTATGATCTTCAGGGAATAACTGTGTAATTTTGAGAAATTCTGAGATCATTTCTGACTGTTGACTTGATATGACATTTTTTCTAACTGACTGGATTTATAACCCTAGCTAGACGATGGATGATTGAGTTTAGGTACAATGATAACCCTGAAATCTAATCGAATGTGGATTTAATGAACTTTAGTGTTACCCCCTTAATAACATTTTAAATGAACCCTAAGATTTTATTGAATTCTGTGCACCAATCCATAAAATAATTCATCCGTTCAATGATTATTCAGAAGGAAAATAATTTTATTGTGCTCTTGAAAATTATTGGAAAATAATGTTTTTATTTTATAAATTTTTTCACAAATTTGATTATTTTTTACAACATATTTTGGTAATTTTCCAAGGCCCATGCAAAAATAGATTTTTTGTAAAAAACATATTTCAAAAATGTTCCATGCAAAAATAGATATTTTGTAAATCATTCCTTCATCTTTTTTTCTTTTGGAAAACATTTTTTTTATAGAACACTTCTTTTGGAAAACATTCTTTTCTGAAAAATATTTTCCTTCTGTAAACTATTTTTCTTCTTTGAAAATTTGATTTCCATTTTGATTTAAATGGCCCGGTCCATCATGATTGTTGGATCGAGATGGACTGGGTCATTATTGAATTCTTGCAAGAAATGGATTCTTTATTGGGTCGATGCACCCATTTTGATTTCCAAAAATAACAATTTTGATCCTTGAGGACAATCATACACTCTGATCTCATCATTCACATCATTCACATACACTCATACGGTTCCATTCAATGAACAACCCGGGAATACCCACGATAAGTTCGAGTCGTAACCTACAGGGAAGGTTTCTAGACTCTAAGCTTACTACGTGCAATGCATTTTATCTAGCCACCCTTGCCCAAATACACCTATATACCTCTCGATACGTGATGACTTGGTTTGATATACCATATAGGTGATAATCTAAAACCTCAATTCACTTCTCTGAAGGTAAAAACAACCAGTTTGATCTCCAGTTGAGAGGTGGCACACAATGCTGAGCAAAGGCCCACTTAAATACCTCTCATCTAGAATAGACGTAGTCTATCCCCCTCGTACAGTAGGGTACAACGGGGCAAGATCTCGCTTAGGCACCGGTTTTGACCAAGAAGTGCAATTGATATACTTAGATTATCTTTTATACCTACAGATACGAGTCAAGAGTTGTAGCTTTCATAAATGGTTTGGCATCCCACGAGGGGACCGACCACGTACTAGTACTACGTTGGCAATCGGGACATGTGACTGTGTAGCTCACAATAGGTCAAAGGCTCAGGTCACTCCAGCCTGGGTGCATCAATATACCTCTCAGAATCACCTGATCAGACGGTATTGATGCCCCAGTTTGATATACCCTAAGGTACGTGACTGGAGTTGTGGTTTTCATGAATGACGTCGCATCTACGAAGAGACCGAGCCACGCACTAGTGCCACGTTGGCTATATAGGACGTGTAAGTGAGGAAAACAGTAAACGTGCATGTGGTGTGTGCATAACAGGGTGGGGTGTGCCCGAGGCCTTTTTCAGATAAATGGGCCTATGGGCCAGATCAGATCATTAATGGGCCACAATCATAGTGGATACAATCATCAAAAGATTATCAAGATTAAAGTCATGGCATGCAAATCATGAGGAATTAAAATCAACTAATCAATCAAAACCAATCAATTAATATGTTAGAGTTAAGGTTCCATCAACCAAGATATCAAAAGGGTATCATCATATCAATCGGGTATCAAAAAGGGAAATCATGCACCCTAATCTAGCACATAACCCATTCAAACATGGACTCATCGAGTTAACTCATCTCATAGCATTCAATCCTCATGGAAACAATATCATCATAACTTACCAAGGGAATGTATAAGAATAAGCAAAAATTTGCATAAAACCAATAAGTTCAAACGAGTTGACTCGACTCATTCACTCAAAATTGGGTTTCATGGCAACACATTATGGTAAAATCACACAAAGAGAATTAAAATAAATAGCATACAACTAGCTCCTCACGTGATGTAAGATGGGTTCAACTGAATTGACTCACCTAAAAATTCACTCCTATGATTGATTTTCGAAATCCAATCCTTTTTTCTTTTGTGCTCCAATCAAAGATCGCTTTGGGCGACCCAGAACAATTGAGCAACGAATATTAGATTGAGGATAGACTAATAATGGTAGGATTAAGGAGCATAAACCTCTTTATTTATTTATTTATTTTTTTTTTTTCAAAAACACAAATTGATTTTTCAAAGAAAAGAAAAAAAAAATTCAAAGAAAATGCTGCTAAAAAAAAACAAAACATAATCCTAAAAAAAACGTGCAACCAACAAGTGAGTTACTAACGGCATACCACTTTTTTCTAATGCCACCCCAATTTTTATATAAATCACTAAGTTAATTGCACACAATTGAGGTAACATTAGTAAAAATTGGTGTGTCAATGGTAACTCTCAATTAACAAAAGAAAAATGTTCTCTTTTTAGCCATAAGGCAACAGAGAGATCGGTCCTGCATTTTTCAATTTTGTTTTCTTCACCACACACAGCAGCAAGCACATCGAAATTTATCCTATACCTTCAAATAGAATCAAAACATATTGGTTAATTGGTAGAGAAAGAAAGAAAGAGAGAGAGAGAGATAATGGGTTCCTGAGGGTTATTGTAATTAAGGAGCGAAGATGAGTTTGAAATTGAACCAGACATTCCATCGTTGTCATTTGGAGAAACATTAATCAAATTCCTAGTGGTGGTAGCCAAAGATCCTTCTCCACCATCCAATGTTTCAAACCCAAAGTTCGGATTGAACTTCGAAGGGCCGACTTATCGCAAAAATTGCTTCGGATCCAAAGAGGGATCCTCTAAATCTCCATAATCCATTGAAAAAGAGATCATTCTTGGATGGGTGAAGCTTCTGCTTCTCATGACATCCTGTCCCCACTCTCCCATGCCAAATCCACATTTTTCTGTTATATTAATAATCTCTGCATCGGTTAGAATTGATTAAATCTCTGAAACCCATTTTTCCTTGTGAGAAACCACCACAACAGCTTTATCTCCTAAGGAATAAGAGAGGTCTGAGGAGGACGTGCGAGAGTTTCAACTTATTTTGGTATCCAGAACAGAACCCAAGCAATTAATCTCCCTCTTCAGGTTCTCAAATTCTCCAAGTGACGATTATTTTGAAGAAGAAATCTCTGCTGAAATTTCCAGCAACCCTCGCCTTAGATTTTTGTAGACCTTTTGAGCTCATCGGCACCATTTGTGTATCTCCAGAAACCCATTGCCCCAAAAACCTGCAACTCCAATTACAACGCTTCTTCATCCGCACTCTCTCTTAGATCATTCTCCAGAGTTTTAATCGATGGAAAAGGCATCCTTAAACTTAAAATAATGCTCGAAGATCTCTATTTCAGCAATGCCCCATCCCTGATGAAAGGTTCTGATTCAGCTTCAGAAGCAGACGATTTGCGATGGAAGGAAGAGAGTTCTCTAATTTTATCTTGGCAACCTAGACGTTTCCATGTGGACCTCTTTCAAGCATCAGTTGCTCCTGAATTGTTTGAGTTAAAAAAGATATCGGAAAGCAGCTGAGATTGGTAACAAAGCTTTTTCTTCCATAGAACATTGTCATCTACAACATCATGAGCTAGGATTTCATTCAGTTCTGCGATAAGCCGTTGCACCTCAAGAATAAAATTAATCAATCCTTCTGGTATAAGTATGACTCCATAATTATAGCCGAGCTCAGCACGTTTGCAGATCACGTTTGTAATGTAGTTTGTGACACTTTTCCAAGTCTGCCTTTTGGCAGTGACCTTGTTTGAATCCGACAAATCCAATTCAATCAATCCAGGGAAAATCACAAGCAACATAGCCGAAATTCCCTTTGCTTTCACTGGTGAAAATTTTTCTCCAAAACTAATCAAAACAAATCGATCTTTAATCTCTCTGATTACGCCCAAAATCTCCCATTTTTCATTCTCTCTCTATCTCTTTATTCTCCTACTTTTAACGTGTGTGGCTGCTGCCTTTTCAGCCCATGTAAGAAGGAGATAGAAGAAACAAAACATGATTTTTGTTATCAGCACACCAGCTTGGCAGTGCAGTTTTGTTTTTTTTTTTTTTTTTTAAATAAAACTTTTACTCTAGACACACCACTTAAGGGGTTGCTGTTGCCAACAGCACGCCCAAAATCTATTTTTTTCTTTCTTTTTGTCCATGGATACATACGCTGCCAAAGGGTAGACCGATGCACACTTAATAAAAAAACAGAATTTTCTTCTTTTATGTGCATTGTTAATGAACAAATCGGCAAACTCTTAAAAATAATTTTTTTTTTAGCGAGAGATCCACATACGAAAATAAATAATAAAAACCCATGGTCCAAAAATCGTCATCCTATTTCAATAAAGTCATCTTTTGAAATCTCGAATTATTTCAAGTCATTCCAAATAACCGTTGATTAAATCATAAACAAATAATGATAAGCAAAAATTTAATATTCACAATTCAAACACACGATCCATAATTGAACAAAAAGAATGATAGAGATAACTAACAAATAAATAAATAAATAAACAAATAAACTAACAAATAAATAAAAATCTAGATCGTTTTAGCAATGCTCCCATACTTGGGGGTTTTTCAAGTCTGATCCTCAAAAGTCCCCAACAGAGTCGCCATTAAAAGCGCCATCGATTCGCGGGGTGTACGGATCCACTTTTGACCCTTGAGGTTTGGGAATCGCCACCTAGTTATTACGGTCTAGGAACCGATCAATGACTCTAAACAGATAAATAACTAATCTAGAACCGAAAAAAAAACTAAATTCGGGGATCATGTTACGGGGTTGGAAGGTGTTAGGCACCAACCCCGCCCGGCCAAAGCCAGTCTCTACTAACTTTCCAAATAAGTTACATCGCTAAAAATAACCTAGATAATAAAAAAAGTAAGAAATTATACCTATTCGATAGCAAAGACCTTGTTCCCTCAGATCTGACAAAAACTGCTCCTTGTACCGTATTCCTTGCTTCATTCTATCTCCGGATTTGATTTCTGATCTCCGAGGCAAGGTATCTCCTTTTTTGATCTGGATTCTTCAAGTTTGTTATGGATTTTGGGGTGTTTTGGAAGGGCTTTTAAGTGTTTTTTAAGCTAAAATCGAAGGAGGGATGTTAGGTAAGGAGTTGGGACTCCAAAACTAGGGTTATGGGAGGCTAGGGGGGCTTTTAGACCTACTTCTCTTAGGGTTTATGACTTGATACGAAAACAGGGTGTGAGCACCCCTATTTATAGATTTTTTTAGAGATTGATTTAGATAGAGTTAGTGTTTAATTAGAGTTCTTTTAATTAAAGTTGTGTTTTAATTAGAATTATTTTAGGTAGAGTTGTGTTTTAATTAGAATTGTTTTAGGTGGAGTTGTGTTTTAATTAGAACTCTATTAGATAGAGTTATTATTTAATTAGAACTCTATTATGATTTTGACTTTTGGTTTTATTTCTTTGACTTTTAATATTTTGACTTTAGTCTTAATTGATTGACTTTTAATATCTTGACTTCAGTCTTACTTAATTGACTTTAATTTTGACCTTAGTCTCACTTGATTGTCTTTAATACCTTGACCTTAGTCTTGCTTGATTGACTTTAAATTTTTGGAGAACCCTCCTCTATTATATCTTTAATTCTTTGGACCCCCAAATGGAGGGGTCCTTAAAGAAATATCTAACAAACCCTCAACAATTTTTCATGAGAGCCCAATTGATCGATTTTTTTAGTTCAAAATTTTAAATTAATTTCATTAATGTTTCACTTTAATTATTTAATATTTTATTTATTAATTTCAAAATTTTTAATTATGAAAATTGTGAAATTATCGTTTTACCCCCGGAGAGGACTTTTCACGTTTTAAGTCGATTTTTAATGTTTTAGGATGTTTTAGAATCGATTTTTCGTAAGGAATTCAATGAAAATATTAGTTTGTGTAATTTATGAAATTTTTTGTGTGAAATGGTCATGAACTTTATGAGGGGCATTTTCGTAATTTTGTCGAATTTTGTTAAAATTGGCGAAATGATTTATTTAGTTCCGATTTATTATTCTATGTGTTCGAAAGGATTTTTCTAATCGTAACGTAGGCTCTAGGGTTGTTTTGATGTTAAAGGTATTTTGGTAATTTGGTCATTTTTAGTGATTTTTATCGTGAAGCTTCTTTTTGGTCTGCAAGATGATGATTTCTATATTTTTGGGGTCGTATTTTCCTAGCGTAGCGTGGTTTCTAAAGTTTTTTCAGTTCGAGATACCTCATCCGGATTTCTGAAATATTTCTGGTAACAAAATAAAGCAATGGAAATAACATCCATCATTGGGAATCATTGCGATCGGGTTGACGAGTTGATTAATCAGGCGGATGCAAAAATGGGATGTCTACAGTGTGGTAATGGGAAATCATCCTTAGGGTTAGTCTTGTTGAAGTCTCATTAGTCAACACACATGCGTACCTTTTCGTCTTTCTTAGGTACTGGGACGACGTTAGCTAGCCACTCGGGGTACGTAGAAACTGCAAGAAATCTGGTTTCGAACTACTTCATGACCTCATCCTTGACCTTGAGAGTCTATTCTGACTTTTTGAAGCAATTGGTAGTTTGTAGACAACAAGATCAGTGTCTAACCCAAGCACGTCTCTGTACGACCACGCAAAAATGTCTTGATAGTTCTGCAAGAGTTCAACCATTTCTTCTTTTTGTTGCTGTGTTAGTAAGGCTTCGATTTTGACGACTTGTAGGCCTCTTTGGTACCAAGATTGATTAAATATATATCCTCAATGTTTGGTTAAACACCTTTCTTGTGACGTTCTACCAAATCATTGATTTCTTTGGGTTGGTACTTCATTTCGTCCTCATACTCTCTTTCAATCCCCGTAAGGTCAAAGTCGAGTTTGAGATCAAAATCATACTCGTCTCTTTCAAACCCTGTTCTATCTGGGTACTCATTTGATCGAGTCTTTTGAAAACTCTTTTTTTTATTTTTGAAAAATATATATTTTTGTAATTTTGAAAGGGTTTTGCATTTTTTTTATTTTTGAGATGTTTTTGATTTTTGAGGAATATTTATTTTTTTGTTGCTTTTTGGATATCTAAAAATAAGAATAACAATGAGGCAAATTCATTAGTAAATATAGGGAGCTTTCAAAACAGTCTTTCCCCGAGGATGAGGGCTTGTTATGATCCTCAGGCAAATTAGATTTATCTAATGGCATTTTTTAGGCCTCAGCAGCCTCAAAAGTTGAAGGGAATTGCTCCCAATTATTCAAGACTTCCCCTTCTCTGAGGGGGCGGATAAAGTAAGGGAGTGGTTCTTTTGGTGGTTCAGAGATGACCATGATCTCCGATTGATTGTTGTCAGGTTGGGCATAGTCCCCCTCCCAAGCTTGGTAGGATGATGACTGATGCCTATTCCATGCCAATGGGGAAGGGTGATTATTTTCCTTTATTCATGGTGATTTCAAATTTTGTAGGTTCCCTTGTTATTTTTGGTAGGCTTTCTTTGGAATCCCCATTGAATAAGACACCAATGACTTTCATGAAAGAAGATTGGGACTCAACAATTGAATCTTCTTGAATGTGCAGGGGTTTGAAACTTATTATTTTCTTATTTCTGGCTGACTTTGTTGGTAGTTGTTTCGATAGACTGTCGTGTCTGACTTGAGATTTCGGGAAGCTAACGCTGATATGAGGGACCTTCCCCAAATTCCAGACATTTGGTTCATGGTTCTGATTAACCGAAGTTCTCTATTTTTTTCGTTCATATCTGATATATCCTTTTTCTTCAGCCTGAACCCCAAACCGAAATAAGGACTATGTTTCTTTGCTTCGACTAGTGTGGCTTTTCCTTTTCCTCTTGGCCCTAACCCTTTGCCTGGGTCAGTAACCCACCTTCTTCAAAACCTAGCCAATCATTAGATTTTCCCTTGATAGTTCTACCTTTACCTTCTCTTTTCCCTTTTCGACATGGTTAATAGTAACAAACTGATATGAATGATACAATGCCTTGTCTTTCGTCATCTCTATATCAATAAATGGCATGTCTAGAGCTCTCCCAACTGGGATAAGATTTTCTGCTAAGATCGATATCATCCTCTGTCCCATAATAATTTGACTCTTTGGTGCAAAGAGAAAATTACTACCCTAACAATATCGATCCATGGCCTGCCCAGCAGTAAGTTAAAGGTTGTCGGTATCTCCATGACCTCAAATGTTATTTCGAAGGTGCAGGGTCATATAGTGATTGTAAATTCACTTCTCCCAAGGAGTCCCTTCTTGAACTATTAAAGCCTCAGACAACTTTATTGTTAGGTTTGACATACGACCAATCAGCATTGAGCTTTCAAAAGGTTTTAAGAAGACAAACATTGAGGACTGAGTCATTATCAATCAATACTCTGGCTACCATCATGCCCTTGCACATGACCATGATATTCAGTGGTTCAATGTGTCCCCGTCCCTTCAGCATGAACTCATTCTCTATGAAGATGATGGGATTGGGGACCATGATCTGACCAACTGTCTACTCTAACTATGCTAGTGAGGTAGTTATAGGTACATGCAATTTTTCTAGAATTCTTAACAGTGCTTCTTGATGTTCTTCTGACTTTTGTAGCAGACCTAGAATGCTGATCTAAGCTGGATGTTTATTCAGTTAGTCCATAATATTGTGCTCACTCTTGCGAATGAGTTTAATGAAGTTTGTTACTTCTTTGTCTGTCACTTTCCTTTTCTTCCCTTCTTTGTCATCTTCGTATACCTTGTCTTTCCATTTTGCTTTTCTTTTCTCTTCATCCTCTTTTGCATTTGTTGTTTCTTTTGTCTCTTCCTCGATGCTTGTCCCTTTTACTATCGTTCTTTGATCTTTTCCTATCTTTTTCATGTGACCAATGTTAGCAACCATTACCCTCTTCATTATTTCAACCCCTGCTGATGTGGTGAAGGTTGTCTCATAGCTCTATGGGATTGCTTGGTTAGAGTTATATGGGAATGGTTTAGGTGTACGTATGTGTAGACACCCCATTTTTGCACTCGCCTGATTAATCAACTCGTCCACCTGATCGCAACAGTTCCCAATGATGGATGTTTATTCCAGTACTTTATTTTGTTGCCAGATGTGTTTCAGAAATCCGGATGAGGTATCTCAAACTGACAAAACCTTAGAAATCACACTACGCTAGGAAAATACGATCCCAGAAACGTAGAAATCATCATATTGCAGACCAAAAAGAAGCTTCACGATAAAAATCACCAAATTACCAAAATACCCCTAACATAAAAACAACCCTAGAACCTATGTTATGCTTAGGAAGACCCATTCAAACACATAAAATCACAAATCGAAACCAAATAAACCACTTTGCCAATTTTCACTAAAAATGATAAAATTACGAAAATGCCCCTCATAAAATTCATAACCATTTCACACAAATATTTCATAAATGACAAAAACTAACATTCTCATTGAATTCCTTACGAAAAACTGATTCCAAAACATCATAGAACATTGAAAAACGACTTAAAACGTAAAAACTCCTCTCCGAGGGCAAAACATTAATTTTACAACTTTAATAATTAAAAATTTCGAAATTAGTAAATAAATCATTAAAAAATGTAAAGTGAAACATTAAAGTCAATCAAGTAAGACCAAAGTCAAGTAAGGCTAAAGTCAAAACATTAAAGTCAACCAAGAAAGACTAAAGTCAAAGTGTTAAAGTCAATCTCATAAGACTAAAGTCAAAATCCTAAATCAAAATACTAATCAAGTCAATCTCATAAGACTAAAAGTTAAAACCCTAAATCAAAACCCTAATGTAAACTAATCAAGTCAATCTCATAAGACTAAAAGTCAAAACCCTAAATTAAAACCCTAAAGACTAAGTCCATCTCATGAGACCAAAGTCTAAACCCTAATTGAAACCCTAAATGAAACCCTAAAAGAAACCCTAATCAAACCTAATTCTCTTAAAAAACTTTATAAATAGGAGCCTCCACACCCTATTTTCGTATCAAAGAAAAAACCCTAGGAAAAATAGGTGAAGAAACCTCCACAACCTCTCCAAAACCCTAATTTTGGAGCCTCAACTCCTTACCTAACACCCCTGCTTCGTTAGCCTAAAAAACACCCAAAAACCTCTCAAAAACATCCCAAAAATTCATAACAAATTCGAAGCACCTAGATCCAAGAAGGAGATACCTTACCTCGGAGATCAGAAATCAGATCCGGAGATAGAACGAAGTAAGGAATACGGTACAAGGAGCCGTTTTCACCAGATCTGAGGGAATAGTACTTTTGCAGATCGAAGGTAAGATTTTCATTATTTTTTAATCTAGGTTTGTCATTAGCGATGTAGATTTATTTGGGATAAGTAGAGACCGGCAATGGTCGGGCGGGGTTGGTACCTAACACCTTCCAACCCCGTAACATGATCCCCAGATTCAGATTTTCTGTAGTAGATTAGTTCATTATCCGTTTTAGAGTCAATTTGGTTCCTAGACCATAATAACTAGGTGGCGACTCCCAAACCTCAAGGGTCAAAAGAGGATCCGCACACCTCGCGGATCAAGGGCGCTTTCAGTGGCGGCTCCACTGGGGACGTTGAGGATCAAACTTGAAAAATCCCAAGAATGGGAGTATCGCTAAAATAACCTAGATTTGTTTTAATTTTTTTTTCTCTCGTTGTTTGTTTGTTTATTCATTATTTGCATTTTTTTTTCTTTTTTTCTCTTTTTTTTTGTTATTTTTGTTTCGTTCGATTATTTAGCATGCCATTTTTGATCGAAGGTATTTGGCTTCGGCATATTATTCTTATGAGTTAATCAAGGGCCATCTAAGGTGATCGTAACTAATGCAATATTTTGATATGGATGATTTTATTGAGGACGGGGTGTTGATAGTTGGACAATAATTTTTTATGCATGGGTAGATTCATTTTTTAAAAGAGCTTTAGCGTGCGCTTGACTTGTTGTTCGATTTATTTATTTCTGTTTTTATTTTTTATTTATTTTTATTTTTTTAAAAAAAAAATTTTCCAAGCCATGCTTTCCATTGACAGCAAAAGGAAAAGGAAAAAGAATGAAATAATGAAAAAAAAGGCGTTTTGAAGGTTCTGTAACTTAGAGACCAATTTTCGTTTTTGATTAATGGGTGGTGTGTCCCAAGAGAAAATCGGGTTTTAGTAAATACATCATTTTCTTTCAAATCATTTTCTCTTTATCTACTTCTTCTCTGCCAATGGATTTTAACGTCTCCAACAGAGACTGATTGCTCTAAAAAAAAAAACCGATCAGTTTGATCTCTCAAAGCAAATCATTTTGAATCTGTCATGTTAATCGGATTATGATCGTACCTCCTCAAAGAGAATGTGTGTTTCATTCTTTGAACGCTTGGAATCGGTAACCAACCCAAGGCCGTTGAGTTCATCAGATTTTATTTTCTCTCTTTGATTATCAAAGAACCTTTGAAGTTCCCGATCAATGGAGATATTTTGATTCAGAGCGGAAGAGTAGGATCGATTTGTTTGTTTTTTATGTAACGATCTCCTCTTGAAAATATGTTTGTGGGTTTCGAACATAAACCTTGCGGTGTTTTGATCAAAGATGGAAGATCTTATAATTAATCGTAGAGATCGAACGAAAACCATGGATTCCGTTATGTTTTTTTGCATCGGTTTTGAGTTTTATTAAACCATTAACGGCAGTTTTTTTTTTCTTTTAATCTGGATTTGAAATCATAAGAAATCGATGAAACGAGGAACTTTAAATCGACCAAAGTGACCTCAAATCAATTGGATTAAAAAGCAAGATCGTTCTCTATTTTTTTTAAAAAAATTTGACGGACATGGCTGAAATCTGTTGGAGAAGATGGTGTGAGGATTAAGGAAAATTTTCATTTTTTACTAAGGGCACACCTCCTTTCATTGAAAATGATGATTAGTTGTTATGGCTAACAACAACCTACCAAATTGCCTCTTGCTTCATTTTTTTATTTTTTATTTTTTTTAATTTAGTTTTCTTTTTTCTCTACTGTTTTTACTTGTTGTCTTTTTAATAGTTTTAAAAAAAAAAAGATTAAAAAAAAATGTGTTTTTTAAGTTTGTTTATAAAAATAAAAATCGATTGGTTTTTTTTAAATGCTTTTTTATTTATTTATTATTCTTTTCCTCTCTCTCAATTTGCGTAAAAATCATCATAACTTCTCATTGCAATGATTGTCATTTCGTTCTTAATCCAATATCCTCAGAAATATCAATTTGGTTACGGTCACCCCAAAATGACCCTTGATTAGACTATAAAAATTGCAAAAATGGCGCCTATTACAATGATCGGATCTAGTCGATTATCATATGCCATATTCGTTGATTAATTTGCCATGATTAATGTATGAAGGTAATGTGCACGTTTAAATTTTAAATGGGACCATATTATGTTAATTGCATATCTAACATGCCATAATCTTGTTTGAGATACATGCTTCATGTTGATCATAATGTTGATGTGAGGGAATGTGATTGGATTGGTACTTAATATTCATGCCACATCAATGTTGTGATGATTTGATAAGGCCCACGGGCCCATTTATTTGAAAAAGGCCCCGGGCACACCCCACCCTGTGTTGCACACACCACATGCACGTTTACTGTTTTACCCACTTACACGTCCTATATAGCCAACGTGGCACTAGTGTGTGGGCCGATCTCTTCGGAGATGCGACGTCATTCATGAAAACCACAACTCCAGTCACATACCTTAGGGTATATCAAACTGGGGGCATCAATACCGTCTGATCAGGTGATTCTGAGAAGTATATTGATGCACCCAGGCTGGAGCGACCTGAGCCTTTGATCTATTGTAAGTCACACAGTCACATGTACCGATTGCCAACGTAGTACTAGTACGTGGTCGGTCCCCTCGTGGGATGCCAAACCATTTATCGTACCCGTAGGTATAAAAAATAATCTAAGTATATCAATTGCACTTCTTGGTCAAAATCGGTGCCTAAGCAAGATCTTGCCTTGCTCTATCCTACTGTACGAGGGGGATGACTACATCTATTCTAGACGAGAGGTATTTAAGTGGGCCCTTGCCTAGCATTGTGCGCCACCTCTCAACTGGAAATCAAACTGGCTGTTTTTGGCTTCAGAGAAGTGAATTGAGGTTTTAGATTATCACCTATATGGTATATCAAACCAAGTCACCACGTATCGAGAGGTATATAGGTATGCTTGGGCAAGGGTGGCTAGATAAAAATGCATTGTACGTAGTAAGCTTAGAGTCTAGAAACATTCCAGTAGGTCACGACTCGAACTATCGTGGGTGTTCCCGGGTTGTTTATTGATTGGAACCTGTTGATTGATGAATGTAGGTGAGTGCTGTGAATGATGAGATCAAAGTATATGGTTGTCCTCAAGGATCAAAAATTTTGTTTTTTAAAATGGGTGCACCGACCCAATAAAGAATCCATGCTTTTACAATAATGACCCAGTCCATCCCGATCCAACAATCATGATGGACCGGACCACTTAAATTAAAATGGAAATCGAATTTTCAAAGAAGAAAAGGAAAGTATTTTCCAGAAAAGAATGTTTTCCAAAAGAAATGTTCTCTAGAAAAAATATTTTCCAAAAAAAAATATTTTCATAAGAACAAGATTTTCTGAAGGGAAAATATTTTCTAAATAAAAAGAAAATTGACATTTTACATGGACCTTGGAAGACTACTAAAATACCCTTTTGTGTCAAACCAGGATGCTAGTTGCAGGCGATAACCCAATCGATCAGTTAGTCAAAACAACCGCTGTAGGGATGCACCCTGTAGAGAAGATCAATTTTGGGAGATTCATGTTGAGGAGTGCTCTTTACTTCCACGAGTTTGAGATAGACTGGACCTCTTACGCGCTATGGCTAAGCGATGGAACCCCCACCTTCATATATTCCATATGGGGTATATGCATTTATGCCCCACTCACGAGGATTATTGTAGCATCATGGGGATATCCACTTCAGGACCTCTAGTTAGGCCCTCATTGAAGACCGGATATTCTGGTGACCTCGCCGTAGGACTGAACATTTCCAAGGAAGAAGCCAAGGCTTTAATTCATAGCGGGAGATTGGACTTAGTACCTTTGTTGGGCCCGTATCGCTCCCGTAGTCACCCTATCAATGTAAAACCTGAAGCCTGGTGAGCTACTAGAGATTATTGATTGTGCCTAGGAATCCTAGCCCAATACATGCTGACCTCCAATAGTGATGGCCAAACTATCCCTGAGTCCTTCATAGATATAGTCTCACAACTCTCAAGGAAAGCCAACCCAGTATCTCTCATCCTAGCTGAAAATTTCTCAGGTTTAGATGCCATAAAAAGTGGTGAACGGGAAAGCTTCAAAGGAAGCCCCTGCTTACTCTATATGTGGCTTTGTGATCGTCTCAAAATTGTAGATGTTCCCTCAAACCTCGAATATGGGCCAGAACACTTTTCCAAGAGAAACCTGGTAGTGCGTCACAACTCAGTCAAAGCTTGGAGCAAATGGTTAGATTCTCGCCTTGCCTGTCATATTGGTTTTAGGTGCCCTTAGTGGATGACTGATCCCCCTGTTCTAGGAACCAAAGGATCATACTATGTCCGTCTGATTAGTTTAGAAGAAACATCTTTTTACCATCCTAATCTGATCCCAAAACAATACGACGTACCTACAGAGTTATCTTTACCTTAGCACAAAGCCTTCTTTCCCCCCGAGCCTTTGACTGAAAAGTTAGTACACCTCATTGAAAAATCTTGGAACAGGCGTACCTTAGGATATCCAGACGGACCAGCAGAATTCAAAGAGCCAGTTGTTAGAGCTAAGAGGGTCAAACCTGACAGCAATCCTGATGACCGTCAAGACAAAGCCAAGGGTCCATGTAAAAATAGTGCAAGTCAAATTTGTTGAAAGATGTTTTTAATGAGAACATTTATTTGTCACTCGTTTTCAATAAAGCTATTTTTTCTTTCAAATAAATATTGATTTCTTCCTTGAATGTTCATTATGTGAATGGATTAATTAATGGATTGGTGCACAAACCTCAATGAAATGATTCCTTAAAATGTTATCAAGAGGGTAATACTGAAATTGACTAAATTTACCGTTGATGGGGTCATATAGGATTATCATTGCGCCCAAACTCAAGCGTCCACCTCCTAGTTGGAGTCGTAGGTCCAGTCGGTTAGAACGAGCTACAGTACCATGTCAACAAACAGAGATGGCTTCAGAATCTGAACTTACAGAGATCCATAAGATCTTGGCAGCCTTTGCCAATGATATCAACAGTATAAAAGGCAAAGTGAAAGTGTTAGAACAGACCTCGGAATAAACGGGCAATCTCCTAAATGATCCAAAAAGGAAAGAAGGTAGAAGAGAGACGTCCACGTGAAGTCTTTGAACTCGACGGAGACGAAGAATATGTTGATGAGAACCCAATGTTAGCTAACAGAATGTCTCAGTTATGGCTTCCATTGCCCATATCTCAGTCTGGGATTACTTATGGCTTCCACTGCCCATAGGGAGGCTGTTCTCAAAGCATTAAGTACAACCCAAGTCTCCCTTGACACTTCTCCAGATCAGCTGGCCAACAAAGTAGGGGCAACTTATATGGAGAATATCTTATCCTTCTCAGACTCCGATCTCCCAAAGGAAGGAGCAAACCACATTAAGCCATTGCACATCACAGTTGACTGTAACGGGATGAGGGTACCTCTGGTATTGATCGACAATGGGAGTGCATTGAATATTTGCCCTTTGAAGACCGCCACTTGCCTTGGGTTTAAAACTGAAGATCTCAAGCCCACTAATCAAGGGGTTAGGGCCTATGATAACACTAAAAGGGACGTACTGGGAATTCTGCACCTTTGATTGTCCACAGGCATAGCTGAATTTCCTGTGGAATTTCAGGTTATCGATATCCAGTCCTCTTTCAATTTATTGTTAGGGAGGCCATGGTTACACCAGATCAAAGCTATCCCTTCCACGCTGCACCAGAAGATCAAGTTTATCAAGGATGGGCTAGTGATTACTCTCCATGGAGATGCTGAAATTGTAGGGATTATAAACAGTACGGAAGCTAAGGATAAGTCGTTGCTTGAGATTCAGCCAGAACAGCAAGGAGTAGAGCTCAGTGGGTTCGAATTTGAAAAGATATGCTCAGTCCAATGGGATCAAGCCATGAAAGAATATTTTCCAATGGAAAATACTTTTAACTGCAACATGGCCAATATATTCAAGAAAATGAGATTTTTTCCTGGTATGGGCTTAGGTCGCAAGCAGCAAGCTATTAAAGAGGCACCAGTGATTAAAGAGGTCATCGGCACATTCGGGCTAGGATATAAGCCTACTAATGAAGATTGGGCCCAATACTGGAAAACAAAACGGGACAAGGCGATTGTGAAAAAGCAAAAACGCACCACGGATCTTATCAAAATGAAGCCTTATCGTAAGACCCTTAATGGCTATTTCATGAAGGATGGAGAAGATTTCCGTTACTGTGGGTTCCTCGAGTCATTCATTGACCACATCACAGGTACTCGTCTGCCGGGGTTTGAGATCTTCTTTGGTATGGATTGGCCTGAAGAGAAAGCAAGCACAGAAGCTGAAGAGAAGAAAATTGAAGACTGGCAGTTCAATCTAGACTCCCTCAACATCGACCAGTTATTCATTGAAGATCATAGTATTCTGGTGTTGTCAATTGAGAAGGGGATCCCAAATTCTCAGTCTGCAATCAAACCCGCTGTAGGGTGTCTCTCTAGCTATCATGTAATTAGTCCTGTATTGCATGTCAAGACTGGGTCAGTCAGTCCCCTTAGTCCTGTTCAGTCTGACATGCCAGATGAGTCATTTGTTTCTGCTGAGTCAAGTAAGTCCATTATTTCTGCTAAGTTTAGTGTGTATGTCAAGTCGACAATGAGTCCTGTTACCCCATCTCCTTTTAATGAAATGAAAGAAATTTTCGATTACCCCGAGCGCAATAATAATTTAACTAATAATCTGACTTCGGAGGGAGAATCTTCTGATGAAGAACCTCCCCCTGAAATAATCAAATTACTTGAACAAGAAAATGAACGTCGGGCTCAACCTCCAATGGAGGAAGTAGAGGTTATCAATCTCAGAACAAAAGAAAATCCTCAAGAGATTCAGATTGGGATCACATTATCTCCCGTTGAACGCAAAGGGATAGTTGACTTGCTCAGAAAGTTCAAAGACGTGTTCGCGTGGTCTTATGAGGATATGCCTGGAATAAGCACAGACATTGTTCAACATCGGATTCCGCTATATCCAGATGCTCGACCCATTAAACAGAAACTTCGACGTATGAAGCCGGAATGGACTCTGAAAATAAAGGAAGAAGTTACGAAGCAGATTAACAATGGATTCTTAGAAGTAGTAGAATACCCTGAGTGGATTGCCAATGTCGTCCCGGTGCCGAAGAAGGATGGAAAAGTTAGGATGTGTGTGGACTTTAGAGATCTAAACAAAGCAAGCCCAAAAGATAGTTTTCCTTTACCACACATAGACGTTCTAGTAGATAGTACAGCAGGGCATGCTTTATTATCCTTTATGGATGGCTTTTCGGGGTACAATCAGATAAAAATGGATCATCGGGATATGCAAAAGACGTCATTTATCACACAGTGGGGAACTTTTTGCTACAAGGTTATGCCTTTTGGTCTGAAGAATGCCGGAGCCACTTATTAAAGAGCAGCCACGACTCTACTACATGACATGATACACAAGGAAGTTGAAGTCTATGTAGACAATATGATAGTCAAGTCCAAAGAACGTTTGGGGCATGTTACTGTGTTAGAAAATTTTCTCACAAGGATTCAAAAGTACAAACTCCGCCTCAACCCACAGAAATGTGTGTTTGAAGTAACTTCTGGAAAATTATTGGGATTTGTGGTTAGTCAAAGAGGGATCGAAGTAGACCCTGTGAAGATTAAAGCTATCCAAGAGATGCCACCGTCGGAAACGGAAAAGTAAATTCAAGGTTTTTTAGGCAGAATCCAGTATGTCAGTAGATTTATCGCTCAACTCACCAACGTCTGCGAACCTATTTTCAAGCTTTTCAAGAAGAATGAACCAACAGTTTTGAATGAGCAATGTCAAAAGGCCTTCGACCAAGTCAAGGAGTATCTCTTGAACCCACCTATTTTGGTTCCACCCACACCGGGTGAACCACTTCTTCTTTATCTGTCAATCACAGAAGAAGCTATGGGATGCATGCTGGCACAGTATGACAAAGATACTCGCAAAGAAAGGGTTATCTACTACATCAGTAAGAAGATGTTAGAGTATGAACGAAAGTATTCAGCCCTGGAAAAAACTTGCTTAGCACTAGTATGGGCTACTCAGAGACTTCGACACTATATGCTATCTCATTCAATTATCTTGTTATCTTGGATGGATCCTCTCAAGTATCTTTTCGAGAAACCGGCACTGACAGGGAGAACCGCACGATGGTTATTGTTGTTATCAAAGTTTGACATCACGCACGTTACACAGAAATCCATCAAGGGGAGAGCTGTAGCAGAATACTTGGTAGATCACCCAGTAGCAGAAGGAATAAGGCATGTTGATCAGTTCCCAGATGAAAATATTTTACATGTTGAAGAAGAGCCTCAGAACCAAACATGGCAGTTGTATTTCGATGGAGCCGCCAATCAGAATGGGTATGGAATAGGGACAATCCTGTTTTCTCCTGAAGGATGCCACATTCCGATCGCTATTAAGTTAGCCTTCTCTAACACCAATAACACAGCCGAATATGAGGCATGCATCGCTGGACTTGAAGCTGCTTTAAATCTGGGCATTATAGAAATCAAAGTTTTAGGGGATTCTGAAAGCGCCCTCGATCCGCGGGGTGCGCGGATCCGCTTTTGACCCTTGAGGTTTGGGAGTCGCCACCTAGTTATTACGGTCTAGGAACCGATCAATGACTCTAAACGGATAAAAACTAATCTAAAACCAAAAAAACTGAATTCGGGGATCAAGTTACGGGGTTGGAAGGTGTTAGGCACCAACCCCGCCCGGCCAAAGCCGGTCTCTACTAAATTCCCAAGTAGATTACATTGCTAAAACCTAGATAAAAATAGAAAATAAAAAAATAATACCTTTCCGATGCAAGGACTTGGTTCCCTCAGATCTGACAAAAAGAACTCCTTGTACCGTGCTCCCTTGCTTCGTTCTGCTTCCGGATTTGACTTCGGATCTCCGAGGCAAGGTATCTCCTTGTTTTTGAATTTGAACTCTTCAAGTTCGTTGCGGATTTGGGGATGTTTTTAGAAGGCTTTTGGATGTTTTCTAGACTAAAATTGAAGGAGGGATGTTAGCTAAGGAGTTGGGGCTCCAAAACTAGGGTTTATGGGGGGCTAGGGGAGCTTCTAGACCTACTTCTCTTAGGGTTTATAATTTGATACGAAAATAGGGTGTGAGCACCTCTATTTATAGATATTTTTAGGGGTTGATTTGGATAGAGTTAGTATTTAATTAAAGTTCTTTTAATTAGAGTTGTGTTTTAGTTAAAATTGTTTTAGGTAGAATTGTATTTTAATTAGAATTGTTTTAGGTAGAATTGTGTTTTAATTCAAATTGTTTTAAGTAGAATTGTTTTTAAGTTAGAACTCTATTAGATAGAGTTAATATTTAATTAGAATTCTATTATGACTTTTGGTCTTATTTGATTGACTTTTAATGTTTTGACTTTAGTCTTAATTGATTGACTTTTAATATTTTGACTTCAGTCTTGCTTAATTGACTTTAATTTTGACTTCAGTCTCACTTGATTGACTTTAATACCTTGACCTTAGTCTTGCTTGATTTACTTTTGATTTTTGGAGAACCCCTTCCATTATTTCTTTAATTCTTTGGACCCCCAAATGGAGGGGTCCTTAAAGAAATATCCCACGAACCCTCAACAATTTTGCCTGAGAGTCCGATTAATCGATTTTTTAGGTTTAAATTTTTAAATTAATTTCATTAATGTTTAAATTTAATTATTTAATGTTTTATTTATTAATTTCGAATTTTTTAATTATGAAAATTGTGAAATTACCGTTTTGCCCCCGAAGAGGACTTTTCACGTTTTAAGTCAGTTTTTGATGTTCTAGGATGTTTTAGAATCAATTTTTCGTAAGGAATTCAATGGGAATGTTGGTTTGTGTCATTTATGAAAATTTTTATGTGAAATGATTGTGAACTTTATGAGGGGCATTTTCGTAATTTTGTCAAATTCTGTTAAAATTGGTGAAATGATCTATTTGATTTCGATTTGTTATTTTATGTGTTCGAGAGAGTTTTCCTAAGCGTAACGTAGGCTCTAGGGTTGTTTTGATGTCAGGGGTATTTTGGTAATTTGATCAATTTTTAGTGATTTTTATCGTGAAGCTTCTTTTTGGTCTGCAAGATGATGATTTCTATGTTTCTGGGGTTGTGTTTTCCTAGCGTAGCGTGATTTCTAAGGTTTTGTCAGTTCGAGATACCTCATCCGGATTTTTGAAACACATCTAGTAACAAAATAAAGCAACGGAATACACATCCATCATTGGGAATCCTTGCGATCGGGTTGACGAGTTGATTAATCAGGCGGATGCAAAAATGGGGTGTCTACAGATTCAGCCTTGGTCATACACCAGTCATTGGAAGAATGGAAGACTAGGGACGACAAGTTAAAGCCTTATCATGAGTATTTGTTAAACCTAGTGAGTAAATTTGAAGCTATTCTGTTCCAACATGTGTCAAGGGAAGATAATAGATTTGCTGACTCGTTAGCCACGCTATCTTCAATGATCCATTTGCCCCCTGGCATGGAATTGAGGCCGATCACTGTCGAAGTCAAAGACAAACCTGCATATTGTTGTCAGATCAATATTGCTACTAGACTACCTGATGGAAAGTCGTGGTATACAGACATTAAAACGGTGTTAGAAAAATAAGAATTCTCAAAAGAAGCATCGAGGAAGGAACGACAAGCCTTACTAAGATTAGCATCTCAATTCATCCGGTCCGCAGGAAGTTTATACAAAAGGTCTTATGATGGGATTCATTTATCATGCATCGATGAAGATCAAGCTGAACAAATAATGATTGATCTGCATTCAGGAGAATGTGGCCCTCACATGAGTGGGAAAATGTTAGCTTAGAAAATTATGACAAGGGTACTACTGGCCTACGATGGAAACAGATTGTCATCACATGGTCAAAACCTGTCACAAATGGCAAATACATGCAAATCTCATACATGTGCCACCTTCTCGATTAGTTGGTCTGACTTCACCATGGCCATTCTCAGTTTGGAGAATTGACATTATTGGTAAAATATCGCCTAAAGCATCAAACGGGCATGAATACATTTTAGTTGCTATCGATTACTTTACTAAGTGGTTCGAAGCTACCTCTTATGCTGTCCTCACTGCGTCTCAAGTTGCAAAGTTTATCCAAACAAACATCATCAGCCGGTAACGGGTTCCTTCGGAATTGATTTCTGATAACGGGTCACATTTCAAGGCTGAGGTTATTACTTTGTATTCAAAGTTCAAAATCTCACACCACAAATCATCTCCTTATCGCCCTCAGACTAATGGAGCAGTCGAAGCAGCTAATAAGAATCTTAAGACTATCATCAGGAAAATGTGTCAATCACATCGAGATTGGTCTGAAAAACTACCATTTGCACTATGGGCATATCGAACTTCAATTCGATCCTCTACTGGAGCTACTCCTTACTCCTTAGTGTATGGCATGGAAGTTGTCTTACCAGTTGAAATGGAAATTCCATCTCTCAAGGTCTTGTTGGAAAGTCAGTTGTCAGAAACAGATTGGGTTCGCCAGCGGTATGAAGAATTGAATTTGATCGAAGAAAAATGACTGAGAGCTTTGTATCACGTGCAAGCTTATCAAAGAAGAGTCGTCCGTGCATTTGACAAAAAGATCAAGGACCGTCACTTACAAGTCGGAGATTTAGTACTCAAAGAGAATCGAGCACCTATCTTTGACCCTAGAGGGAAGTTCAAACCGAATTGGGGAGGTCCATACATCATCAAGGAAATATTACCAGGAAAAACTGTCAGACTTCAAGATCATGATGGAATCAAGTTACCAGAACCAACCAACCTTGACCAAATCAAACGGTACTACATTTAAGGAGGCCATTTTTGGCCGAATCAATTTTCCTACTACCTAGTTCATTATCTCCTTTCTCAACACCTTTGCAGCCTGTTCAAAAAAAAAATATGCCTTTTACTTCTTAGCCTGATTACCTAACCCAGGGGAGGGAAAATTCGAACTACGTTTTGATCTGATCCCAAAAATTTAGGGTACGTAGGCAACCTGAGAAGTTACTTCAGGCCCGACCACATCAAAATAAAAAAATAGATTCCTCGACAAAGAAAAAATCTAAAAAGAAAAAATTCAAAAGAAAAAGAAATATCACCCAAAATAAGGAAGAAAGTTCAAGAAAAATTTTAAATGAAATGCCACACAAGGGGCATTTGGGTTTTTGAGCCTCAAAATTCCTTTCTTTTTATGCCTAGTCCCAAGCCTACCTATAAAAGTCCTCCTAAGTACCGTGTGAAAAAGTCAAGGAGGGTAGCAAAGCATGATCAGACAGTAATTCTAGAACTTCAGAGGAGAAGGAAAAGATAAAAAATAATAAAGCCTGCTAAGTTGAAAACCCGAAAATGACGACTTAGGCAAAAATTAAGGCAAGCTCGCAAGGTTGAAAATCTGAAAGGATAACTTTAGCAACAATCAGAACCAAGAATAAAGAAAGAGCTCGCTAGATCAAAAACCTGAAAAGGCGATTTAGGCAAAAGTTAGAGCAAGCTCGCTAGATTGAAAATCTAAAAAGGCAATTTAGGCAAAAGTTAGAGCAACAAAGAAAAACAGAAGAAAATCCCAAGTCGAGAGCGGTCCGAGCTGAAACATCAGAAGTCCGAATAATCAAGTTCAATACTTAGCTTGAACCGGGCATAGATTCAGAAGCCACAAGTATCTTGTCTACGATCGATCTGAAAATTCTTACTTCCCCAAGTAAACAAATGGAGAGAAGGGTGAATTCTATGATGAGTCTCAAAAGGAAATATTTTGTTCTCTTGAGCCTGACTCAAAATCTTCAATAAAATTAATCAAAATTAAAAGTTGGATCTTTATTGCGCTTGTGGTAATCAAATATTTCAAACCTTCATACAAGGGGCATTTTTCTTTTTTTCTCTAAATACGTAATTTCCCTCCTTATACCAGGGGCATTTTCTCTATGATGCGTTCAATTATTTCCAATGCCATGTTTATTGTCAAACTAGGGACATTTTTTTTTTGAGCAATGTTAATCCTTAAAGGTAATGGGAATCCCAAAGTTAAGGTTACCCTCTTGATAATAGTTTTTCGAAAAACTCGTAAGGTTCAAACTCAGGTTTTAAATTCATAAAACTTTTGGATAAAACCTTGAGGTTCAAACAAATGCATTTTGGATCTCACATAGGAGATAGGGCATCCATTCTGTCCTAGATTTATTCATTTCTAGATTCAACCCCTTCTTTTCAGATTTCATTCATTCTTTCCCAGATTTATTCCTTCATTCTCAGTTTTACTCAGCCAGATGCCACCAGGGTTTTCTTGAAATTTTGCTCAGATGCCGCCGAGGGTTTTCTCGGAACTATGCTCAGATGCCGCCGAGGGTTTTCTCTGAACTATGCTCAGATGCCGCCAAGGGTTTTCTTGGAATTATGCTCAGATGCCGCCGAGGGTTTTCTTGGAACTATGCTCAGATACCGCCAAGGGTTTTCTTGGAACTATGCTCAGATGCCGCCAAGGGTTTTCTTGGAATTATGCTCAGATGCCGCCGAGGGTTTTCTCGGAACTATGCTCAGATGCCGCCAAGGGTTTTCTTGAAATTATGCTCAGATGCCGCCGAGGGTTTTCTCGAACTATGCTCAGATACCGCCAAGGGTTTTCTTGGAATTATGCTCAGATGCCGCCGAGGGTTTTCTCGAAACTATACTCAGATGCCGCCAAGGGTTTTCTTGGAATTATGCTCAGATGCCACCAAGGGTTTTCTTGGAATTATGCTCAGATACTGCCAAGGGTTTTCTTGGAACTATGCTCAGATGCCGTCGAGGGTTTTCTCGGAACTATGCTCAGATGCCGCTAAGGGTTTTCTTGGAATTATGCTCAGATGCCACCGAGGGTTTTCTCGGAACTATGGTCAGATACCGCCAAGGGTTTTCTTGGAACTATGCTCAGATGCCGCCAAGAGTTTTCTTGGAATTATGCTTAGATGCCGCCGAGGGTTTTCTCGGAACTATGCTCAGATGCCGCCAAGGGTTTTCTTGAAATTATGCTCAGATACCGTCGTGGGTTTTTTCAGAACTATGCTTAGATACCGCCAAGGGTTTTCTTGGAATTATGCTCAGATGCCGCCGAGGGTTTTCTCGGAACTATGCTCAGATGCCGCCAAGGGTTTTCTTGGAATTATGCTCAGATACCGCCAAGGGTTTTCTTGGAACTATGCTCAGATGCCGCCGAGGGTTTTCTCGGAATTATGCTCAGATGCCGCCGAGGGTTTACTCGGAATTATGCTTAGATTCCGCCAAAGGTTTTCTTGGAATTATGCTCAGTTACCGCCGAGGGTTTTCTTGGAACTATACTCAGATGCCGCTGAGGGTATTCTCGAAATTATGCTCAGATGCCGCCGAGGGTTTTCTCGGAAATATGCTTAGATGCCGCCAAGGGTTTTCTTGAAATTATGCTCAGATACCGTCGTGGGTTTTTTCAGAACTATGCTTAGATACCGCCAAGGGTTTTCTTGGAATTATGCTCAGATGCCGCCGAGGGTTTTCTCGGAACTATGCTCAGATGCCGCCAAGGGTTTTCTTGGAATTATGCTCAGATACCGCCAAGGGTTTTCTTGGAACTATGCTCAGATGCCGCCGAGGGTTTTCTCGGAATTATGCTCAGATGCCGCCGAGGGTTTACTCGGAATTATGCTTAGATTCCGCCAAAGGTTTTCTTGGAATTATGCTCAGTTACCGCCGAGGGTTTTCTTGGAACTATACTCAGATGCCGCTGAGGGTATTCTCGAAATTATGCTCAGATGCCGCCGAGGGTTTTCTCGGAAATATGCTTAGATGCCGCCAAGGGTTTTCTTGGTATTATGCTCAGATGCCACCGAGGGTTTTCTCAGAATTATGCTCAGATACCGCCAAGGGTTTTCTTGGAATTATGCTCAGATACCGCCAAGGATTTTCTTGGAACTATGCTCAGATGCCGTCGAGGGTTTTCTCGGAATTATGCTCAGATGCTGCCGAGGGTTTTCTCGGAACTATGCTCAGTTACCGCCGAGGGTTTTCTCGAAATTATGCTCAGATGCCACCAAGGGTTTTCTTGGAATTATGCTCAGTTACCGCCGAGGGTTTTCTGGGAACTATGCTCAGATGCCGCCGAGGGTTTTCTCAGAATTATGCTCAGACGCCGCCAAGGTTTTCTTGGAATTATGCTCAGTTTATACTTACTTCATGCTCAGATTTGACTCATTTCCAACTCAAACTCTTTGAAACCTATCTCATATTTTGAGTCCACACACTTGCACAGTGGTTACATCAGTCAAGGAGAATTTTTCAAAATTCAAGGATCTGATACTGCCAGTGAGAGCTCGTGCTCAAGGACCTGACATTTTTCTAGTTCGGGGAGAGTTCTACCCTCAAGGATCCGAACACCCCGACGAATTGCTAAATCAGGCTGCAAAATGAACTGTCACTAGCTTTGGCATTCGGATATCGCACTATCTACCAAAATAGATTTGCTATCTAGTTTGCTTCAACCCTCTGCCAAAGAGGGGCATCTGTAGACACCCCATTTTTGCACTCGCCTGATTAATCAACTCGTCCACCCGATCACAACGGTTCCCAATGATGGATGTTTATTCCAGTACTTTATTTTGTTGCCAGATGTGTTTTAGAAATCCGGATGAGGTATCTCGAACTGACAAAACCTTAGAAACCACGCTACGCTAGGAAAATACGATCCCAGAAACGTACAAATCATCATATTGTAGACCAAAAAGAAGCTTCACGATAAAAATCATCAAATTACCGAAATACCCCTAACATCAAAACAACCCTAGAACCTACATTACGCTTAGGAAGACCCATTCAAACACATAAAACCACAAATCGAAACCAAATAAATCACTTCGCCAATTTTCACTAAAAATAACAAAATTACGAAAATACCCCTCATAAAATTCATAACCATTTCACACAAAAAATTCATAAATGACAAAAACAAACATTCTCATTGAATTTCTTATGGAAAACTGATTCCAAAACATCCTAGAACATTGAAAAATGACTTAAAACTTAAAAAATCCTCTCCGAGGGCAAAATAGTAATTTTACAACTTTAATAATTAAAAATTTTGAAATTAGTAAATAAATCATTAATAAATGTAAAGTGAAACATTAAAGTCAATCAAGTAAGACCAAAGTCAAGTAAGGCTAAAGTCAACATTAAAGTCAACCAAGAAAGACTAAAGTCAAAGTGTTAAAGTCAATCTCATAAGACTAAAGTCAAAACCCTAAATCAAAATACTAATCAAGTCAATCTCATAAGACTAAAAGTTAAACCCTAAATCAAAACCCTAATGTAAACTAATCAAGTCAATCTCATAAGACTAAAAGTCAAAACCCTAAATTAAAACCCTAAAGACTAAGTCCATCTCATGAGACCAAAGTCTAAACCCTAATTGAAACTCTTAATGAAACCCTAATCAAAGAAGGAGATACCTTACCTCGGAGATCAGAAATCAGATCCGGAGATAGAACGAAGTAAGGAATACGGTACAAGGAGCCGTTTTCACCAGATCTGAGGGAATAGCACTTTTGCAGATCGAAGGTAAGATTTTCATTATTTTTTAATCTAGGTTTGTCATTAGCGATGTAGATTTATTTGAGATAAGTAGAGACCGGCCATGGCCGGGCGGGGTTGGTACCTAACACCTTCTAACCCCGTAATATGATCCTCAAATTCAGATTTTCTGTAGTAGATTAGTTCATTATCTGTTTTAAAATCAGTTTGGTTCATAGACCACAATAACTAGGTGGTGACTCCCAAACCTCAAGGGTCAAAAGCGGATCCGCACACCCCACGGATCGAGGGCGCTTTTAGTATGGTCATTGGAGATGGGTCAGGTTTTACATTGAGGATGAGAGGTGGTGGTTGTGATTTAGATGGTTGTGGTGGTAGGAGGAGCTACTTGAAAGATTGATTGACTTTAAGGGACGACGAGCGGTAATCTCGAGGATGAAGTGTAAGGTATGTGAGGGGGGTCGAGTCGTATTCTGAGGAATTGGCAATGTATAGGGTATGACGAGAGGTGGTCGAGTGGTGACATTGTGATGAGTGGGATGGATAGTAAGATCAGCCATTATGAGTGGTAATCGGGGATTTTGAGGTAAGTTTGTCATGTACTGGTCAATGGTGTTAACTGTTGGCATTTCTATTTTTTTTTTGTTAGGTGGATCTTGATTTTCAACCCTATGGGAGCTATCAAAATTGAAGGATTAAAATTGAGCTCTTCGAGAATAACATTTACTCTATGCCCACTTCCCCCTCCATTGTGAGTAGGTAGGGGGTTTTGGTTGATGTTCTGCTGTTGAGTGGGGTTTGCTGGCCCATCCGATATGAGTGCCTTCATCTCTATCAAATTATGTACTTGGTTCTTGAGTTGCCAACACTGATCTGTAGAATACCCTAGAGCACCCATATGGAATTCACAGAATAAGCTAGGGTTGTACCTTGGTCCTTTATCAACTTTTGGATTCGGCGGTAGTTTCGTAAGGTACTTTCCCTTGAGCAAGATTGGGAATAATTCTAATAATGCAATTGGCAACCTAGTAAACACCCGGTTAACTTTATTAAGCCATGCGTGCTGACCTTGCCCGTACCGTGGTGCCTGTTGTGCAACCGGTGGAGGATTTGCTCGAAATTGGTTCTGAGGTACGACGGTCTAGACTGCTAGTATCGGGATGAAGAGGGGTTGGTTTGATTGTACATTGTTAACTTGTGTTTCTTCTCTCTTCTTTGCCATTGACACCATCTTTATCTGAGAGAGGATCCCTATTATTGCCCCTAAGCTTGTAAAATCCAATATCAAATCAGTTTGGATCCCATCCTCGACCCTATCTACTACTTGTAACAGATTTGAGAAAGTGCCCGTAGTGTGTCCCACAAGATGAGTATAGAAAACGTGCCCTGTGTTGAGATAAACGTAGTGTTCATCTCTTGCTCAGTTATCGCGGACTTTACTTGTGAAGTAGACTCTCACCACCTCTGGGCATACTCTTTCACCGTTTTCCTCTTTTTTCGTGTCATCTTAGCCATGTTGTTCCGGTATAGACCCAATCTATTTTGAACCGATAATTGTGCCAAAACATTTCAGCTAAGTCCTGCCAAATTTTTATGAGCGTGTGATCTAGACCTGAGAACCATTTGAGATCCAGCTCTGTTAGACTTCTTTGAAACAACTTCACTAACAATTTGTCATCCTCACTGTACTAACATATTGACCTACAGTACAAATTTAGATGCTACAGTGGACACCCTACTTTGTTATATTTTTCAAATTTTGAGCACTTGAACTTGGTCGGCAACTGTGCATTAGGATAAAAGCAAAGTTCCTTAAACCGAGTTTTGTTCATAGTGTTAAGGCCTTTCATTCTCCGTATTTCTTCTTGAAGAGACTCGATTTGTTGCGCCATTTTTTCATCTATTGCACTTTTGGCCTCTGTGGCCATATACTCACACTCGTCATTAGGAATGACTATAGGGGGTGGTCGATTCCACAGAATATAGAGTAGGGGCCCTTGGTATTCTAGAACTGCGAGTGGCAAGGTGTTCCGTGGCCTCTGTGGAGGTTGGTCAGGTAAATCCTGATTTGACTCTGATGCATGATGTTGTATTGTTTGGGCCTGTATGATGCTGGCATTGGCTAACACGACACTCAGCTTATTTTCTTGCCTTTCAGTCATTTTCAATAGTGTTGCTATCCTTATATCCACATCTGACGTTTCGGTCGCTGTGGGCTATGCTGCTTCGAAAGAACTCATGGTAACGGTTGAAGATCTAATGCAATACGGAGGCACCTCTGGCTACTTATACTTCTTTCATTTGGCCACCTGTGGGTATAGAAGATCAAGCGTTACTATCTTATTTACAAAAATAAAGATACATGATATTTTATCAAGTCGGGTAAAGTTATTTATTATTTTTATTATTTTTTTTAAGTAAATGAGTTTAAAAGAAAAAAGGGGTTCTCGGCACGGAGCTGACATCAACACGGAGTTGGCATCAGCATGGGTTTGGATTGTGTATTTTTGAAAATAATTACATCGGTACAGAGCTAGCATCAACACAGAGTTGGCATTAGCCCGAAGCTGGCATCGACACAGAGTCTGCATCAACGCGGAACTGGATTGTGTATTTTTGAAAATAATTACATTAGGAAGGAGCTGGCATCAACACGGAGTTGGCATAACACTTTGAACAAAAAAGAATTACATCAGCATGGAATCGATAAAATATTTTAAAAAAGAAAATTTCATTAGCACGGAGCTGTCATCGACACGGAGTCGGCAAAATTTTTTTTAAAATTACTTCACTATGGAGTTGGCATCCACATAGAGTCGGTAAACTATTTTGAAAAGGGAATTTCATTAGCACGAAGCTGGCATCGACACGGAGTCGGTAAAATTCGATAAAATATTTATAAAAAAAAAGAATTACATCAGCATGGAGCTGGCATCTGCTCGGAGTCAACAAAATATTTTGAAAAAGTAGATTACTTGAAATAAATTGAGTTGGAAAAATATCTTTTGTTAGCCCCCAATCCAATTCTCTGAAATCAAGATCAGCCAATCAGATCCCTAGGGAAGAGGTGGCGCACAAGGTACTTTTAAATAACCTCATTTCCTTGAATAGACGTAGTTTATTCCCCTCATAACAATAGGGCAAGATCGTTCTTGGGTACTAACTTTGATTAAGAATTGCAATTGATACTTTAAAGATCTTTTTTTGTTTTATTTTTTTTATTTTTTTTATTTTTGTTAAAATATATTTTAGTAGAAGATGATTGAGGTCATTTGAGTTGATCGATCAGTAGTCGACTTTGTTGGATCTTATATAGTTCATGGACTTAGTTCGAGTTGAAATTGGGTTGTGAATCCAATTTAAAATAGATATGGGTCGTGGACTCGATTAAAATGGAAATGGGTCGTGGACCTGGATTGAGTGGGTACGGGTCGTGGACCCAGTTCGAATGGATATGGGTCGTAGACCAAGTTCTAGTGGATATGAGTTGTGGACCTAGTTCGAGTGGATATGGATCGTGGACCCGATTTAGATGGATATGACTTGTGGACCCATTTTAGGTGGATATAGGTTATGAACCCAGTTCGAATGGATATAGGTCGTGGACCCAGTTCAAGTGGATACGGGTCGTGGACCCGGTTTAGATGAATATGGGTTGTGGACCCATTTCAGGTGGATATGGGTTATGGACCCAGTTTAAATGGATACGGGTCGTGAACCTGGTTCGAGTATATACGAGTCGTAGACCCAGTTCGAGTGGATATGAATCGTGGACCCGGTTCTAGTGGATACGAGTCGTAGACCCAGTTTGAGTGGATACGGATCGTGGACCCATTTCAGATGTATACGAGTCATGGATCCGGTTTATATGGATATGGGTTGTGGGCCCATTTCAGATGGATACAGGTCGTGGACCCATTTCAGATGTATACGAGTCATGAACCCAATCTGAAGTGGATATAGATCGTGGCCCATTTGAATTTGATATGGGTCGGTTCACAAAATTGGTTTGATTTGGGGAAATCCGCACGTTCTTTTATTTTCATTTTTTTTAAATGTTCGGTGGGATACTTGAAGGTAATGGGCCCCTTTTATCCGTGGGTCTCGAGTCGATTTGGTTGGTCGAATAACTTCCATGGTTGCCCAAAGTGCCATAGGCTCATTTGAGGCTCAAGGTTTTGAATTTGTCTTGATTTCGACTCATTGAAGAAAAAAAAGAAACATTTTTTTTAGTGAAGATAGTATTGGTATTTAAACAACAAAGGGGTGTTTCCATGAATATGGTCTGTTCAAGATTCATACTGGTCTGCGTTTAGGGCATGGATGAGGCATTATCTATTTCTACCATGTTCCCAACACGGATGAAGCATTATCTGTTTAAATTGTGCTCCCAACACGGATGAGGCCTATGTTCGTCCAACCATGTTATGAATACGGACCAGAAAAAAATTCAATTTTTACATATCACAGAACTGACTTATTGGCCACTGTATTGAATGTCCCTCATTGTTTTGCTTTCATCTTTCACAGTTTTTTTTAATCATGATGCAACATGCATTCCCCCCTTTTACCTAAGGGAAGATGAAAAGAAAATGGAAGTCACAACCTATGATCTAAGTGTGCCCCTTTGGGCTTACAACTTGGGCTTCGAGGTCCGACAACAACTTCAAGCAAATACAACTTTGTCCGGGGATCGATGTGAACTTGAGAACTTGTGTCCTTGAATTATCTAATAGGGCACATGCATGCAACTAATAGGTGGCTTTACAGTTACCCGATCTTCAAATCTCGATGCATATTGGAGTACACACATGTTGGTTGGTGATTAGATTTGATTTGTTCATCCCCTACACTTGAAATAACGATCTTAAACCGTAGAACTACTAGGCTTCGAGGCAAAGTATATGAGGGTGGGGTGGCTTGGGCAATGGGCTATGCTCGCAAGTGCACGTACATTTTTTTTTTCATTTCAATTTTTTTTCATCGACCCCCTTACAAGTATCTTAAAATAAAGCAAGAATGCAAATAAATATTACAACATGGATATGTAAATGAGAATAAAATAAAATAAAAAATACGAAAACATAAGCAACAACCAACAAACAAATGTTAGCAAAATAATAAAAAAAATCTATTTTTTTTCAAATTGATCGAGTTGTCATAAGGGATGAACCTAGTATCCCCAGTGGAGTTTCCAGTTGTAGATACATGATCTTCGATTACGAGTATCACTTCTACTAAGGTTTGGAGTCACCACCATTCATATTATAAGTGGGTGTGAATGGTAACTCGAAATGTATATTTTTTGAAATAACATCATTTTTTGGCATTTAGTAATTCGATAGATAAGATACAGATCTATTCTTGAGATCGGTGTGTTGTGACTCGATTGGAAAAAAGGGAAGGTGTAGGCACCCTTTTCTCCCCACCAAATGGTGGTAACCTCAATTCAACTCGATCAATTTTTTTAGATAAAAATGTAAATAAAATGAAATGCCACGTGTTGTTAACTTGTACCATAAGTAGGGATTTGTTTTTTTCTTGATTATAGGATCATCCCATTAAAGGAGATGACCATTATCAACCTTTGCCTTACGGACTACATGTGATTTGAAAAATATTGGCTAAGGTTAAGGGCCCATTCTCATGAGTTGAGAAGAAACCAATTATCGTTTGCCTTAAAATAGTTTAAGGATTAACATCTATTTTATTTTGAAAGTAATTATAACCCTTATACTTTCGACGAGATCGAAGTTTGATCTACCGGAGATAAGGGAAGGGGAGCATTACATCTTGAGTCTTTTTAAAATAAAAATTAAAAAGAGGAAGGAGATAGTAGAAGAGGGATATGGAGAGGGTAGAGAGAGAGAGAGAGGGGAGGTGTGTATTGATTCTTTGACCCACCTTGAAGCTTCAAAGTTTATTTTCTTTTTGTTCCTTCCTTCTTCTTCTTTTTTTTTAAATCTTTTTAAGTTCTTAGTAGAGTATGAAAGTATGTATTTTTTTAGAAGATAATTGAGAGATGATTTTTTTAGTATGAAACTTATGATTGATTTTAGAGATGAGAGGGTATTTATAGGTGTGGGAGGATACTTTAGAGATATAATGGGGTGAAGTGTTAGGAGAGTAGAGAATGGCATAGGTTTTGAAGGTGAGGGTATGAAATTTAGAATAGAAGGTGGGTAGTTGTGTAATGAAGGTAAATGGGTATTGTTTTTATCCAAATGATTTGGATCTTACCCAATCCATCTGGGTAGAGTGTTTAGTGAGATGAGATGATGTATTTAGTTTAAGAGAATGAGGTGTAAGGGAGTGATGTGTTGATGGAGTGTTAGTTGGTTGAAGAGGTGAGGTGTTTAGAGTAAGAGAATGGGTTGTGTAAGGAGTTGGTTGGTTGGGTTTTGGGAGGGTTAAGGGTAAGGAGATGATGACATGTGTTGAAATGAGGGGGAGATGAAGTGATTTAGATGGATTGATTAGTGAGAATGAGTGTTAGATTGGAGATGAGGGGTGTGGATTTGGTTTGTAAAAATATTTTTTGTAAGAAATGATTAGGAGAAGTATGTGTTATGATGTGAGTTGGTGGAGTGTTTAAAGAAAAGTGCTGGGTTAGGTGTAGGGGGGAATGGATTGTGATGTAGGTGGTTGGTTGTGTTAGCGAGGGTGAGTTGATTTTTTTAAAGAAAATGATGTAGGTAGATAGATTGTTAGAGAAAGTATGGGGGTAGGTAGTTGGATGAGGAGGTGGGCTCGGGTAATGACATGTGTCTCCTTTAATGATCAAAAGGTGATTAGTTGATATAGATAATGGTTTATGGCTTAGGATAATGGGTTGGATGTGAATTGGATTATAGATTTGGACTCTAGAGTATTGGGGTTGGGTTTTAAGAATTAGTTGGGGTCATTTTGGATTAAGTTTTTAGTAGTAGGTATGTTTTAGGTTTTTAGGTGATGTGGGGTTAAATTTAGGTTAGGGGGTTAAGGTGAGAAATGCATTTTGTGAGTGTTGAGGGTTCGTGGGCTTTAGATGAACTTAGGATAATTTGATTCGGGAGCGGAATGGTGAAGATAGTGGAGAGTAGTGGGTATCCCAAGTCTCATTTTGCATTTATTTATCTTTTTAGGGATTTTGGGGATCATCGGATTGATCGAAATACCACGTGTTGGCAAATTGAGCTTTTTAGGCTCATTGACGACTTTGATTGAAAATCGGGTATTTTTAGCTTCGACAACGGGGAGTGGTGAAGGTGGAAAAGTGGTGGGTATCCCAATTCTTTCTGGTAGGCATATTAGACCTTTAGGGGGTCTTAGGATCTTGGTTTGATCAAAATGTCGTTTTTCAATGATTTGGGCATTTGGGACCCGTTGGCAATTTTATTGAAAAATCAGAATTTTTTTAGTCTTTTTGAGCGAGGGCCCGTTCAAATTGGGATCTCTACATAAACTATAAGGAATCCTACTGAGAATTGCTTCATGACCTCATCTTTGACCTTGAGGGTCCATTTTGGCTTCAGTCTTCTCAATTTTTTCTTGATTGGATTGTTTTCAAGAGTAATTAGTAGTTCGTAGACGACAAGATCTGTGTCTAACCCAGGTATGTCTCTGTATGACTATGCAAAGACATCTTGATAATTTTATAAGAGTTCAATCATTTCCTCATTTTGTTGATGTTTTAGTAAGACTTCGATTTTGACGATTCGTAGGTCATCTTCAACACCAAGATTGATTGAATCTGTATCATCAATATTGGACTAAACACCTTTTTCGTGGTGTTCTACCAAGTTTTTGATTTCTTTAGATAGGTATTCCATTTCATCCTTAGACTCTTCTTCGATCCTTATGAGGTCAAAGTTGAGTTCGAAATCAAAATCATACTCGTCTCTTTCAAACTTTATTCTATTTGGGTACTCATTTGATCGAGATAAATCTCTTGAAAACTCTTTTTTTTTGTTTTTGTAAAATATCTATTTTTTGCAATTTTGAAAAGTTTTTAATTTTTTAAATTTTTTAGATGTTTTAGTTTTTTTATTTCTGAAAAATATTTGTGATTTTTGTTGTTTTTTAGATATCTAAAATAAGAAAAACAATCATGCAAATTCATTAGTAAAGATAGAGAGCCCTCAAAACAGTCTTTCCTCGAGGACGAGGGCTCGTTATGATTCTCGAGCAAATTAGATTTGTCTAACGGCATTTTTTAGGCTATTGTAAGCTCAAGGGTTAAAGGAAATTCTTCCTAGTTGTTTAAAACTTTCCCTTTTCTAACGGGGCGGATGAGGTAGGAAGGTGGTTCCCTTGGTGGTTCAAAGATGACCATTACCTCTGGTTAACTACTGTTAGGGTCGGGCATGGTCTCTCCCGAGCTTGGTAGGATGATGAATGATGCCCAATCGATACTGATAGGGAAAAATGATTTTTTCTCTTTGCTCACAATGATTTCCACTTTTGCAAGCTCTCTTGTAGGTTCTCGTTGGAATATCCATTGAATAAGAAATCAATGTCTTCCATGAGGAGGGATGAGACTCAACAACTGAGTCTTCTTGAATGTGCTTGGTTTGAGACTTACAGTTCTCAACTTTCTTGTAACACCCCGTATTTTTAACTCGTATCTCGAGGAAATCAGATGGTATTTATTTGAAGAATATTTTAGAAAGAAAACTTAGAGTCAAGTACCTGGATTATGCTATGTTCATTTTTATTGAAGATCGACTTCGCCATTAGTTTCAAAATGATCGAAATATATACTTTAGCCTATAAGCAAGTTTGAATCCAAGTTTGAGTGAAAAAGTTAACAAATCCTCGAATTTCGCATCGAGTGGGACCCATACAGTAAAATTTTCGTTAGAGGAAGAATCAAGAAAATTTGACATTACCATTAGATCCGTAGCGAAAAATTAGTCAAAATGGAATACTCGTTTGTCATTTTTCGAGTCCGGATAGTCAAGTTACGATCGAAACTAGAAATAATAAGGAAATTACAAGTATGCCCTCGCCCTTGTTATAAAAGAAAATTTATTTTCTTTTAAACCACTTTCTTTCTTCTCCAAAGCATCTAAAGCTTAGATTTTTCTAAAGACCTAGGGTTCTCCTCTCTTCTCCTCAAGATCCATTAAGAACGAATGACCGTTGAACTTCGACGAAGAAGACAAAGTTGTCAGCTACGACGATAGCTACAAACTCATCCTCCTTGTTAACCCATTCTCATTTTTTTCCCCATCCTACATCAAAATCCAGCCGTGTGGCTCGAGTGAATCTTAACACATCTTCATCGAGGGTTCCATCGAGTGAGAGTTAGGGCCACCATTCATTGTAGAAGCAAAGGAGTGCCGTCGTCAAAGGGGATTGCAAACCCTAGCTCACTTTGCATCAAACTCAACTCAACACCAACTCCTTCACCACCAACTTTGATCCTTATACGAGTTCATTGCTTTCGGCGTCCACAAACAAGTAGGGGACTTTCAATTTCTATTGGTAACTTTAGATTTCTCAATGTGCATTTAGGGTTTTGGAAACAAAACTTATTGTTTGCTTTTGAATCGTAGAAATTGGTGTTTGATTTCAAATTCATGGTAGAAGTAGGTGTTTTGTTTATGTTTTATCGAATTTTGATAACAAAATCGTGGGTGGGTTGAATGATTCGAAGAATGGAAGAAGAATCCGAAACATGGATCGAAAACTCGAAGGTTCGAGTGAGGTTCAGGCTGTAGGTGGGAAGGGTCGGTGCCACCGGCACCTACCGAAGGCATTCTGTCGGTCCCACCGACAGAATGAAGCTTCTGCCACCGACGAAACGCGATGAAATTTTATGCTGACGGCAGGACCGTCGGTCCCACCGACATCTGCCGAAGACCAATCTGTCGGTTCCACCGACAGAATTCTGGTTCTGCCACCGACAGCCACCGACAGACACAGTTTTGATCAGAACAGTGTTCTGACTCTTGGCTTGACCTCCTCACACCTTATACACTATTTTCCACCCTTCATTTCATTAAAAACATTTAAGTAAATGTTACTTTCCATTTACTTTAAGTTCTTTAATGAAATTAAGGTTTTACCCCCCATTTCGGAATAATGGGAATGGTTTTAAGATCCAAATCTCAAAGGATCAAAATTCGAATTTTGGTTTCAAGAACAAAACGTAATTTTCGACGTTTTCGGCAAGTTTTCAAAATGAAATAACTTTCGCGTTCCTTTGAATTAGATTACAAAAACTATATGGTGTCGAATCTCATGATCGAGACTTTCATTTCGAAAAACCCGTTTTTAATTTCGAGAACTTTGAAAAATTGAGTTTCCAACACTTAGCCAAATTTTCACCAACTTTTACCATTTTTAACAGCTTTGGTCTCGTGCATTGCCGGGACCTTGTTTTTGAATAAACTTCGATGGTTTTCAATGGAAAGACCAAAAGAATGACTTTGAAAGATTGAAAATGAATGGTTGATTGAAAGGATGAAAAATGAGAATGTTGAGAGAATGGA
The DNA here is from genome assembly GCF_017979445.1 of Akebia trifoliata. Classification (NCBI taxonomy): domain Eukaryota; kingdom Viridiplantae; phylum Streptophyta; class Magnoliopsida; order Ranunculales; family Lardizabalaceae; genus Akebia; species Akebia trifoliata. The sequence goes on from NC_141385.1 coordinate 18,592,824, forward strand.
AAAAGGGAATGAACGGTAAAATGTCAGAATCACGCCCGAGGGGTGATGTCTGCATTTTACATGGTATGTTGTATGTAGGTTGGTGAAAGATATCCAGGTTATTAATGAAAGGGTTGCATGTTTATTTCCGATTATGTTAGCGCGTGCGCTGAGTACTGCTATTTTTTTTTAGGCCGGGTGGCCACGTTGCATGGTAGGAACTGGATATCCGTTCTCAACCCTGTTCTGTTAATTTCTCTTTTGTTTTAAATGAAAAATCATATATGTACGTAGCTATTTTGTGAGCTGTTAAAGGGTTTGTGAATGCCTGAAGGATAGTGTGTCACATCATCCGGAGGGGTGCACTATCCTGGGATGTACGGTAGGGACCACCAAACTCATACGTGGTATGGGACGCGTATGAGAGTGGAGTCACAACTGGAATCCGGGTCCATTCCTTTCTTATCTTTACTAGTGAACGTGTATTGTAAAGGTGGTCGTATACTAGTGGAGTGTCATTTTGGGAATCACATGCACGCCTGATAGGCATAGACGAAGATGATTAGTCAGTGATCACTAACAATCTAGTAGTAGTCGAACGTTCTGACACATCGAAAAGAGACCCATTGCTTACGGTTACGTCAAACGGCCAGCCTGAGCCGGATAAATGGTCACCAGTGTGGTAAGCGCAGCGACCGGCCACAAAATCAGGAACTAAAAGCCAGATTTATGTTGTAACATCATGTCCTGACTGGGAGCGATCCAGTCGTGAATCCCAACGCTCAAATTCCATTACTCCACCACTTGTATTATGTATCTGTGTTATATATTTCGGATTATAAACTGAAAATCATGTCTACTATTTCAATGTTGCCAACTGTATTTGCATAAATGGAAAACGTATAATGCGTATGGATGGTTGATGCTATGTGTTACTTTTAAATTGTTTAGTTGCTCATCCCTGGCTATATGTACCAGTTAATCGTAGTTTCAATTGTAAAACTTGCATGTTTTCAAATAATGAAGTATGATTATTCGATCACGTTAGGGGAGGTTATTAGTAGGAATTGTTTGTGGACCTACTGGGTAACCATTGTTACTCACCCTTTTCCTTCCATTTTTTTTAGTTGCAGAGCCTCCAGTTGGCGCAACGGGTGCTGAGCTATTAGCCGAGGAACGCCTGGTCGGTCAGATCGACGACCAGAGTCCGTTGCCCGGTGAGCAACACGACTACTTCTACTAGGAGTCTGTTCATCCTAGGAGGTGTACATAGTATTTTGGGACCGAGTGCTAGGTCTATGTTAGAGTGAGGATAGACTTTGTAATCCTGTATAACTTTATACCTTTTTGTGCAACTCTGATCTTGCTTATTTTGTTGTTCATAAAATCTATTGTCTCTCGTTGCTTTTTACAGGATTGTTTGGTATGGTTTATCAGGTTTGAGTTCCGTGAAACGCTAACATAAACAGAGGAGACCATGCCGAAATTTCGAGGCGCCACCTAGTGCTTCGAGGCGGTATTGGGATTTGTGTTAGCGTTTGGCGGGGCGCTACATTTCTGGTTGGCTTTGATGGCAGTTATTTTGATAAGCTGTCAGGTCTGGCTTGTAATTTCGGAAAGCTGATGTTGATGTGAAGAACTTTGCCCATATTCCAAACATTTGGTTCACGATTTTATTTTTTCGCTAACCGAAGTTCCTTCTTTTTGTTGTTCATATCTAAATATCCCTTTTTGTAGGTCTGAATTTCCCAAACAGAAATAATAGGTGTGTTTCTTCGCTACTACTAGAGTGGCTTTTCCTTTTCCTAATGGCCCTAACCCTTGCTTGGGTCAGTAATCTAGCTTGCTCAAAACCCATCCGATCATCAAGTTTTCCCTTGATAATTATATTTTTACTTTCTCCTTTCCCTTCTTAATGTGATTAACAGCCGTGAACTGATAGGAATGGTATAATGCATTTTCCTTTGTTAATTCTATGTCTAAAAATGGAACATCCGGAGCTCTCCCAGTGGGATCAAGTTTTTTGCTAAGACAGGTATCATCCTCTGCCCCATGATAAAATTAGCTCTCTAGTATAAAGAGGAAGGTACTACCCCTACAATGGGGATCCATAGTCTTCTCAATAGCAAGTTGAATGTTGTTGGTATTTCCATGACCTCAAACGTTACTTCGAACGTACAAGGGCCTATAGTGATTGGTAAGTTCACTTCTCCTAAGGAATCCCTTCTTGAACTATCGAAACCTCGGATGACTTTATTGTTGGGTTTGACATGTGACCAATCAGTATTGAGTTTGTAGAAGGTTTCGAGAAGACATACATTGAGAACCGGGCCATTATCGACTAATACCCTGGCGACCATAATGCCCTTGCACATGACGATAATGTTTAACGATTCAACGCACCCCCGTCCTTTTGGCACGAATTCGCTCTTTGTGAAGACAATGGGATTGGGAGTTATGATCTGACCAACTGTGCCGACGAAGTGATCGTAGGTACATGTGATTTTCCTAGAACTCTCAACAGTACTTCTTGGTGTTCCTATGATTTCTTTAGAAGATCCAAAATATTGATCTGAGTTGGATGTCTGTTCAATTGGTCTACTATATTGTACTCACTATTGCGAATAAGCTTAATAAGTCTAGTAGTTCCTTATCTGACACTTTCACCTATTCCTCTTTTTTGTCATCCTTATCCATCTTGCTTTTTTTTTCTTTCCTTTTCTCTTCGTCCTCTGTCTCCTTTGTTGTTTCTTTTGTCTATTTCCTGATGTTTACTCTATTTACTGGTATTCTCTAGCATCTCCCTGCTTTTGTCTAGTGACCAACGTCAGCCACCATCGCTTTCTTCATTATTTCGACCCCTGTCGATGTGATAATGGTTATCTTATAGCTTCATGGGTCTGCTTGTTTAGAGCTATATGCAAATGGCTTTGGTGAAAGTATGGTTATTGGGGATGGATTGGGTTTTACGTGGAGGATGAGGGATGGTGGCTTTGGTTTGGATGCTAAGGTAGTGGGATGAGCTATTTGAGGGGTTGATGGAATATAGGAAATGATATTTGGTGGTCATGAGGATGATGCGTAAGGTATATGGAGGGGTGGTCGAATCGTATTTTGAGGATTTGGTGATGTATAGGATATAATAAGAGGTAGTCGGGTGGCAACATTGGGAATTTGATGAGTAGGATGGATGGTGAGATCGGCAATTCTGTTTGGTAATCGAGAATTTTGAGGTGGGTTTGTCGTGTACTAGGCAATGGTGTTAACTGTTGGTATCTCTGATTCTCTTGTTAGGTAGATCTTGATCTTCGATCCAACAGGAGCTATCAAAGCTGTTTGATTAAAATCAAGTTCTCCGAGAATGGCATTTACTGCATGCCCACTTCCTTCCCCATTGTGGGTAGAAAGGGGATTCTGATTGATGTTCTGTTGTTGAGTCAGATTTGTTGCTTCATCCAATATAAGAGCCTTCTTATCTGTTAGGTTCTGTACTTGATGTTTGAGTTGCCAGCACTGATCTGTAGAGTGTCCTAGTGCACTCATATGAAATTCACAAAACAAACTGGGTTTGTACCCTAGTCCCTTTGTAGCTTCTGGGTTTGGTGGCCATTTAACGAGATACTCTCCCTTGAGCAAGATCGGGAGTAATTCTGATAGTGTAATTGGCAACCTGGTAAATACCCTATTTACTCTATTAGGTCGTGTTTGTTGATTCTGCTCATATTGTGGTACCTATGGTGCGACTGGTGGAAGATTTGCTAGGAATGGATTCTAAGATACGGGGGTCCAAGCTGGTGGAGATGTCGGAGCCCATGAGGTTGATGGAGTTTGTGGTCTCTATGTTAGTGTAGGGATGAAGAAGGGTTGGTTTGGCTGTACTTGTTAATCTCTGTTTCTTCCTTCTTTATTCCCAAAGACATTGGATTTCTCTAAGGAGGTACCCTTATTGTTGACCCTAGACTTGTGAAATCAAATATCAAATCGGTTTGGATCCCGTCTTCGCCCCATCTACTACATATACTAGGTTTGAAAAGGTGCCTGTAATGTGTCTCACCAAGTGAGTGTAAAAAGTGTATCATAGTGTTGAGATAAATGTGGTGTTCATCTCTTATTTAGTCATTGCTGACTTCACTTGTAAAGCTAATTCTCGCCACCTTTGAGCGTACTCTTTCACTATTTCCCTTTGTTTTTGTGTCATCTTAGCCATACCATTCCAATCCAAACCCCTATATTGAACTGATAATTGTGCAAGAACATCTTGGCCAGGTCCTGCCAATTTTTGATGAGTGGTGGTCTAGTCCTGAGAACCATTTGAGGGCTGGGCCAATAAGGCTTCTTTGGAACAACTGTACTAGTAATCTGTCATCCTTACCATACTGACACATTGACCCACAATACAGTTTTAGATGTGATAAAGGACACTCTACCCCGTTATACTTCTTGAATTTCGAGCACTTGAATTTGGCCGGCAACTGTCTGTTAGGATAAAAACATAGGTCCTTAAATCACGTCCCATTCATGGTGTTGAGGCCTTTGATTCTCCTTATTTCCTCTTGGAGAGACTCGATTTGTTAGGCCATCTTTTCATTTGTCATACTTTTGGCATCTATGACCATTTACTCACACTCGTCATTAGGAATGACCACAGGTGGTGGTCAGTTCTACGAAATGTAGAGCGGGGGCCTTGGTATCCCAAAACTGTGGGTGGCAAGGTGGTCTGTGGTCTTTGTGAGGTTGTTCAGGGAGATCTTGATTTGATCCCGATGCATGGTGTTGTACTGTTTGAGCATGTATGAAGCTGGCATTGGCTAACACAGCACTTAAAATTTTTTCTTGCCGCGGAGTGGTTTTCAATACTATTGCGTCGATGCCGATGTTTCAGCCACTACAGGCTATGGTGCTTTAAAGGTACTCATGGTGATAGTTAAAAATCTAAGGAAATACAAAGGCTCCTTTAGCTGTTTATACTTCTTTCATTTGGCCACCTGTGGGTATAGAAAATCAAGAGTTACTATCTTGTTTACAAAAAGAAAAAACACATGATGTTTTATTAGGTCGGGTCAAGTTATTTATTATAAAGTAAACGAGTTTTAAAGAAAAGGGGTCTACGGCACTGTAGACACTCCATTTTTGCACTCGCCTGATTAATCAACTCGTCAACCCGATCGCAACGATTCCCAATGATGGATGTTTATTCCAATGCTTTATTTTGTTACTAGATATGTTTCAGAAATCCGGATGAGGTATCTCGAACTGACAAAATTGTAGAAACCACGCTACGCTAGAAAAATATGACCCCAGAAACATAGAAATCATCATCTTGCAGACAAAAAGAAGTTTCACGATAAAAATCACTAAAAAATGACCAAATTACAAAAATACCCCTAACCTTAAAATATCCCTAGAGCCTACGTTACGCTTAGAAAAACCCTTTCGAACACATAAAACAACAAATCGAAACCAAATAAATCATTTCACCAATCTTCATTTAATTTGACAAAATTACGAAAATGCCCCTCATAAAGTTCACACCATTTCACACAAAAAATTTCATAAATGACACAAACCAATATTTCTATTGAATTCCTTACGAAAAATCGATTCTAAAACATCTAAGAACATAAAAAACTGACTTAAAATGCGAAAAAGTCCTCTTCGAGGGTAAAACGATAATTTTCTAATTTTTATAATTAAATTTTTTGAAATTAATAAATAAAATATTAAATAATTAAAGTGAAACATTAATAAAATTAATTTAAAAATTTAAAAAAAAAAAATCGATCAATCAGGCTCTCAGGCAAAATTGTTGAGGGTTGCCAAGATATTTATTCAAGGACCCCTCCATTTAGGGGTCCAAAGAATTAAAAATATAATAGAGAGGGGTTCTCCAAAAAATTAAAGTCAATCAAGCAAGACTAAAGTCAAGGTATTAAAGTCAATCAAGTAAGACTAAAGTCAAAATTAAAGTCAATTAAGTAAGATTAAAGTTAAGATATTAAAGTCAATCAAGTAAAACTAAAGTCAAAATATTAAAGTCAATCAAATAAGACCAAAAGTCAAAATCCTAATAGGGTTCTAATTATATAATTACTCTATTTAATAGAATTCTAACTAAAATATAACTCTACCTAATAGAATTCTAACTAAAATATAACTCTACCTGAAACAATTCTAATTAAAATATAACTCTAACTAAAAGAATTATAGTAAAACACTAATTCTATCTAAACAAACCCTTAAAAAAATCTATAAATAGGGGTCCTCACACCCTATTTTCGTATCAAATCATAAACCCTAAGAGAAGTAGGTCAAAAAACTTCCTTAGCCTCCTATAAACCCTAATTTTGAAGCCCCAACTCCTTACCTAACACCCATACTTCGATTTTAGATTGAAAACCCCCTAAAAACCTTTCAAAAACACCCTAAAATCCATAACAAATTCGAAGAATCCAGATCCAAGAAAGAGATACCTTGCCTCGGAGATCATAAATCAGATCCGAAGACAGAACGAAGCAAGAAGTACTGTAACACCCCGTGTTTTTAACTCGTATCTCGAGGGGATCAGATAGTATTTATTCAAAGAATATTCTAAAAAGATAACTTAGAGTAAAGTACCCAGATTATGCTATATTCATTTTTGTTGAAAATCGAATTCGCCATTAGTTTCAAATGATCGAAATATATATACTTTAGCCTGTAAGCAAGCTTGAATTCAAGTTCGGGTAGAAAAGTTAACAAATCCTTGAATTTTGCGTTAAGTGGGACCCCAAAATAGTGAAATTTTGTTAGGGTGAGAATCAGAAAGATTTGACCACACCACTAGGACCGCAACGAAAAATTATTCATAATGGTATACTCGTTCGTCATTTTTCGAGTCCGAATATTTAAGTTACGGTTGAAACTAGAAATAGTAAAGAAATTACAAGTATGCCCTCAGTTGTGATATAAAAGAAAAAATATGACTTTTGGGAGAGGGACCTTTTGAGTAGTCCGAATTCGAGAGGCTGTTCCTAGATCGATTCATATCGGAGACGGCCTGAGAGATTAAACATCAAGAGCTTTCAAGTTTGGTGCAAGGCAACCTATCTGTTACGGACTACGAGTTGAGATTTACTAAGTTATCACGATACGCACCTAAGCTCATTCCGACCGACATGCAGAAAGCTCGTAGATTTTTCAGGGGACTGCGACCCTACCTAAGGGCAAGGATGTCGGTGATAGAGACCACCACCTACAGAGACATAGTGAGTCAAGCTCAGAGAGTTGAGCGAGAGGATATGGAGTTACAAACTTCGAGGGGGAAGACTAGTCGACCCAGACTTAATTTCCCCCTAGGGCTAATCTGGCCAAGAGGCCGATGTTTTTGAGACCAAGTGCCTTTTGACCTACGTATTCGTAGTATCGAGCTCCTGCACCGTCGAGTTATGGACTAGTTGGGGCTTCAGTGAGGCCAACAGGGCCAAGGGGACCAACCAGACAGAGTGTGAGACCACCCATACCACAGAGACCTATTCAGACAGGGTCGTTAGCATTTTTTGGCTGCGGCCAGCCGAGACACATCTGAAGAAACTGCCCTTCATTACAACAATAGCCGGGGGTGACTCCCAGACCCCAAGACAGAGTTTACCATCTGACTCAGGAGGAGATACCACTTTCTGACGAGGTATTAGAAGGTACAATATTGATTTCCAATATTAAGATTCGAGTTTTGTTTGATACCGGTTCTTCTAGATCATATATTTCCACTGAGATTACACGGTTGCTAGAATTAGAGATTTCTGATACAGGTTGGTTAATAAAACTAGCTACACCGTTGGGATACCGACAGATAACTCAGAAATTATGTTGAAACTGTGTAATTAGGATAGAGGACCAAGAGATGAGTACCGACCTCATGACATTAGATTGTTCTGACTTTGATGTCATGTTGGGGATGGATTGGCTAGTGCAGAACCATGCCCACGTCGATTGCTTCGCGAGATCGGTAGTCTTCAGACGGTTGGGTTATCCGAAAGTCAAGGTTCGAGGATCCAGGTATAGAGGAGACGGTCTTTTATACAACCAGTTGGGAGCTTTGAGTATATCGAAACTAGAGACATCGACGAATACGGTAGAGGTAGTCAGAGAATTTGGGGATGTTTTTCCAGACGAATTACCGGGTTTGCCTCTATGTCGCGAGATAGAGTTTTCTATCGATTTGGTACCAGGCACAAGGCCTATCTCCATCGCACCATACCGAATGGCCTCGGTAGAAACCTGAGAGTTGAAAGCGCTGATTGATGAGCTTACTAACTTGGGGTTTATTCGACCGATTTCCTCACCCTGGGGAGTACCGGTTTTGTTTGTCAAGAAGAAGGATGGGTCACTCCGTTTATGTATCGACTATCGGAGGTTAAATCAAGTGACCATCAAGAATAAGTACCCCCTTCCGTGCATTGATGATTTATTCGACCAATTACAGGGTGCCCAATACTTCTCTAAGATTGATTTGCGATCTGGGTACCACTAGTTGAGGATCCAGGAGGCAGATATTTCAAAGACTGCATTTCAGACTAGGCTAGGGCACTTTGAGTATCTAGTGATGCCTTTCGGTTTGACAAATGCACTGGCTGCATTCATGGATCTGATGCACCGGGTATTTTGGGAGCACTTCGACAAGTTTATCATTGTGTTCATAGATGACATCCTAATTTACTCTAAGTCGATGGAGGACCACGAGAGACACCTCAGGATTACACTTCAAATTCTACGAGAGCATAAGCTTTATGCCAAGTTTAGCAAGTGCAAATTCTGGCTCCAGAAGGTGAAGTTCCTAGGACACGTGGTGTCCAATGAAGGGATAGCGGTAGACCCTTCTAAGGTTGAAGCTGTGCAGATGTGAAAATAGCCGAAGACAGTGACCGATATTAGAAGTTTTCTTGGGATGGCAAGCTACTATAGAAGGTTTATTAAGGGGTTCTCCACCCTTGCAGCACCGTTGACAAGATTGACACAGAAAAACGTCCGATTTGAATGGGATGACAAATGCGAGACTGCATTCCAAGAATTGAAGGGAAGGTTGATGACCGCTCCAGTTTTAGTATCACCAACTCCGGGTGAAAGTCTAGCGATATTTGCAGATGCTTCTGGGATTGGTTTGGGAGCTGTATTGATACAGTGTGGGAAGGTAGTAGCATACGCATCGAGGAAGTTGAAAAATCATGAGAAGAATTATCCCGTCCATGATCTTGAGTTAGCCGCTATAGTGTTCACATTACGTATTTGGAGACACTACCTATACGGAGAGAAGTTTGAAGTATTCTCCGATCATAAGAGTCTCAAGTACATATTCTCGCAACGGGAATTAAATATGGGGCAGCGACGTTGGATGGAATACCTCAAGGACTATGACTCTAGCCTCGAGTATCACCTGGGAAAAGCCAATGTGGTTGCCGATGCATTGAGTAGAAACACTGTAGCTCACATGATGATGAAAGAATGGAAATTGCTTGAGCAAGCCATAGAAACAGTGTTCGAGACTCCGAGGGAAACGTACAGACCGCACATCTACTATAGTACGTTGAGGATTGAAAACGAGTTGATAACGCATATTAAAGAAGCCCAGCAAGTAGATGAAGATGTAGGAGAGTATGAACTGAGAGTTAGAGACCTGACCGACTTAGATTGATCGATAGGATTAGATGAGGTTCTCAGATTTCGAGGCAGGAGGTGGATACCGAAGGACTCACAATTGAGGTCTGACATACTGGGTGAGGCACACCGTTCTCGATATTCGATACACCCAGGAGGTACGAAAATGTATAAAGACTTGCGAAGAAATATTTGGTTTCCGGGTATGAAAAAGGTAATTGCCGAATATGTAGGTAGATGCCTAACTTGCCAAGAAGTCAAGGCAGAACACCGCAACCCAGCAGGCTTACTCCAATTATTACCCATAGCGGAATGGAAATGAGAGCATGTGACCATGAACTTCATAGTCGGGTTACCAAAAGCCAGTGACGGGTCAGATGCTATATGGGTGATTATGGATCGACTAACAAAATCGGCACATTTCATTCCCATTTCATTTGGCCTTGATAGACTGAGCCAAATATACATAGCTGAGATAGTCCGACTTCATGCGGTACCGATTTCTATCGTCTCAGATAGGGATCCCAGATTTACTTCGCGATTCTAGGAGAGTCTACACAAAGCCATGGGTAATCAATTGAATTTTAGTACAGCTTTCCAGCCACAGTCTGATGGACAATCAGAGTGAGTTATTCAGATTCTAGAAGATATGCTACGGGCATGTGTGTTGGATTTTGGAGAAGGTTGGAAGCGTCATTTACCGTTGGTAGAATTCTCCTACAACGACAGCTTTCAAGCTAGTATTGGCATGGCACCATTCGAGGTTTTATATGGTAGGCCGTGTCGATCATCGATATGTTGGGCAGAAACAGGAGATGCCACGGTGTTGGGACCCGAGATTGTTGAGGAAACTACTGAGATAGTGCGCATTATACGGGACAAACTGAAAACTGCTCAGAGTAGACAGAAAAGTTATGCAGACAAGCGTCACAGACCCTTGGAATTTCAAGTTGGGGACCGAGTATTCTTAAAAGTATCGCCCCGAAAAGGAATCTCCAGATTTGGCGTGAAGGGCAAGTTAAAACCGCGATTTGTGAGACAATTTGAGATAGTTGAACGGATTGATCCTACCCCCACAACTCGAGCAGGTTCATAATGTATTCCACGTATCTATGTTGAAGAAATACTTACCAAATCCTTCACACGTGGTAGACTTGCGGGAGTTAGAGGTAGATGATGACGTATCATACGAGGAAGGTGTGGTACAAATATTTGACAAGAGGGTAAAACAACTCAAATCCAAATCCATTCCTTTAGTCAAAGTATTGTGGAGGCACCACAACATTAAGGAAGCCACTTAGGAGAAAGAGGCTGAGATGCAGGCTAAGTACCCAGAACTGTTTTAAAGACTAAGGTACTATCTCAATTTCGATGACGAAATTTTTATTAAGGGGGGGAGAATGTAACACCCCATATTTTTAACTCGTATCTCGAGGAGATCAGATAGTATTTATTCAAAGAATATTCTAAAAAGATAACTTAGAGTAAGTACCCAGATTATGCTATGTTCATTTTTGTTGAAAATCGACTTCACCATTAGTTTCAAAACGATCGAAATATATATACTTTAGCCTGTAAGCAAGCTTGAATTCAAGTTCAGGTTGAAAAATCAACAAATCCTCGAATTTCGTGTTAAGTGGGACCCAAAAATAGTAGAATTTCGTTAGAACGAGAATCAGGAAGATTTGACCACACCACTAGGACCGCAACGAAAAATTATTCGAAATGGTATACTCATTCGTCATTTTTCGAGTCTGAATAGTTACGTTACGGTCGAAACTAGAAATAGTAAAGAAATTACAAGTATGCCCTCAGTTGTGTTATAAAAGAAAAAATATGACTTTCTTTCATTTCATTTCATTTCTCTTCTTCTCTAAAGAACCCAAACATCAGCCCTTTTCTCAACCTAGGGTCTCTTCTCTTCACCTCAAGATTCATTGAGAAGGAATGACCGTTGAAGCCTGACGAAGAAGACAAAGTTGTCGGCTACGACGATAGCTACAACCTCATCCTCTATGCCCTCAGCTGTGTTATAAAAGAAAAAATATGACTTTCTTTCATTTCATTTCATTTCTCTTCTTCTCTAAAGAACCCAAACATCAGCCCTTTTCTCAACCTAGGGTCTCTTCTCTTCACCTCAAAATTCATTGAGAAGGAATGATCGTTGAAGCCTGACAAAGAAGACACAGTTGTCGGCTACGACGATAGCTACAACCTCATCCTCCTTGTTAACCCATTCTCATTTGTTTTCCTCATCCTCCATCAAAATCAAACCATGTGGTTCAAGTGAATCTTAACACATTTTCACCGAAGGTTCCATCGAATGAGAGTTAGGCCCACCCTTCATTGTGAAATCAAAGGAGAGTGCCGTCGTCAAAGGGGTTGCAAACCCTCGTCCTCTTTGCATTAAACTCAGCTCAACATCAACTCTTTCACCACCAACCTTGATCTTTGTATGAGTTTATCACTTTCGACGTCCACAAACCATGTAGGGGACTTTCGATTCCTATTGGTAACTTTAGATTTCGAAAAGTGCATTTAGGTTGTTTTAACAAAACTTATGATTTGTTTTAAATCGTAGAAATCCTTGTTTGAATTGAAATTCATGCTAGAAATAGAGATTTGATGTGTTTTATTCATGTTTTAAACGTTGAATTCGTGGGTGGGTAGAAGGGTTTGAAGAACGGAACATAGATCCAAGGAAGGGATCAAAAAATTCAAAAATCGTGAGTGAGGTACAGGCTGTAGGCAGGAAGGGTCGGTGCCACCTACACCTGCCGAAGGCATTCTATCGGTCCCACTAACAAAATGAGGTTTCTGTCACAGACGAAACCTAGAACCGCGAGAAATTTTTATTCTGTCGGCAGATGCCGTCGGTCCCACCGACACCTGCCGATGAGTATTCTGTCGGTTTTACCAACAGAACTATGGTTTTGCCACCTACAGAAACAGTTCTCTTCAGAACTGTGTTCTGACTCTTGGCTTGACTTCCCCATTACCTATACACTATTTCCCACCCTTCATTTCATTAAAAACATTTACTTTCCATTTACTTTAAGTTCTTTAATGAAATTAAAGTTTTACCCCCCATTTCAGAACAACGGAATGATTTTAAGATCCAAATCTCAAAGGATCAAAATCCAAATTTAGGTTTCAAGAATAAAACGTAGTTTTCGACGTTTTCGACAAGTTTTCAAAATGTAATAACTTTCGCATTACTTTAAATTAGATTATGAAAACTATATGGTGTCAAATCTTGTGATCGAGACTTTCATTATGAAAAACTCATTTTTAATTTCGAGAACTTTAAAAAATTGAGTTTCCAACACTTAGTCAAATTTTCACCAGTTTTTACCATTTTTGCCAGCTTAGGTACCGTGCATCACGGGACCTTATTTTTGAATAAATTTTGATGGTTTTCAATGGAAAGACCAAAAGAATGACTTTGAAAGATATTGGAAATGGATAGTTGATTTGAAAAGATGAAAAGTGAGAATGTCGAGAGAATGGGAAAAGGAAATGAACGGTAAAATGTCAAAATCACACCCGATGGGTGATGTCTGCATTTTATATTGTATGTTGTATGTAGGTTGGTGAAAGGATATCCAGGTTATTAATGAAAGGGTTGCATGTTTATTTTCGATTATGTTAGCGCGTGTACTGAGTACTGTTATTTATTTTTAGGTCGGGTAGCCACAGTTGCATGGTAGGAACTGGATATCCATTCTCAACCCTGTTCTGTTAATTTCTCTTTTGTTTTAAATGAAAAACTATATATATACGTAACTATTTTGTGAGCTGTTAAAGAGTTTGTGAATGCCTGAAAGGATAGTATGTCACATCATCCGGAGGTGCACTATCCTGGGATGTATGGTAGGGACCACCAAGCTCATACGTGGTATGGGATGCTTATGAGAGTGAAGTCACAACTGGAATGTGAGTTCATTCCTTTCTTATCTTTACCAACGAACGTGTATTGTAAAGGTGATCGTATACGAGTGGAGTGTCATTTGGGAATCACATGCACACCTGATAGGCATAGATGAAGATGATTGGTCAATGATCACTAACAACTAGTAGTAGTCAAACGTTCTGACACATCAAAAAGAGACCCATTGCTTACGGTCAGGTCAAACGGTCAGCCTAAGCCAGAAAAATGGTCACCAGTGTGGTAAGTACAGCGATCGACCATAAAATCAGGAACTAAAAGCCAGATTTATGTTGTAACATCATGTCCCGACTGGGAGCGATCCAGTCATGAATCCCAACGCTCAAATTCCATTACTCCACCATATGTATTATGTATCTGTGTTATATTTCGGATTATAAACTGAAAAGCATGTCTATTATTTCAGTGTTGTCAACTATATTTGCATAAATGGAAATTGTATAATGAGTATGGATGATTGATGCTATGTGTAATTTTTAAACTATTTAGTTGCTCATCCCTGGCTATATGTACCAGTTAATCGTAGTTTCAATTATAAAACTTGCATATTTTGAAATGATGCAGTATGATTAGTCGATTACGTTAGGTGAGGTTATTAGTAGGAATTGTTTGTGGACCTACTAGGTAACTATTGTTACTCACCCTTTCTTTCCATTTTTTTTAGTTGCAGAGCCTGTGCTTGGGGAGGCAAGTGTTGAGCCATCCATCGAGAAACATCTGGTTGGTCAGATCGACGACTAGTGTCCATTACCCGGTAAGCATTGGGATTATTTCTCCTAGGAGTTAGTTCGTCCTAGGAGGTGTACATAGTGTTTTGGGCCGAGTGATAGGGCTATGTTAGAATGAGGATAAAACTAGGTAATCCTGTATAACTCTATCCCTTTTTGCGCAACTCTGACTTTGTTTCTTGTTGTTCGTAAATTATTTCGTCTTCCGTTTCATATTCATTATGAATATATTACTTTATACAAGATTGTTGGAGTTGGTTTATCAGGTTTGAGTTCCGTGAAACGCTAACATAAACAGAGGAGACCATGTCGAAATTTCGAGGCGCTATCTAGTGCCTCGAGGCGGCCTTGGGATTTGTGTTAGCGTTTGGCGGGGCATCACAAGTACGATACAAGGAGCGGATTTATCAGATTTGAGGGAATAGAATCGTTGCGTTCGAAGGTAAAATTTCTTTTATTTTTTTTCTATCTAGGTTTTTTTTGTTAACAATGTAGTCTTATGTGGGATAAGTAGAGATCGACATTGGCCGAACGAGGTTGGTGCCTAACACCTTCCAACCCCATAATGTGATCCCCGGATTCAGTTTTTCTTTCTTAGATTAGTTTATTTTCCTTTTAGAGTCAAAGTTCGGTTCCTAGACCGTAATAACTAGATGGCGACTCCCAAACCTCAAAGGTCAAAAGCGAATCCGCGCACCCCGCTGATCGAGGGCACTTTCAGGCACGGAGTCGACATCAACATGGAGTTGGCATTAGCTAGGAGCTGGTTATGTACTTTTGAGAAAGTGAATTGCGTCAATTCGGGGCTGGCATCAGCACGAAACTAGGTTGCGGATTTTTAAAAATAACTACATCAGCATGGAGTTAGCATCAACATAAAGTTGTGTTGTGTACTTTTGAAAATAATTACATAAGCATGAAGTTGGCATCAACCCGGAGTTGGCATCAATCCGGAGTTGTGTTGCATATTTTTAAAAATAATTACATCAGCATGAAGCTGGCACCAACACGAAGTTGGCATCAACACGGAGTTGGCATGCATAGTTTTGAAAATAATTATATCAGCACAGAGTTGGCATCAACACGGGGTTGGCATCAACATGGAGTTGGATTAATTTGAAAACAGCGGATTACATCAGCTCGTGGCTGGCATCAACACGGAGTTCAATTAATTTTAAAACAATAGAACACATCAATGCTTGATTGGAATAATTTTAAAAATAAGAGATTACTTTAGCACGTGGCTAACATCAACATGATGTTAGAATGCATAGTTTTGAAAATGATTACATCAGCACAGAGTTGGCATCAACACGGAGTTGGATTAATTTGAAAATAGTGAATTACATTAGTACGTGGCTAGCATTAACATGAAGTTGGATTAATTTGAAAATAATAGATTACATCAGCATGTGGTTGGCATCAACATGGAGTTGGAATAATTTTGAAAATCTAGTTTCTGGAATTCATAGAAACTGATTCCTTGGTCCCTGTTTTGAAAATCTCTCACTATTTTTCTTTGAATGTAATGCAGTAAGCACATTCCTCCCTTTTTACCTAAGGGGGAAAGCGAAGCAACGAAAGAAAATGCAATCATAATCTATACAAGGTTGCCTTCATAAGCTTACATCTTGGACTTCGAGGTCCGAATACATCTTAAACATATACAACTTTATTTTGGGGGTCGATACAAACTTGAGAACTCGTGTCCTAGCTCATCTAATCGAGCACATGCATGCAGCTAATGGGTGGGTTTATGGTTGTCCAATCTTCAAACCTCGATGCATATCGGAATACACATGTAATTAGTTGGCGATCAAACTTGATGTGTTCATCATTGACACTTGAAATGACGATCTCAAGCCATAGAACTACTAGGCATCGGGGCTAGATATATTGAGGGTGGGGTGATTTATGCAATGGGCTATACTTGCAAGTGCTTGTGCATCTTTCTTTTCATTTCTCTTTTATTTCTTTCGTCATTGACCTCCTTACAAGCATATAATGAAAGGAAGAAAATAAATAAATATTACAATTTTTCATATGTAAATAAAAGAAAGAACACAAACAACAAGCACTATTAGCAAACAAAATGAAATCCTTTTCTTGTTCTTTTTTCAAAATAATCGAGTTGATACAAGGGTTAAACCTAATATCCCCTGTAGAGTCGCTAGCTATAGATGCATGATTTTCGATTCCGAATATCACTTCTACGAAAGATTGGAGTTGCCACCATACATTTTAGTAAAAGGGTGTGAATGGTCACACGATGTACATTTTTTAGAAAAATTATTATTTTGGTATTTAGTGACTCTTTTACGAATAAGATACTAATCAAACTAAAATCAAGGTAAACGGTCCGGTTAGAGAGATGGGAAAGTGGTAGGCACCCCTTTTTCTCAACCAAGTGGTGGTAACCTCAAAATAACTAGGTCATTTTTGGATAAAATGAAGATAAAATAAAAGTGCCATATGTTGACGAATTATATCCTAAGTAGGGATTTGCTATCAGCTGAACTTGTAAGGATCATCTCATTGAAGGAGATGATCCCTATAAACTATTAGCCTAAGGAGCCACATATTTTTTTTTTTAAGTGTTGGCTATAGTTATGGGTCCATTCTCATAAGTTGAGAAGAATTCGAATACCGATTACCTCAAAACTAGTTAAAGGATTAAAATTGATTTTGTTTTGAAAATGGTTACAACCCCTATACTTTCAACTGAACCAAAGTCCGATCTACCAGAGATAGGGGAGGGGGAGCATCACATCCTAAGTATTCCTAAAATAAAAATAAAGAGGTGGAGGGGATAATATAGGAGGGATGTGGAGAGGGAAGAGAGAGAGAGATGAGGGGTATATCTGTTCTTTTGACCCACCTTTATGCCTTAATGTCTTCTTTCTTCCCTTCCTTCTTTTTTTTCTTAAGTCCTTCTTCAGTTCTTAGTATGATTAGGAAAATATTTTTTAGAAAATAATGTGATAATATGAAAGTAGAGTAGGAGAGAGTTAAAAGAAGATTTTTTAGTCTAAGACTTAGATGCTCATTTTTGAAGGTGAAGGGGGTCTTTATAGGTGTTTAGAGGTTATTTTAAGGGTATAGTTGTGTGGAATAATGAAAATGAGTAGAATGATTTGAGTTTTATGAGAGAAGGCATTTGTAAATTGAGAGTGGTGGAGGGGCATTTGTGTAAGGTGGTTTAAGTGGGTCATTTGTGACCCAAATGGGTTGGATCTTACAACCCATTTGGGCTAAGTGTTAGGTGAGGTGAAAAAAAGTGATATTTGATTTAAGAGAATGAGAGTGAAAAGAGTGGTTTGTTGATTGAGTGTTAGGTAGGTTGAATGGAGTGGGTTTAGGTTAAAAGAATGAGTTGTGTAAGGGATAGGTTGATTGGATTTTGGGAGGGTAGAGGAGGTGATGACATGTGTCAAAAATGGATAGAGATTAGATGTTTAGATGAGTTGATTAGAGAGAAGAGGTGTTTTATTGGAGAGGAGGGGTGTGGATTTGATGAGTTTGTAAGGAATGAAGAGGGTAGATTAGAGAATGATATGGGTTGAGATGTGGGTAAATGATTTTTTAGAGATAATGGGGGTAGGTTAGGGAAAGGTATGGATTGAGATGAGGGTAGATGATGTTTTAGAGAAAGATGATGGGGACAGGTAGTTGGATGAGGGAGGTGAGTTGGAGTAATGACATGTATCCCACCTTGATGATTTTGGGTGATTAGTTGTGATGTTGGGCTTGGGTAGATTGGTTGGGCTTGGGTAGAATAGGTATGGTGATGAGTTGAATCCAATGGGCATTGATGGTAAGTTGGGCTTGAGTTTAGTAATGAGTGGTGAGTTGAATAATTATGGATTTGGATTAGGGTTGGGATTGGTTGAGAAATGATTTTTGGGGAGTTGAGGGTTTGTGAGACCTAAACAGGCTTGGGGTATTTTCGATTTCGAGGGTGGTGCGATGATAGGTGGGAAGGGTGGGGGTACACCAAGTCTTATTCTAAGTTCATTATTCCTTTTAGGGGTCTTAGAAATCCTCGAATTGATCAAAATGCCACTTTTTGGCGAATTGAGCTTTTTAGACCCATTGGCGAATTTTATTGAAAAATATTATTTTTTGTCCTTTCGAGTAGGGTCCCGTTCAAATTGGAGTGTCTACAAACTTAAAACTTCATGAAATTTTTGATAAATAAAAATTTAATCGATAGAAAACATGGAACTACGCTTAAATCAAATCAAACAATTAAGAATTTCGTCGATTTATCGATAAATGTAAAAAATGAGAATAATGTTATCGATTAAGATCATTTTCTATGAAAAATTTTGCATAACTAGAGGGTAGAAGGGAAGGCATCCTACTTTGAATCGTTTCGATGGTTGGTCGGAGTTGATAAACTCCTCTGGCCAATCATAGAAGTTCTCCTTTGGCGAGTTATGAGATTGTTTGCGTCCACACGTAACCCTCAACGAGGTGAACATATGTCCTTGTGATGAAACTCAAATCTCTTTCATTTGACATAGATTTGAATTGCAAGGTGAAGAGAATTTTGATTGACTTTTTTTTATTTGGAGAAGAAGGAAAAATCAGAATTTTTCTAAGTATTGTTATTTATACTTTAGTGGGACGTAAGTATCATTTCAAGAATTATTTTTCTTGAATGTCAATTCAAACATTCTTACACTCTATTTCGGGTGATTTTTCATTACAAATCTAACGGTATGATCAGATTTGTAAAATTATGTCTCTAAGTTAACTTTTTTACCTATTGGGTAAAAGTTGATACAAAACTTGAGGATTTGATAACTTTTTCGATCGACTTCTGATTAAAATGTGCTTACAGATTAAAGTATGCTTCTCGGCCCTTCTAAATCTATTGGCAATGATAGGTTTCCCCAAATATTAATAAATCAAAATCAAAACTTTTAAAATCAACATAAAAAACTACAAATCCTTCCTCGAGATATGTATTAAAAATTTCAGGTCATTACATGATGACCCATCTGACTTTTATATGAATCACTAGAAAAAATTTCAATAAGGCTCATGAGATGAGAGGATTTAAAAATTTATAAGTAAATAATTAGAAAGAGCAATTTATGTTAGATTTATGGACGTTTATGTATATATATATTATTAATAATTGTATGTGATTTGCTATTAAGAAAGTTTTGGCCCATATTAAAAGTGATCTAACTATGTT
The DNA here is from genome assembly GCF_017979445.1 of Akebia trifoliata. Lineage (NCBI taxonomy): Eukaryota > Viridiplantae > Streptophyta > Magnoliopsida > Ranunculales > Lardizabalaceae > Akebia > Akebia trifoliata. The sequence goes on from NC_141385.1 coordinate 18,612,316, forward strand.
TAATTTTAAATGGGTCTTATTTGTCTCATAAAGTATGGGCTTATATGTGTAGATACTCTATTTGTAATTTCTAATTTCCTGATGGGCTTAATTAGAAATAAAGAAAATATGTGCAGTTACAAAAGTGGTTATGGTCCCCAAATTATATGTATAATATTTTTCTAAAATCCCATCATTCAGAAAAATCAGAAAATTGAGAACCTCTCTCTCAAGAACAATATACATATTAATATGGAAGATCAAGCACCGCTAGACTAAAGGATTTTGACGATATTCATGGATTCAGGTACGCTTCCGTATTTAGTTTATCTTCTTGATGATTTAACATGATAGATCTTGGTTTTATGTGATGTTTTTTCACATTATGGATTTTCTCCATCAAGTGGTATCAGAGCCATCTTTGTGTTGAATCATTAAGAAAAGAATTTTAGTGATTTTTTTTTTATATATATCCAATTTTGTTATGTGCATATTCATAGGTTATATATTTGTTTTCTTATGGAATAACATCCATCATGCTTTTCTATTATGGATAAACTTATGTGTGGATTCAAATTTTGAATTCATTTTTAAAGTTGGATAAGTAATATTGGGTTAAGATTCAGTTTTCTTTATGCTCTCTATGTGTAGAATCTGGTTTGGCCATTGTTGAAGAAAGAAGGAAACAGTTACTTCAGTTTCTGTGTGGACTTTTGGACCCACGTTGATACATGGCCATTATTTAGTCCATGTTTATTGGGCTGGGCTTGATGATCTTTTTATTTTAAATTCTGATGGGCTTCAGATTCAGCCCACAAGGTTTATTGGGCATATAGGAGCAGGCGGGCGGGTTACCCGCTGGTGACCCGGTTGTTGACCTGACCCGGTCAGTCTGTCACAATTGACTTTGACCGTTGACTTTTGACTTTAAAAAAAAAAAAAAAAAAATTTTTTTTGGTTGTTGTTGCAATTTCATTTAAATATTGGTAATTTTTTTTTATATATTTTGAGACAAATTAAATGAAGCAATATGACACCAAAGTGACCTCTTTTGCGGAAATTAATTTCTTTTGAAATATAAATGGTTATGTGCATGTAACTTATGTAAATATTAACCGGCCCAAAGGAAGATTTATATTTGACAAAATTACATGTACACTTGTGGTAATAAAAGCGTGATAATTATTTGGTTTTACATGTGAGCAATTAATCGGCCCAAAGGAAGATTCATTATTTGACATGTTTTTTTATTATTTATTATCAGTGTTAATTACTACACCAAGATATCACTTATAAGTTAATATTTCTGTCTAAAGACTAGATATTAATGTTGTACTCGATGTCTTGTGATGGGGCTTACCTTTATTTGAAATTATTATTGCATGTTTTGGTACTTATGTGAGTTTGTTTGTTTGTTTTTGTAATGGATTCAGTTTCTAGTTCTACTACTAATATTATTGCAAGCATAAACTCCATTCCCATATTGAATAGCACAAACTTTAAGGCATGGCAAGAGAGTATCCAAATTACTCTCGGAGTCATGGACCTAGACCTTGTGTTGATGGTTCCCAAACCCGCTGATATCACTGATAAGAGTACCTCAAATGACAAGAGGGATATGGAAAAGTGGGAAAAGTCTAACCGCATAAGTCTTATGGTCATTAAGCGTGCCATTCCAGAAGCTTTTAGGGGCACTATGTCTGATCAAGTGGATACGGCTAAGGGTTTCATTGAAGACCTTGAGAAAAGGTTTGCTAAGAATGAAAAGGTTGAAACAAGTACAATCTTAGCAAAACTTATCTCTATAAGGTACACAGGCAAAGGAAACATAAGGGAGTACATTATGGAATTGTCTCATCTAGCTTCAAAATTGAAAGCACTCAAGTTGGATTTGTCTGAAGACTTGTTAGTGCATTTGGTTCTCATATCCCTTCTAGCACAGTTCAGTCAGTTCAAGGTGAGCTATAACTACCAAAGGGACTCATGGTCTCTTAATGAGCTCATCTCACACTGTGTTCAGGAAGAGGAGAGATTGAAGCAAGAAAGTACATCAAGTGCTCACTTAGCCACCACTTCAAAGGACAAGAAGAAGAACTTCAAGAGAAAGAAAAATAAGGAAGCTGCGGATACGGCACCGCAGAAGAAACAACATAAAGAACCAAATAAGAATGGTTGTTTCTTCTGTGGAGCTGCAGGTCATAAGAAGATGGAGTGTACCAACTATCACGCTTGGTGTGCAAAGAAAGGTATGCTTCTTAATTTTGTTTGTTCTGAGGTTAATTTGACTTCGGTACCTAGACACACGTGGTGGATAGATTCCGGTGCAACAACTCACATCAGTGTGTCTATGCAGGGTTGCTTGAATTGCCGAAAGCCTAATGATGGTGAAAGATACATCTACGTTGGTGATGGCAAGTCGGTCGAAGTAGAGGCAATAAGAATTTTTAGATTATTATTAAGAACTGGTTTTTATTTGGATTTCAATGAGACTTTCGTAGTACCGTCGTTTAGACGGAATTTGATTTCAATTTCTGCTTTGGACAAATTTGGATATTGTTTTTCATTTGGAAATGGAACATTTAGTCTTTTTCATGATTCAAAATTGGTTGCTACCGGTTCTTTATCAGGTTATGATAATCTATATTTGCTTGATACAGTTGCCTCTTTTAATGAATCCTTGCATGTAAGTGTAGCTACGTGGTTTTCGTCGTCATGACGACCACAACTACTAAATATTGGAGTCGCCACCATTCAAATTGAAAAGGGGTGTGAATGGTCACCCGGTGTGTACCTATCGAAAAATTGCCATTTTTTGGCGTTAGTGACTCGCAACGGATAGGGTTGATCAAACCTAGAGGTTCGGGCAAGCAGCTCGGTTGGAGAAAAGGGAAAGTGTTAGGCACCCCTTTCTCCCCGCCACGTGGCGGTAACCTCAAATAACTCGGTCATTTTGATTTTTAAAAGAAAGTGGAAAGTGTGCCACATGGGTACATTTGTTCCCTAAGTAGGATTTAATTTTGGCTTGATCATAGGATCATCTCATCAATGGAGATGATCCTTGTAGATCCAAGCCTTGAGGTCCATTCATGCTCAACTCATTAAAATAAAATGAAAAGAGGGGGGTGATAGAAGAGGGAAGAGGAGAGGGTAGAGAAAAGAAAAAAGGGGGGGTGTTGATTGCTCCCACCTTGTACTCTTGGACTTCTTCTTCTTCTTTTTCTTCTTCTTCTTCTTCTTTGAATTCTCTTTAGTCCTTGGTGAGTTGAGAGTGAAGTTATTTCTCTTAGAGTGTGTTATGAGAGAGTAGTGAGGAGGAGTAGATAGAGTAGATTTTTTTCTTATGGAGACTTGGTGTCACCCTTTTTGGGGTGAGAGGGGAGGTATTTATAGGTGTTTGGAGGGGGTTTGGGGGTATAATGGGGTTAAAATGTGAGAGAAGGGGTAATGGTATAGGATTTAGGAGTGAGGGGTGTGAAATTTAAGGTGAAATGGAGGGTAAATGTGTAATGAATGAAAATGGGTGAGGTTTAGACCCAAATGGGTTGGATCCTACCCGAACCCATTTGGGTAGAGTGTTGGATGGTTGACATGAGTGATGGTTGGTGGTGGAGTGGGGGTGTAAGAGAGTGGTTTAGAGAATGAGTGTTAGGTTGGTTGATGGGTGAGGTGTGTAGATTTAGGGGAATGGGTTGTGTAAGAGGTTGTTAAGTTAGTTTTTGGGAGGAGAAAGGAGATGATGCCATGTGGCAATCATGATGAGAGGGTGAGGAATGAGATTGGTTGATTGGTTGATGGGGGTTGTTTGATTAGGGAGAGAGAAATGGGTTAGTTGATTGATGATGAATGAAGTATGGGTTGAGTTGATTTTATTGGAGTGTTTTAAGGAAGATGATGGGTAGAGTATGGATGGTGATGTGGGGGTTATGATGGTGATGGTTAGGGTATGGGTGGAGGTGTGGGTGGTTGATGATGTTAGAGGATGGGGATAGGTTAGGTTAGAGGTTAGGGTAGGTGGGTTGAGGTGATTTTGGAGAGAGGTGAGATGGGTTAGATGGGTTGTTTAGAGCATGGTGATGGGAGTGGGTGATTGGATGAGGGAGGTGAAGGGTGGTGATGACAAGTGTCATCTTTTGATGTTGAGGGGTTGATTGGTTGATGTGAGTAAGGGTTGATGGGTTGGGTTGTGGGTTGGATAGTGAATGGGGTATGGATAGTGGTTAGAGGGCTTTTTTATGGGTTGGGCTTAGGCTTATAGGAGATGTAGGTTGTTTTGGATTGGACAAGGCTCATTTTGGATTGAATTTTGATAAGGTAGGTTGGTTTTAAGGTTTAAATGATGTAGGATTGATTTTTAGCTTAGGGATGAGGTGAAAAAATTCTAAAAATGAGTTAATGGTTCGTGGGCCTTGAGTGGGTTAAGGTGTTTGTGGATTTGGAGATGGAACGATGAAGGTTGGATGAAGGGGTAGGCATCCCAAGTCTCGCATTTTATTTTTTGATTTTTTTGATTTTTTGAAACTATTGATTTAAACAAAATGCCACGTGTTGGCGAATCGGGCTTTCGGGCCCGTTGGGGAATTTATCGATTCTTTGTACGTGAGCGTGAAGCGACGATGTTGAACAGTTGTGGGATGGGTCACTATCTTTTTTTGCGAGCCCTTGAGACCACGGGGTGGTCTTAGGGGCATTGATTTAACCGTGATTACTACTTTTGGTGTTTTGGGCCTTAGGGGCCCGTTGGCCCCTTTTGTTGGAAAATCGGTATTTTGCATGGAGCGGGGTAGATGGGAGCGTGCCGAACCCTTTTGGTGGACCTACTAACCCATTGAAAGGTGTTAGTGGCTTGGGTTTCGGCGAAAATATCATTTTCCGATGATTCGGGCCATTGGGGCCCGTTAGTCGAACTTATTGAATTGTTTTTGGGCCCCTTCGAGTGAGGGCCCGTTCAAATCGAGGTGTCTACAGTAAGTACAAGAGGTGTAAAGCGTAAATTGACCGACGAGAATTCTGCCTCCTTATGGCACAAGAGATTAGGTCACATCTCAAAAAGGAGAATTGAAATACTTGTGTCTGATAGTATTCTCGATCCCCTTGATTTTTCTGATTTTGATATATGTGTGAATTGTATTAAGGGGAAACAAACAAATGTCAGGAGATTTGGTGCCAACAGGAAATTAGACGTCTTAGAACTAATACACACAGATATTTGTGGACCATTCCCAACAGTTTCTTGGAATGGTCAACAATATTTCATTTCGTTCATAGACGATTTTTCACGATATGGCTACCTTATCTCATTCATAACAAATCGCAATCACTGGATATGTTCAAAAACTATAAGGTTGAAGTTGAGAATCAACTCAACAAAAGAATCAAAAGCGTTAGATCTGACCGTGGTGGTGAGTACTACGGTAGATATGACGGATCAGGTGAACAATGTCCAGGACCATTTGCGAAATACCTAGAGGAATGCGGTATCATCCCACAGTACACTATGCCAGGTTCGCCAACTATGAATGGTGTTGCTGAAAGACGAAACAGAATAATTAAGGACATGGTAAGGAGTATGATTAGTCATTCTACCTTGCCGGAATCACTCTGGGGAGAGGCATTAAAAACCGTAGCATATATACTCAACAGAGTTCCAACTAAGGCGACTGAAAAGATCCCTTATGAGCTTTGAACAGGCATGAAGCCCTGTTTAAAGCATTTACATATTTAGGGATGTCCAGCTGAGGCAAGGCCTTATAGGCTAAATGAAAAGAAACTAGACTCAAGGACTATCAATTGCTATTTTATTGGATGCTCTGAAAGGTCTAGGGGTTACAAATTTTATGATCCCACGACTAAGTCTATTTTTGAGACGGGTAATGCACGGTTCTTTGAGGATGTTGAGTTTGCCGGAGGGGGAAAGAGTTAAGGACTTTGTCTTTGAAGAGGAATATGTCGATATTCCTCCAATTGCTATTGACACTGATCAGGAACAGTCTCTTATACCTGACATTGTTCAAGAAGCAACTCCGAATCAAGACAATGTCCTTGAGCCTCCCGTTCCAGTTCAAGAAGTTATTCCAGGAGAACAAACTCTACAACCTCAAGAACCAATGCCATTAAGGAGATCTACTAGAGAAAGGAGAAATGCAATTTCGAACGATTATATTGTGTTTCTCCAAGAACATGAGGTTGACATTGGAATGATGGAAGATGATCCAATCAACTTTCGTCAAACCATGGAAAGTTCTAACTCTCAAAAGTGGATTAATGCCATGAATGAAGAGATTAAGTCCATGAAGGACAATAACGTATGGGATCTTGTCCCATTGCATGAAGGTGCGAAGCCTATTGGTTGCAAATAGATATTTAAAACCAAAAGGGATTCAAAGGGCGATGTGGAGAAGTACAAGGCACGTCTTGTTGCTAAGGGCTTCACACAGAAAGAAGGCATCGATTATAAAGAGATTTTTTCTCCGATTTCATCGAAAGACTCTTTTAGGATCGTAATGGCTTTGGTAGCGCATTTTGATCTTGAGTTACATCAAATGGATGTTAAGACCGCGTTTCTCAATGGTGATATTGATGAGACGATTTATATGGTGCAACCATAAAATTTTATATTAGACAATGCAAAACAAATGGTTTGCAAATTAAAGAAATCCATCTATGGACTCAAGCAGGCATCTCGTCAATGGTATCACAAATTTCACCAAGTTATTATCTCATTCAATTTTGAGATGAATCTGGTTGATGATTGAGATACCACAAGTTCAGTGGGAGTAAGCATATTTTTCTGGTTTTATATGTCGATGACATACTGCTTGCCAGTAACGATACAGGCTTGTTGCATGAAACTAAGAGATTTCTAGCAAGAAATTTCGAGATGAAAGATCTTGGTGATGCAACTTTTGTATTAGGAATTCAAATACATCGAGATCGCTCTCGAGGTATCCTTGGATTATCACAAAAAACCTATATCGAAAAAGTTCTTAAGAGATATGGCATGCAGGATTGCAAATCAGGTGATACCCCTGTAGCTAAAGGAGACAAGTTTAGTCTTGATCAATGCCCCAAGAACGTTTTTGAGAAAAATGAAATGCAGAAGATTCCTTATGCTTCAGCAGTAGGAAGTCTAATGTATGTTCAAGTTTGTACGCGTCCAGACATTGCGTACATTGTTGGGATGTTGGGCAGATATTTAAACAATCCGGGAATGGATCATTGGAAAGCAGCCAAACGCGTCATGCGGTATCTACAGAGAACAAAAAAGTACATGCTCACATATAAGAGGTCGGATAAGATAAAGATCATCGGGTATTCAGACTCCGACTTTGCCGAATGCCAAGATAGTATGAAATCTACGTCGGGTTATATCTATCTGCTAGTAGGAGGTGCTATCTCTTGGAAGAGTGCTAAACAGTCTCTTATAGCCTCTTCTACCATGGCAGCAGAATTTATAGCGTGTTATGAGGCATCCAATCATGGAATATGGCTGCGAAATTTTGTCACTGGGCTGCGAATTGTGGATGAAATTGAAAGACCACTTAAGTTATTTTGTGATAATAAGTCAGCAGTCTTATATTCTAATAGCAACAGGAGCTCCACGAAGTCAAAGCACATAGACATCAATTTCCTAGTTGTCAAGGAAAGAGTTCAGAGTGGACATTTATCTATAGAACACATCGGAACAAACTCCATGGTTGCGGATCCGCTTGCTAAGGGATTGCCACCCAAGGTCTTTCATGAGCACATTGCTCATATGGGTGTCATATCTTTTGAGGATATTCAATTTTTAGTGGGAGTTTGTAGTTTTAGACATTTTTTTTTAGTTGTTTCAGTTTATAGATATTTTTGAGGTTATTTTCTGCAGAAATAAAGTTTGTTTTTAGTTTGTTCACACTCTGATTTTGGTATAATTTGATCTCACTAAAGTTTAAGGTGGACCAGTTGGAAATAGACATGTTTAGATCACATCACATGTAATTTCCATGCTACACATCCATACTTGATCTATGTCATTTAGTTATATTGATATACGTGATCAGGGATGGATTTAGTTACGATATATGTAACGAAAGTCACCTTGGTTCTATGTTGATATAATTGATGGACGAGATTGTTTTGATATACTTTTGGTTATGATAGCAAATTTTTTTTTGAGCTCATAAGATATATAATGACATACAATTATAAGGTAATATAAATAAATATATATATGTAGTCCAAGTGGGAGATTGTTAGATTTATGGACGTTTACGTATATATATATTATTAATAATTGTATGTGATTTGCTATTAAGAAAGTTTTGGCCCATATTAAAAGTGATCTAACTATGTTTAATTTTAAATGGGCCTTATTTGTCTCATAAAGTATGGGCTTATATGTGTAGATACTCTATTTGTAATTTCTGATTTCCTGATGGGCTTAATTAGAAATAAAGAAAATATGTGCAGTTACAAAAGTGGTTATGGTCCCCAAATTATATGTATAATATTTTTTCTGAAATCCCATCATTCAGAAAAATCAGAAAATTGAGAACCTCTCTCTCAAGAACAATATACATACTAATTTGGAAGATCAAGCACCGCTAGACTGAAGGATTTTGACGATATTCATGGATTCAGGTACGCTTCCGTATTTAGTTTATCTTCTTGATGATTTAACATGATAGATCTTGGTTTTATGTGATGTTTTTTCACATTATGGATTTTCTCCATCAATTTAGTCACTGAAAAATTTGTCAAGCAAGTATACTTAGAAAATTAATGGAAAAATAGAGACAAGTGAGAATAAATCAAAAAGATTGAAGTGATAAGGAAAAGGAATTTCAAAAAGATAATAATACCAATACATAGACCTCAGAAACTTATTCTAAATGGTATATCAGCAAGTTAAAATCCGAGAAGAATTAAGCCCGGCCAAAGGTCTCGAACTCAGATTTTCCAAGAAAAGCCACATGGGTCAATCCAACTTGACTAAAGTTAAGAGTTGTAAATGAAGTTGTATTTCATTTAGTGTGGACCCACAATCCACTTAATTAATTGACTAACCTATAATTATAAGTAAGCAACTAAGTTAGGTAAACTAGTATTGACTTGAGTCAAGATGACTCATTGAGTCATTGGACACCTAAACATGCGGTGTCTCAAGCATGTGCTCCTTTTATTAACACATGTTGGCCCCCACCACAACTCATGAAATATATCATCAAATAAACCAAACCATGGTTTACTAAATCATGGTTAGTTAAGCGTGATTTACTAAACCAGGGTTAAATAATTATGGTTAGGTAGTATGTCAATTCTATATATAAAAAACTAACTCCTAAAAGAAAATTTGACTCAGTGATAAATCCTAGCTATGTTTTTTACTCTTGTAGCTTCACAAAAAATTCCAGAGAATAGCATTCCTAAGAGACACTACGTCTCTTTTTTGCTCCAACTACTAATTCAGCCACTTCCACACCCTCTCATCAACAAAACAACAACAGAAGTCTTCTATAAAGTCTCCCAAGTTGTCATCAGTTGATTCAGATTCTATTCCCTATTGTACTTCATAGATTTTGTCTTCGAAGGGGCTAGGATTCAGTTGAGTTGGTGAGGACTCTTCAAGTGGTGAAAACTCGAAAGCAAAGAAGGAATTAGAAGTCGCTAAGGTAGAATTCTTATCCTTTTTTATATATTCGAATTACACAATTTTAATTGTAGTTATTTACAATAATCCAATTATTTTATGTTCATTTATTCACTTTTTTTAAGAAAGAAGTTGTATTCCCATAGTTACGATTGTAAGATCGTATTCACCAATTCATATTTTGCTTAGTTATAGCTTATGATTAAAATAACTTTTATGTACGAAGTGTTCCACCATAGGCATCCTAACCAAATCACCTTTAAGAAAAAGATGTCATGATGTGAACCCTATACACTACAGTAAAATAGGGCTATAGCGACGGTCGTGACCGTCGCTATAGGGACAAATATCGCAGCAAAAACATGTAGCGACGACCAGGGAGGCCGTCGGTAGTCGTCGCTAATAACCCAACGCTAAATGTTGTATCGACGGCCAACTATTCACGGACGTCGTTAGTGCAGGACTTATAGCGACAGCCGATGTTGACCGTCGCTATAGGGTATCGTTTAAAAAAAAAATAATTTACTCTTTAGCTACGCTTTTGGCTTGGGCCGTCGCTGTAAAGGTTTTTAAGAAAATAAAATTTTATTTTACACCAACCCCCTCATGTATTGCAGAATATTGGAGATACCCCTAATGTTTTGAAATTGATGACCATGACCCCAATTACCAATATGAAAAGACCCAAATGCCCCACTCTACTAGAGTTCATTGTGTTACTATTACCGGATTATGATACAAGATGCTATTAAATTAAATTCATGCATATAAAATAAATTCAAGGAACAACTTTACAAAATGAGCTTGGAGTGCTGTCTTCTAAAGAGTTAGCCCTCAATATGATCCATCAATGAGATCCTGAACAAACCAAGCCAGAACAATGGCAGATGCGGCAACTCTTCTCCTTGAATTTCTTCCTCCTGTTCTTGTTAAATCGAAAATGCTTGGACACGAGCAAACAGTTATAATGTACAATGTACATGTTTGTGCGCCCTCACAAGCTACACTAACATTAGAAGCATATGTGAGACACAAGGCTAAATAGTACCTACGACTGGTTATGAGAAGATCGACACGTCAGATATTCTCCTTTATTCAGCTAAAGAGATGACGACAAATACATCATCAAGGGACCATTTTCTTGGTATTTCTTTGTGCAAAGGATTGATTATGGCACGGTCTACAGTGGCCAGGCGATAGCCAATCACAATCTCCTGTCTTTGTCGACCCCTAACCATTATTTCGTAAAAGCACAACTCTTCCTGGTCATATAGATAGAACTCTGCCGGCCTAATGCACATCTCATTCCCCTGTACAGCACAAGTCATACATCAAAATATGCAAGTCTATCCATGCTCCAATATAAGAAGGCATTGCCAATTCATGTAAAAGCTCGGGACAAAATTGATATAAAGCAATCCAAATTAGAACAGCAAAATTGAGAAATGTGAGCCTTTCTATCAAGACATCATGTTGTTTCTTCTTTTTTCGGTTTGTTTAAAAGCATTAGGTTTGCATTCCTGGTCCCAAGCCCATAAGAAAGATGATTGCATCATGTTATTCTGTTTCCTTTGCACATGCCTAAGCCATTTCAAATGAATTTCTCATAGTTTCTATTGCAATTGATGCCTGTAATGAAAAAAATAGTGGAAACTCCAAGTCTACCTAGAAAATTGAAGGTCATGGTGAATGATCCTGGAATATATCTTGCATGTCGTCATAAGTGAAACAATACCACTCTCAATACGTTTGACGTAATCTAGGAGTGATCCAATAGGAGATAAAATGAAGGCAAATCAATTGTGATAGTTTTGACTAGAAATACAAAGAACAATGATGGCTCAAGGGAAGAGAGTATTGGTAAAAGTCAAGACCTCTAAAAGACAAGAGGATGGTCAAAAATGACACGGAATAGGGTAGTGAGAAAAGATCTAAACTCACATGCCTTCACATAAGACATAGCTTTAGATACACTGAATTGAGAAAAGGAAGGATTCACGTTGTTTGACCCCCGATATTGGGATAAGGTATAGATTACGATGATGATCATGATATTACCAAACTTTAACCAGCATCAGTGTTAGATTAACCATTTTTCTCTAGAAATTCTTTCATGAGAAGACATATATGCGTGTGTGCAGGACATATACTCTTTAAAAAATATTTTACATGGATATATAAACCCACATCGATATGAGTAGATGTTTGTTTTTAATGGATGGCTATCCTCGTCATTCTGATATGTTCTTTTGAATTGACTTGGTATCAAACAATATAATATATAAAATGAGCAAAAGCAATATAATATATAAAACAATATATTATAAAATGAGCAAAAGCAACACCTGATCCAAATATTTAGCAACAGCTTTCGTCAAGGCATTCTCGTTGTTAGCAGGTACATTTTCATGTCCATCAATTGATACCGCACGAGAATCTATTGTCCAACATGCTCAAACTCTCCAATATAACCTGAAATGGGAAACTATCGAACTTCAAAAGCTAATCGTACTTGATCTCTCATATGGCTTAAGCATTCATGAAAGTAAACAAATTCACAACACATAAAATTTGACTATGCATTGACCAGGAGTGATTTACAATAACAACAGCATACCATTCAAAATGATAGAAGAGCAAGATAATAGATATAGGCATGATTTCTAAATCTGAGATCTGCTAGATGAATAAAGGCCGCACCTGTAAGAAATGGTTCACAGCCCTTCTAACAACTCATTTTAACTGCATTTTAACAAGAATCACATTAAGTGGTACTTTAAATGGACTAATACCAAAAATTATAGATGCCCATTCCCCTGATTCACATTATCATTCTCCTGATTCACATTAAGTGAGTGAAGTAAGTACCTGCAGTGAGTCCATGGATAAGGGATTTTGGTGACATTAGCATGAAGAGCTGCTTGAACATCTTGTCGATTGAAGTACTTTTCAGTATAAATTGGCACACATGGATCATACCCGCTGGTTTCTTTCTCCACCCATCCTGTAAGACATATAATTTCAATTAATATTTTTACCTTAATTTAATTTAATTTAGAATGGAATGGATATATTTGGACTTACAAATTTGGAAAATAATTTAGGAGCAACAACGCCATGGATTTTGGGAAGGGTTCTTGTTATAGTAATTCCATTACATGGTCATGGCAGGTGGGAGCGTACAAGCTGTACATGTCTATGATGTTGTAAACATCGAAGTATTTGTTGAGGGCGACAATGCAATTTTGGGGTGGATTGGGTTCACAGAAGTTGCACTTGTTCTTGATGTTGTTGTACACTCGATCATATATAACTGCGTGATCCCATGCGTACTCTACCATTCCCTTTTGATCTGTTTCATCATCCAGCAATGCGTTTCCTATCTAATGGTAATATTAGAGAATAATATATTGTGTCAAAAGAATATAAATGATAAATTAGCAGATAGAATACCACTTCACCAAGCTTCATCTTGCTAATGCGCTCCACGTCTACATGGCAAACATTTGATAAGGCATGCACTCCTGCATCCTACAACAGTAAACAACTAAATCATGTCCTAAGAATATTAAGGAGCTGAAAGTGCATTTGGGAAGGGTTTAACCATTTCAAGACAAGCCAAAAGACGTCAATATTTTGTTCCAGTCTCCATTCCATAAAAACCTTTCAACCATTAAACTCACTCGTGTGGACGAAAAAAGCCATAACAAATCAATTTTGTTTGAAAAATGTTGTGGTTGTACCCCAAATGTGTTAGCCAGCTCACACATGACAAGTCGCTTATCTAGAGCAGCAGATGCTCCATTCCTTTCCATTTGAATAAATTGTTCCTATCATAAGTTGATCATTGCAGTCAATTAGAAGCACATTGGGATAAAAATTTTACTCTATTAGAGAATTTTGTGAATAAATCCATGTGATGTACTGTATATAGAGCTGAAACAAAATGCATAGTGTGAGCACCACTGAGCAGTAACAAGAAACAGGAACAAATTAGTTGGTACCCAAACTTATAATATTACCCTTTTAACTTGGAAAAGGAAGTCCACTGTCATCCATCACAATAACTTGATAGGTAATGAAAGGCCCCTCTCTTCAGTCAAGAAACTTCAATGACATCATTCCATCACTATGTAGACTAACTCCTCTAAGAAGAATCACTCTTCCAAATTTGGATTTTCACACACACGCACTGTTCTTACAAATTTGGATTTTCACACGCAAGCACACAAACTCAATCACAAAAAAATCAAAAGAAGTAAGAAATCTACAATATCAAACAAAACATGTCTAGGAACTTCCTTGTACATATATGTTTATATTTATAGAATGAATCAGGATCAGAACTCTTATAGAATTAGCATGCTTTAAGTGGACCCAGTAAGGTGTTGTGTCTAAGTGGCATGCTTTAATTGGAGTTTAAAACACCTTGGGCTCCTAACCAAAAGCTGTGCAGACAGCCCAATGTGTTTATTCTGCAATCAAAATGTGCCACGTAGACACCATTCTGGATCAGAACTCTTATAGAATTAGTTTTAAAAAATAGACAAGTCCTACACAAGAATTCAATGCGATCTCAGCTTCCTCTGAATGCCATTTTGTGCTGAATCACAATTACCATATGGACAAATTTCCAAGATTATCTTTGAAAAAAAAAAAATACAATTAAAGTTGTGAATTATGAATGTAATAAAGAGAAATGCTGCATTACATGAATCAGGGGAGTAAAGAAAGAACAGAAGCCCAAAGACACCTAGTTATTCATCATTTAATAAAGGGTAAGGTCAGAAACATAAATATAAATGGGTTACTGCATGTTTAGGTAGACCACAAAAAGAAAAATAGAAAACCCAATTGATCAAATAAAATCTAAAATAAAAGAAATAAGTCAAAATTTACTATTACAGAAATATTACATCATACCAATACCAAATTAAAATATTACATAATAATTAGAAAGGAATCCTCAAATTCTTACATTTTCATAGCTTACATTTCAACAAATAAAATTTAAAAAAAAATGGGATAAAAAATACCAAGTGTTGAGATTCTGAGGACTGAGACGCTTGTATTCCTCCTCCTTGAAGGATGATGCCATCACTTGACATTATTTATGGAAACCCAAATCTCGTAAAGAAAGAGAGAGGAGAGAGGAGAGAGAGAAGAAAAGTAGAACAGATATCAATGAAACTCACATTGTACATTAAGAAGAAAAAGGGGGCGCAAGACCCATTTTACTAGGAGAGCAACTACTTTAAAAGAAACAAATCTAGAAACCATCAAAAGATCTTCTTCACACAAGATTTCTTGGAGAAAGTGAAGCGTGGCGGGTGATACACCCGCGCTAACAATGTATTGGTCATCAGATCCATTGATACGAAGTTCGTGATGCATTGGATCAATGGTGATCATTTTCGTACGGTAGTTAAGATCTTCCAAGCATTGAATCAACTTACAAGGTCTCTTCTAACACAAACTACAGTTTCTAGGAATAGAAATATCTAAGTTTGCCAGATGGGCTCTTCTTGCACAGAAGCTACATTACAATTATGTGATAGTTAAACCCAACTAGACCTTATCTCCTAGCACAATAACATTCTTCTTGCTGCTTATCTGAAAAACTTAATTAAAACACTAGTTGACATAGCCTGACATTCCAAACTAACCCACTCTCACCCCTCTCAAATGAGATTATATGAAGCTATGAGACAAAAACAGTTCAGTACCTGCCTTGTAAAAGGATGGACTTCTCATTTAGATGACCTTCTCCATCACAACAAATCATTCCAACTGAAAACACACTTTTATGAAATTATAACTTCTATCATTAGTACAAATTTTAATTATAAATCAACTCAACAAATTTTAAAAAATGACCCCAACGAGTACATTTGCATTATCAAAAAACATTTCTGCTCAAGTGTCAATTGTCCTGAGAAGAGTTGGTAGTGAAACAACTTAACATTTGCAATGGGATTGAATCAAGGACCTGCTTTAAATCCATATATTTTCACATTGGTCACAAACAAATTAATTGTTCATATTCAAGAGCAGATTCCTCATTGTACAATATTTGCAAATGATGTAGTTGAATGATAAAGCTAAAGAAGAAGTCAATGCAAAATTAGATTAGGCATAAATACAATAAAAAAGGATTTTCAAATAAATAGGATGAAAACATGATATATGAAATAAAAACTTAATATGGATACTCAAAGGAAGAGAGTTAATTGTGATTGATTAGCAAGGATGACATTTAAAAAATTAAAATAAAATAAAAAAAGCAATTGGGGCTTACACCATGAGGCCTCAAAACAAGATTTTCCCAACAACATGCCCTAAAGCATTTTACAAAAGCATAACATCTAGTGAGACACACACTTTGTCCAAAAGATGTATGGATGACACCTGTTATATGATTGTCACATAGCAAACTGAAATAGTACAAGAACAATATGACCAACATGCTTAACAGGACCGAATGTTGGATATCCAAAAAACATATTCAGGGAACCAGAAAATAATGTTGAAGTTATAGTGATCGATAAGAGGAAAAACTAGAAAGGAATAAATCATAAATGAGCACATTCAAAGGAATCCAAGGATGGCCAAGTATGAAATAAAATTAAGACAAGTCAATTAAGATGATTTTGATGGGTCTAACAAGACCAGGACATAACACTAATGAAGATTAAAAAAAAAATCGAAACCAAGGCTGAAAACTGAAGTGGATTGGGGTTAATAAGAAATGATTGGAACACATGTCCTGATAGAAAATATATTTTCCCTCACTAACTAGGACTCTATGAGGGATTGGGTGATGATCTTTTCCAAGCCTTACTATTTTTTTCTTATCCAAATTCACAACTAGGAGTGTCAATGTGGGTCTCTGCAGGTATGAATTTGAACTAAACCCAAATGCAAATCTTTCTTGGATTTCAAAAGTCATTTGTGTTATAATAGTTTGAAGCTTTATTCCAATTGAAAAAATTAAATCTTAGTTAAAAAATGAATCAAAATAGAACAAACCAGAGCGTGAGAAAACTTCAAATCTTTAAGTTTTAACAGAGGTTTAACATAATCGAATTATACCTGAAGGTGATTGGTGTTTCCAGCAGATGATCGAAGCAGAAAACCCTTGTAGTAGTAACACCTGTTGAAGAAGAAAATTTGGATCTTAATTTAGTGGAATCGAATACCTTAGATCGATTGAATCAAGTAGGAAAAATAAAATCGACCTTTCTCGTCTGAAACATACCCTAGATCCACGACACAAAAACACATACATAGTTACCTTGATGTGATCGATAAGAAACCCTAGTTCTCAACCAATTTGATTCGTTTTAGAAGAACCAAAATCGATTGATTGATCGATCTGAGTGAGGGAGTTATGAGGTTTTGGATCGATCGATCAAGAGAGAGAGGTGAGGGTGAGCTTTCTCGAGTTGTGAGGTTTTGGATGGATCAAGAGAAAGAGGCGAGGGCAAGCTTTCTCGAGTTGTAAGGTTTTGGATCGATCGAGAGAGAGCTTGAGTTGTGAGCTCTTGCAAATAAGACGTGAGAATGGGAAGAAAGGTTTTAGAAATAAACGGTGCGAAAGAAACTCTACAGCGACAAACATGATTTTTGTTGGTCGCTAAATTACTTTTTAGCGACTCAGTAAAATGAGCTGTCGCTAGATGTCGTCGCTATTTATGAGTTTTCTTGTAGTGATAGGAATGAATAAAACATCAAAGAAAATAAAAAATCAATGGACAATATATGACTATGCGGGTGTAGCTCGGTGACACAGCCACCCACTGTAGAAATCAACCAACTACCACCGTGGTGGTACATGAGGACAAAAATGACATTTTTCATGGATCTTGTGTGGGACTTGTATGGATCCTTGGATCACATGAATTCATTTTAAACCTAAATTTTACATTCCCAAGATGATCTACATGTGAATTTTTGAAATTATTCAGTGATATTAATATTAGATATTATCTGATCATTTTTACGTATAAATACAAAATGAAACTGGCGTATTCACTTACTTTTAAAAAAAACTATTACATTTTCTGTGCTTTTGTGAGTATCAATTTAGCTTAGTTCAATAATATTGATAAGAACATGAAATCAATGTAAGGAATTTAAGGAATATGTCATTTTCAAAAAAATAACTTCGAACTCAAATTTGAAGACTAAAAGATAGTTACGAATTAGAGAAATTAGGTGTCTGAGTTATTTGAAGACAATCTTAAATAAACAAGTTTAAGAATTGATAAGTGTATCAGATTACTTATTGAAGGGGTTTCTTACGTTGGAGAAATAACGGATGGGTTAGTTAGGTTCAATGAGTACCCAAAATCGTTGCCTTTGGGTGAGAAAGTGGTCAATGTCTCAAAACATTGATTTACCTGTACTTTTTCAAGGCATTTATCTCGGTTTCCGTCACTATTTTGATATATTAAGTAAATATTCATGTTAAGCTTCAAAATATCACATTGCATGTTCCATAATGTTAAAATAGTTTTAATAGTATGAAATTAATGTATTTGTCAGAAATTCCGGATTACAAGTGTGTTCACTGTGCAAGATAAAGATTAGATCATCAAATTATAACCTAAAATCAAACAAATCAACTTTTCCATTACAATCTAGAGGACTAAAGAAACATGCCAACCAAATGAGCCATAAAGACAATGGCTCTAGTAACTCTAGCAATGGCGCTGGGTTGGTGATTTGGGTTGCCCTAAAATTTTGGGATTTTCTCTCTAACGCAATGTTAATTGTGATAGTGGCGGTGGCTTGAATAGGATTCTTCCAAAACTTCAACGTTTATATAAATAGAACCTTTACCTAATTGGAAAAGAGTATCCCCCCCCCCCCCCCTCTCTCTTGGAGGCCCCTCTTTCTTTAACCTAAGGTCCTTGGCAACTTTTCTTGCATTTTTTCATTTTAAGATTAGTTTTTTCCTTTCATGTTTCTATAATTTTGTAATGAAAATAGATAGTGTAACCTTTGGTTCATAATGAAGAAAAATGTTGCTTCCTCTACTTTCTTTTGTCTTCTTGCCATGACCATGGGCTCAAATCCCTCCCTTGGTGGGAGAAGGAGCCTAGGAGCAAGTCTTTATTGTTGTATTTGTGTTCCTTATCCTTCATTAATGATTTAATGTTCATTGGGCTCACTTCATGGCATTGTCCAACTCCATTGGATCAAGACTTAAGTTGAACCCTTACACTTTTTATACTTAAATTAGATATATCATACTTAGATAAGTTTAAGATGAAATGCTTAACCTAGATATTTGGTAGTAAGGACTGCATATGATACTAAGTGAAGGAGCTCTAAACTCCATTGTTGTTCAAGCTTCCATATATATCTTTCAACTCAAAAGGATAACACCAAGCCCTTGGAATTGAGTTAAAAAAAGGATATGACTTAGATTTAACTTTTTTATTTGCCCTAAGGGGCTCTAATCACTAATTGTATCTCTTTCTATAGTTTTTCTCTTCTATTAGTATAATTTCCTCCAACATGTATTTCTCTTTTGACGACTTTCAAAATATAAAAATAGTTTTAATAGTTTTGGCTTGAGCTAATTTCTTAGTTTCTATTTGATTCCACCCCTTTTCTCTTGGGATTGATCTTGTATTTGACCCTAAAGTCGAGGTAATTTTCATAAGTATTAACTTTTGTGGGAAGGACAATGATAGTCCCACTAAAAAGTGTCTGGTCTTCGTTTATTTCAGGGTTAGGAATACTGGGTGTTATTTAATTTTAGGTTAGGGAGTGCCCATGCACTTATGGGTTGGTTAGGAGTACCGGGATGTGTTTATTTATTTTTGGATTATAATGAGAAAGTAAAGTGGATACATAAAATAGTGTACCTTGGATTGCCCATGCTAGCCTAATAAATACGAAGATGACTGGTCTCTGTGATCGTGGTAAGTCTATAGTAGTCAACCGACTTACATCTATAAAGAAGGTCCTCATAATCATGAGACCTTGGCCAATGATCAACCTGAGCTAGAAAAGGGACAAATCACTTGCAGCCAAGCCGATTGTAGAATCAAGCAATAACTTTATAATCCCTCATTGATAAACTTGAGATTTTCGACTGAGGTAAAATTCAATCATGAAATTCATAGTACTTATCGGTATACAACACTGTGTAACACTACTGTTGTAGATGTGTTTTAAATTTCTGTTGATGAGATGTGAAATTTATTTATGTATTGAGAATATCGAAAACTAGAAGCCTAGATATTTAAATCAGGGAAGTTGCTTACTAACTGCAAAATGTAACAACGAAAGTTAGGACGTAATAAGTGATGTGGATTTAACGGATTTGGTACAGTATTTAGTGTTTAGAGTGTACAATATTTGGAAGTTATGACATAGATTATTGTTCTAAAGAGGAAATTTGATGTGTCCACTAGGTCTTATGATGTGACTCACAAGCAACCACCATTCCCAATTTGATGAATGTGTTACTAGAATGTCCTTATGATAAACAATGGTCTAAGAATTAAAAAGAAACTCGGCCATGCACCATCACCACTCATGGCCTAGTTAAATTTAGATATATAAAAAATTTAGTCCCAACCTACAAGTGAGATGAGAAATGATATCTCTAGGAAAATTGTATTAAAGGGACGAAGTCTAGCATGTCTATGGTAACTCGAAGCATGATATATGGAATCATCCCAAACATCAAAATCATATATTCATTTAGAAATTTTTTTTTTTAAAAAAATCGTTCTATTTTAATCCCCCAAGTTTAATTAGCTTTAAGTGCAATAGTGCTGCCAAGGGATATTGGCAGAGGTTAAAGAGAAGGGTATTTCAACCCTTTTGTGTTAACTCTCTAATAAATGAACAAAGTCAAGTAGGTGTCATTAGTTCCAGAAATTACTCCAATTATTATATTTAAAAGCTATACATTCACACCATTTATTTAATGTTAGGTAATTTTAAGAAATCACTCTATATTTTGGTGAACTTTTAGTGAACCTTGGGTGTAACTCTTGAACCTTCAATACTCATTGAAGAAAACTAACTTGAGTCTTTTTTGAATGAGTTGTCATGATTGCACGTGGTTTTGGTACGCGGCTGATGTGGCAAGGGCATAAAACCATCAATCTTTTTCATCAGGATATAGAGGAAAAAGATGTGCGGTTTTGTGCCCTTGCCCAGTCAACCATGTACCTAACCATGTATCAAAATCTCGTGCATTCATTATTATTTATTTTTTAAAATAGCTTTTTTACATTTGTTCAGTTATTTAGATGGAAAGTTATTCAAAATATTGAGGTGTGTGAAATGGGATTTGCCAAGAGGTTAAAGACGATGGGTTGACTAAAATTGTCGGACATTTATCAGATGTGCAAGAATGATTTCCCACCTCACATAGACAAGAAACACATAATCACCTGTGTCGCAGTGTCACGTATGTGTTTTTTCGAAGTGAGGTAGCACAACGCTTGGGATGCTAAAATCCACAAGCAAACCTGTCAAAATTATCTCACACACACAAAATGTAGCTAGTAATATGAGAAAACAGGGGCAATACGAGGTAAAGTCAGGAAGCAACTTTGTTGATATAGTATACAATTACACAAAGTAATACATTACAAAATCAAATAAGGTGTGTTATAAGCAACTAGTGATCTATGACACGCGTGATGCCACGTAGCTTGGGCGAGGGCTCAAAGTCAACGTGGGTATTGGTCGAGGATTGGGACCAAAGACACCCTTCCTACAAAGAGTACGCTAAGTTTTTTTTAAGTTTTCAAAAGGAAACATCAAAAGTAGAGATCAGTCATACTCTTTCTTATTTTATTATAGAAATACCACTAAACTAACAGAGATACCCTATCACGGTGTTAATATAACTTCATATGTGAGTCTTACATAGAATTACATGGGTGCTCTCGGGTGACTCTGGGGTGAGGTACACCTAACTCTAGGTGTCATCGTGCATGGCCTTCACACATAGGCACGGGCATTAACTAGTATAATATATAGCTGAATAATTCAATTGAGTTTTAGACCCGACATGATGCACTTTTAACTTACTTGATCAAGTGGATGAGTTGACACGATGATTTTCCGAGTTGATGTAAAAAATTGGATCCTTCAAATTTTAGGGCCGGGCCACTTCAAAATCCAACCATGTCAAGTCAACTTCATAGAATTTTGAGTTGACTCGACAATTTATAAGGCTATGTATTTAAAAATACATTTAAACTCCCAATTTGCGAGTCCTTGACTGGACCCTTAAGATTTCGACTCAAGTTGAGATTTCGAGCATGGGAACTTTGCATGCCTTGATATAATGAGCTTGTGATTGGAATCATTTGATCTTTACATCATTTTTTTCACAATTTTATTAGTTTGATCGATCTATCGCATCTTTTAATATCATCAAGGAATTTGGCCATTTAATACTTAATTTCAGCTATCGACCTTGATTACTTTTTCTCATTCATTGTATGTACACATCACGAATTTTTTAAGCCAGCATTAGCACTTTTTTCTTGTCTTATGTAGATAATATTATCTTAGTGCATTGGTTAGGTTTCTTATTACCTCATGCCTGGAGATGTTTCTTTAACGTTGAATCCCTTGTTAATCAATTTAAAATAACATGTTCTAAGATCGATCTGCTCATCTCAACTTTATCTGAAATTAATTTTAATTTTAAAACGACCTACCTATGTTATACCTTGTAATTAGCCGTATCAATCAAGAAATGATTAAATCCACCTAATTAATTAAAAGACTGATTTATAATCTTATACACTAAACAATAGATACAGCACCCAATCTTTTATTTTTTGTTTTTAAATTATGGGACTAAAGGAGTATTGAAAAGTGTATGAGTAGAGGAAGCTTTGCCACATCCTTGGTTTTCTATACTAATTAACGTTATATTGGATTAGATAAATTAATAACTTATGTTGCGCACCATAATCATTTTATGACTATGGGGATTGTCGAAGAAAAAAACAATGAAGATGGGACGAAATTTCTTTTCACAAGAAAAAGAAGCTATAAAGAGAGGAAAACAATAATACATCAATCCGATATTTAAGGTAAGGTGCCAACTCGGCAAGATGGTAAAGTCTTTGGAGTTAATTAGAGAACAAGTCGTATTTGAAATGGGGTCAGGGATCGTACCCTCCCCAAACGTTTCCACTACGCAGTCCTGCTTTCACCCACTTGCTCATCAAAAAAAAAAAAAAATCGATAGACCTATGTTACCTAATTCATAGGTTCGTTCATTTAAAATTTGGGTTCATGATTCGTTAGTCAAGAATGAACCCAATTTATAAGGATAGATAAAGATGATGATATTTGAAGGTTGAAGTGATTTGAGTTTAAGATAAAAAGGATATTGAAGATGATTGATTTTGAAAAGAAAAAGTTAGATTTTTTTTATTTGCAAGTTGAAGATGAGGGGTATTTGGTCATTTTCTAATAATCTATCATTAAAGAAAAATTTTAGAATTTAAGGAATATCTCACACATAAGAGAATAAAAAAAAAAAATAATAAATAAATAATATAATATTAAATTGACCCAAATATAAGATACTCAAATCCACTCAGCTGATGTGAAATGTGTTAATCTATTTAAGTAACTTCGTTTTGGAATTAGTTTAGCACAGCTCTACATGATAAGTAATTTGCTTCATTCAGTTTAGCAAGTCCCCCCATAAAATAAATAATTCGTCTAGCTCGCTATATATTACGAACCAAGAGCGAATCGTACTGTAAACTAATTCGGTTCAAACCGGTTCGCAGTTTTATACTTCAGTAGCGAATTAGGTAACCTTAGGATAGACTTTGGTTCAATTCTCCTTGTCATCGAGTTAAAATATAGGTTTGTGGAACACATATAGATTCTTTTTTTTGCTTTTTCTTTTCCCCGAAAAGGATGTGGACCTAACAAAAGAAGACAACTAGGGAATCGTGGTAGTGATTTTGGACCCAAAGCTCAAACGATTGACATATTGTTATGCTATTTTGAGGTTATGGGTTAAGTCCAGTCATTTTTATTTATTTTATTTATTTTATTTTATTTCTGTTAAGAAAACAAGTGAAGTGATGGGCATTCCCCTACTTTACTCCAAAAATTGGAAGATTCAAGAAGTCTCCCATTACAGGTTTTTTTAACAGAACTTCAAACAAATGACTCTAAAATCTCAATAATAAAATAACACAATATATATAATTGAGATTGAGTTACTCATAAAAAATTGACTCAATGATGCATATCCCAATGATAAAACGCGGGCAATAGGTTTCATATTTTAATGGGAAGGATTATGTGTTTTCTCATGATGAGCCACTCAAACTATTCTAGTCATTTGGTGAATTCTTCTTACCTTTCAGCCATAATTCTCACAAAATTTCTATACATTATGACAAATTTAACCACATAATTAACTCCTAGATTGATTTAGTCTAATCAGCCAAATAAACTTGAGTGGAATGATATTTTTCTTTTTGGTAATAATAATGATCATGGTTGAGAATGACTACTCAATCTGTAGTAGGATCATCAAAATTGCATTGCAATCCATATAAGCCATGCAAATGCAAATACAAATACAAATAGGGATTAAAATTTAGTTTTAAAACTCCTCAATTCGACTTGAAACTTGGTCAATTTGACTCGACTTGATTGGATTTTGAGGTGAATCGACCATAAAACTTGAAAGAACTGACTCGCCAAGTCAACTTGAAAATTTAGATGAGTTGAGTCAAACTCAACTGGGTTAGATTCACCAAATCAAAATCCTGTAATGCATTTTTTTTTTTAAATCCCTTTTTTTTTCCAATAAATCCACCTAAATTTTTTGATTTTTCTCCCAAAAATTTAACCATTCCGAGCTCATCTTCAATCCATTGGTTTCACACTCTTGAAGAAAACCCTTGATTTTTCTACTTAAAAATCCTCCATCTTTAAGTTCTTTAACCCATTCAACCTGGTCTTTGATCCATAGACTTCATGCTCTAGAATTAAAACCCTTGATTACTCTATAGAAAAGCAATCATCTTTAAGTTTTTCAAGACATTCAGCCACTTATTTGATCCATTAACTTCAGTTCCTTGAAGAACCATAACATTCCTTACAATGATCTTACTTATGGACAAATTATTTGTTTTATCCACTCAGAAGGTCTTAAACTTTGTAATGACCTAAGACTTCAACATAAACTTAAACAAGATCGGTTCTCCAGTCGCAAAGAATTAGGACAGTTCTGTGAACAATGTGGCCTTCCTCCACCTTTTTCTAGTTCACCTTCCAAAACCTCCAAACGTTCAAAACTTTGCTGCCTCCGCAATTATAACAAAACCAGCAAAACCAGAGATAAACCAATAACATTTTCTAGGACAAACAAGAAAAAAAAAAATATACTAAAAAACATTTTGAACGTTCTCAAAATCAAAATCCACGAAAGATACCCATATGCTATAAGTGTGGAAAAGTAGGACATTATAAAAATCAATGTAAAGTAAAACAAAAGAAAAATGAATTAGGAATAAATGAAAACTTAAAATTACAATTAACCAATTTAATGATCAACTCAGGAGATTCAAGTAATGATGTAGATGATATAGAAAATTCAAGTGAAGAAGAAAAAGAAACTAAAAAGGAAGTATATAAACCAGTACAATTTTGCAATACAACATGTGGATGTAAATCCATAAATGTATTAATAAGAGAACAAAAAATATTATTTGACTATATAGACAAAATAGAAGACCCAGACTTACAAAGAGGATATTTATTACAATTAAGTGATTCAATAAGGCAAGAAGAATTAATCGACAAACAATCACCAAATTATAAGTTACAAGATATATTCATAAAAATTGATAAAATACAATTACAAGAAATAACTATCCAAGACTTACAGAAAGAGATAAATCAAGTAAAAGAAGAAATAAAAATAATAAGTCAAGGACAACAAGAACAAATCGATATGTTACATTTTGACCACTCAAAACAAAAGGGGAAAGAAACAGTAGTAGAAGAAGAAGAAGAAAATTATATCCAGATAATTAACAAAATACAATATCAAAAATGGTTTATTAATATCTAATTAGTTATAAACAAAGAATTTATAATAACAATAGTAGCTTTAGTAGATTCAGGAGCAGACTTAAATTGTATACAAGAAGGTATTGTACCTACTAAATATTTCGAAAAAATAACAGAAGGAATATCCACTGCAGATGGATCAAAGCTAGAGCAATCCAGATGAACAAAGAAACTCTAGAATATTGCAAAAAAGAAATACAGGACTTATTAGATAAAAAATTAATAAGGCCTAGCAATTCTCCATGGAGTTGTTCTGCCTTCTATGTCCAAAAACATCTAGAAATAGAAAAAGGTGTACCTAGATTAGTAATCAATTATAAACCTTTGAATGACGCCCTAGCTCCGATGGATTAGGTATCTGATTTCAAACAAGAAAGACCTCTTAAATAGGTTATATGAATCAATGATTTTCTCAAAATTTGACATGAAATCTGGTTTTTGGCAAATCCAAGTAGCAGAAAAAGAGAGATACAAAACTACTTTTACAGTATCATTTTGACATTATGAATGGAATATAATGTCATTTAGTTTAAAAAATCCTCTAAGTGAATTCCAAAAAATAATGAATGATATTTTTAACTAATTTACATAGATGATGTTTTAATATATTCTAAATTCATAGAGCAACATTGGAAGCATTTGGAAATATTCGTTAACACCATAAAATTTCATGGACTAGTATTATCAGCCCCTAAATTTTTTTTATTCCAAACTAAGATAAGATTTTTAGGCCACAATATTCTGAATAGAACCATTATCCCAATTGATAGGTCCTTATAAATTTGTAAATAAATTTCCTGATGAAATAAAAGACAAAAAACAGTTACAAAGATTCTTAGGTAGTCTTAATTATATAAAAGACTTTTACCAAAATCTCCATACCATAGCTAAACCATCGTTTCAAAGGTTAAGAAAGAAAACTCCAGAATGGACAGATGAACACACAAATGCTGTAAGACAGTTAAAATTAAGAATAGAAGAAATACCATGTTTAAATATTCCTGATCCAAAATTATCAAAAATAGTAGAAAAAGATGCAAGTGAATTAAGATACAGTGGAATATTAAAACAAGAAAAAGATAAAAAAGAACAGTTAATCAGATTTACTTCTGAAGCTTGGAATCCAACACAATAAAAATACTCAACAGTTAAAAAGGAGATTTTATCAATAGTCCTATGCATTTCAAAATTTCAAGAAGATTTATTAAACTGTCAGTCTCCTACTTCCTCAAGAATCCATTCTTGTTTCTGAGTTAGAAAGGTTGCATAAGATATATCTTAAGATTAAGAGGAGAGAAAGGACAAGTAGATCTATTGATTTTATTGAGAAAATTCATGGGCGTTTCTTTACAAGTTGAAAATGAGGGTACTTTTAAGTCATTAAATAATTTTAATTTGACTCAGACAAGTTGATTCTCGAGTTTTTGACTTAACTCATCTTAGTCGACATTCTAGTAAAGTCGACGTTTCAAATTTGAAATTTTAGAACTTGGGATTAAATTACATTGACTCTCTCTCTCTCTCTCTCTCTCCCTCCCTCTCTGAATATATTGGGCATGAGTTTGCTTTTACACTCAGTGATCCAATCCTTTTGTTAGGAGTACCGCTTACGCTCTCAAACCTCATTCTAATGCTTTCGGAGTGAATAAGTCCAATCCCCACTGTCAAAATGTTGAAACTCACTCACATAAAGAATCTTATTTCATCTATCATATTAAGTATTTTATTTTTATTTCTTAAATAACTATTAGTCATATATGTCCTAAAAAATAAATATTATAATAAATTTTTATTGAGTATTAAAATTAGAAACAACAATATTATAATGCTAGAAAAATTAAAATAGGTGGTGAGTAGCATAGTACCAACACTAATATAGTCAAACTATATAAATAGTTAAAAAAATTACAAACAACTATGAACCACGGTGGGGTTATGTAAAGAATCTATTAGAAAATTTTGTTTATTTATTTGAAAATTATTGATTTTAAATTGTAAAAGTATGTGTTTTTTTTTTTTTTTTTCAAGAAAAAGTATGTAGTGATAGATTAATTAAATCAAATGAACTATACAATAGTAAAACGGATATTTAAATATATTATGTATCACTCAACACGTAACGCTTGAGGTGCTCTGCACCTTAAATATTTTCAACTAGGCATTTTAGCATTCCTGCTCCATGTTCTGGTCACTAAGCTTTTACTAACATCGCTATTTATGTGGCACAATTCCATGGATTTTAATTACACTTGCATCCCTTGACCTTTAGACTGCCACAAATTATAATTGCAATTTGTAAAGTCAAAATTAGCTCTTATATTAAAGTATTTTATTTTTATGTTGGAATTATTTATGTAGTTTGAATTGTGTAAAGGAT
Organism: Akebia trifoliata; assembly: GCF_017979445.1. Classification (NCBI taxonomy): domain Eukaryota; kingdom Viridiplantae; phylum Streptophyta; class Magnoliopsida; order Ranunculales; family Lardizabalaceae; genus Akebia; species Akebia trifoliata. Next base: position 18,640,407 of record NC_141385.1, read on the forward strand.
TAATTTGATTACTAACAGGATGAATGTGTCAAAGTCAATAAGATGAGAGAAGTAGCCCTAATAATTTAGGAGGTTGTTCTATTGTTCAACATTAATGGAAGCAAATTCAGATAGATTGACAAAAATAATTCAAATGTTGGAATCAGTTTTTCTTGGACCGAGCATTCAACCAACAACATTATTCTTAGTTTTTGGAATTAATAAGAAATCTCTCCATGCTGGGATTAGGAGTGTCATGCAAACAAAAGAAATTGAATTATTTTATCATTGAAAGCATGAGTATGAGATGAGCAAGATCCCGAAGCGGGAACATGTTGAAGATAATTCATTTTCGATAATAATAATAAAATAAAATAAAATAAAAGAAGATGCAAAATGGGAGAAGCTCAAAGATAATTTGGGTTTTTCATTGGAAAATTAGCTCATTATTCAGCCAACCTAAAAATAAATAATATTTCATATTATCATTAATTAATTTGGAGTGGAATGTTTAGAAGGAAGTAGTTGCAATTAGCCAAAAAGTGTGGGTGAATAAAATGGCCCTTACTTAAATTGTATATATAATTCATGAATAATAACGCTATAGCAAAAACAAAGTGAATATCACACAATATTTGGAAAAGTTTGTTCATCATATAATAAAATACATAATACTTAAAGGGGGCGATTCAAGGGCCATATGAAATATGTAAAAACAATGGTTTTTCAAAATATGGGTTAGAGGTTTTGGATTGAGCTGATTTTTTGCGAGGTTGGTCACTATGATGAGAAGATCATCCTCACAAAAAATCAGCTCAATATGAAATTTCTAAATCCATCAAAAGTGATTTACAAATTATTGAAAAAATTGGTAAAAAGTCGACGGTCCACATTCTAAATCACTTTTAATGGGGTTAGAAGTTTTAGATTGGACTGACTTTTTTTTTTTCAAATGATCTTCCCATCATAGAGATCATCCTCACAAAAAATCAGCTCAATCCGAAACTTCTAACCTATATTTTGAAAATTTATTAATGGTACATTGTTTTTACATATGTTTTTTCATATACTTAAATTGTATATATGATTTATTGATCTAACTTGATAACTAAACGGACCTAATAACGCTACACAAACCTGGCCCAGTCTAAGATGGACTGGGCTGAAACTGACCACCGATTGATAGTTGAGCGAGTGTTAATTAGTGGTTCTAGGCCTCAAATGATTATACTACAATCCGGATAGCACTGGGTAAACTTTCGCAAAATAGAGAAAATAAGGGAGATAGGGAAGGAAAGAGGATACGGACGTACCTAAACACAGAACCCAATATTGGCCTTCCACTAAAATGAATGGAACCTACTTACAAAGCCAAACACGGTCAATTAGGCCAGACGTGGGCCAGCACAATCCATTGACACCTTAATTTTCATCTTTTTATTGAATTCTAATATTAAGATCACATAAAAACCCGATCTTACAAGTTACATTTTGTTTCTTATTATGGATTACTTCTGGGTTTGATCCCTTCTTTATAGGATTGGCCCCAGATCAACCTCAATCCAATTCATTGACACCCCTGCGGCACATATTGGTTCTGGCTACAGCCACCGAAATTGATTGGGGTAGGTTCGGTTGACTCACGGAAAATGACACTTGTAAAAAACACATTATCCTAATCACATGCACGTTAACACGAAGTACATCCGTTGGGATTTGTGCGTGTCCTGATAATACATATCTTGGGTATATTTATCCTAAGGGTAAATCTTAACCATTGGATTTCATGATTTCATGTTTACGAAATCATTTTCCGTGAGTCATCTGAAGCTAGGGAATTTTGAATTTGAATTTGAATTACAAATGTTAGCCCATTAAACTAATTAAATTGGTTTTTAGGCTATCCCTTGGTGGATCTAGATTTTGAAATCTCCACAATTCTTAATTTAGCAATTGAAGGAAATTCGAGCTGAGATCAAGGGAAGAACCCACATGGGTGGTAATTGAGTACAAATGGTGGTCTGAGGTATTTAGGGAGGCTATGTGTACCAAATAATATTCAGTTGAAAGATGACAATCTCAATGAGCTTCATCGATTTAGATATACTACCATCCATCCTGGAATTACCAAAATGTAACAGGATCTGAAGTGCCAATTTTGGTGGAAAAGAATGAAAAGAGACCGTGGAAGTAGATTTTGTGATAAATTGACCTCGGTCACGATTCCATCATTAAAACTAATAAAATAATATAAAAAAGTAAAAAAGAAAATAACATAAGATTTTTTACGTAGTTCGGCAAACGTGCCTACATCTACGAGGTCGGGAAGCCGTTTTATTATAAATTTGAGTATGTTACATGATCTTTCATCTTTTTTTTTTCCTCTATTTTTTTCTTCTTTACAATAGTCTTCAGTTCTTAAAAAAAAAATCCTAGAACCTAGGAAAGGAATCTTAATCCTAAATAAATTACTATTGATCATTTTACCCCTTATCCTAATTAATAATAATTTAAAAGGAAAAGAATCCTCTTAAATTAGGATTTTTCTTTAATTAGATAAAATCGTAATCAAATGATATTGTAGACACCCCAATTTGCACGAACCCATTTGGAAAATCCAAATTTCTTGAATTGACTTCGATTAAGAACTTAAGCCTCTCAACGGGCCTGCATTGCCACTAGGCATCATTTTTATACATACATGCATCATGTCATATAATTTTGTATACTCAACCTTGTCCCTAATCCACTCTAATTTCCTATCCCCTATCATAATACAACTCGTATCCATATCTCTTCCCAATTAACCGATCCATCACCCATACCCTAATTATAGTTCACTTCCTAACCAAATCTATGCCCAAGATAAAGTCCACTTTTTAACCTAAATTCAAGCCCATTCTCTAAGTCCTAAACCCAATGCCATTCTAAACCCATTACCCAAATCCATTTCCTAGTCGAATCTAAGCCCAAGACAAATTTCATTCTCTAAGTCCTAAACCAAGTCCACTCTAAGCTCAATACCAAGCCCATTCTCTCATATCCCCTCAAAATGTGACACATGTTGATCTCCCATAAGCCCTCAATTACCAATACATTATCTAATTGGAGAGTCAACTCCCCCTTATGAAAATTCAAGAATGCCCTTCCCAAAAAGAGTGGTCAAACCAAAAAGATATTTTGGTCTTTGGTAATAATCCATAAAGTTGAGAGAACTTCCAATTATACCCTCAAAAGGTGGAAATCTTCAAGTACATACATGGAGTTCTTCCATTAGTCCATTTCAAAATTATATTTCTACCCTTGCTTTATGTGTTATTTACAAATGAACCAAGGTCTACTTTTCACCTACCACTTAACCTTTACACATGTCATTCTCTTACTCACCTTCCTAAAAAGTATTTTTGTTCTCCCATTGGTCCATTTCAAAAATATACTTCTACCTTTGCTTTATAAGTTATTTACAAATGAACCAAGGTCTACGCACCTACCACTCCACCTTTACACATGTCATTTCCCTATTTATCTTCTCAAAAGTACTTTTTGTTCTCTCACTTCTATTTACTAAAAAATCAATAATCAAATAATATTTTTTAAGTTTCTTCACAAATGTCATCTTTACCCTCACACAAATGAAAAATCTAAAAAGAAATAACTTAAACCTAATGTCCATTATCTTTATTTTTAGGGTTGAACTACTTTATCCTCAAAAGTTCTCCAAAAACTTTATAAATACCCTCATTTTCTATGAACAATTCATGTTCTCAAGTCCTCATCTTTCAACCTAAAACTCTAAAAAAATATCCACTCATTCTCTCATCTCCCAACATTTTACTCAACAACTCCCATCTTCTACCCTCAACTAAATCATTCAACCTTCAAGTTCAACTCTCAATATTCAAGATCATTCAAGAATACAAAGGGAGCAAGGTAGGTGTAGTAATTTTTTTTTATTTTTATTATCTTAAGCTTGCATCTTCTTTTTCTATCCCTCTCTTATTCTTTTTAGTAGCCTTTAGGATGTAATGGAGAACCCTTCTTCATCCCAAGTAGATTGAACCCCAACCTTAGGCATAGAATGCTTGAGGCGGTTTGGTCGAAAGGATGGAGGTTGAAGCCCTTATTTACCCATCTTTATCTCATACATCATAATGTACACTATGCATACACACCACACATACTTGGCAATGATGAAGAATTGTGTAGCTCTCTTAATGGGGCTAAAATACTAAATTTTTAGTTAGGCATGCATGTATTAAGGTTGTAGATCTAAGGGAATTCCATCCATGAAGTTTCTCTAAAATCCAAAACCAATATTTCAACTCATGCAAAAGTGTGTTGATTCCATAGAATATCCTCTTCCATAGGATATTTCTCACGTTTACACTAACATTAAATCCTCTTTAAAAGAGGTACATACACACCATGTGCACATACCATGTGCACACACTCACTTCATGCATCTCATGCATTTTCCTTGTTATGTTAACCTTTTCAAAATGGCTAAATCTAAAGGTACCAACCTTAGGTGGAGAGAATGGGGTGCCTAACACCTTCCCCATTCTCTAACTGAATCCCCTTATCTAGATCTTAGGTAGATTATATCTTTTCCATTAATGAGAGTCACCACAATGCCATGAAAAATGATCTTTAAAAAATCGATTCGAGTGCCCATTCACACCCATTTTCAAAAAATGAATGGTGGCGACTCCAACAATGTAGCATTGAGGTTCAAAGAAGAACATTCTTATGTCTACAGATGTCATGCGTTTACCTCGAGATGTGTGTTGATGGTATGAATGAGTAGTCTAGATGGGAGATTATTTTATCCCTCTACAATAACCCCCTCTCGAAAGTGGAAATTTTTTTATTAAGGTCCGTCTTCGAAAAATCTGTAGCTTCTGACAATCCATCATGAATGAGCACCATCCTTGATTTTCTAACTAGTACGAATCTAGAACTCTTGAGTTTATCTTCTTCCTTGCTTAGCGCAATTATGGTCTTTCACTTGGTCGAACTCTCATAATAAGTTGATACTTCAATAATAAAACTGACTATCTTGCAAATCAGGTGTGGCTCCCTGAATGAGCCAAGACTTTATCAAATGATTAAAGAATCGACCAACATTATAGATTGGGCTTGGATCCTCGAATGATCTAAGACTTTCATAAATAATAAAATAATCGACCAAAATCTCAAATCTGACTTGGATCCCAAAATGATCCTAGACTAAAATAAATAATAAGATAACCGACCAAAATCCCAAATTGGACTTGGATCTCAAAATGATCCAAGACTTTCTGTCTAATAAATTGACCAACTTAGGGACATGCCTAGGTTAAGACAGATCAGAATGGTACTAACCACCTATAAGTAGTTTTAGACAAGTTTTTTTTTTTTGCAATGGATACATGAATGCCAAGTATGGCTCTCGAGGCATATGACGATTCTTTCGAAGTGTTTTTCTTACATATTCTTGATAAACTAGCATTTATATATAGATGTAGGAGGATTTGTTTGGGAAGTAAGAAGCTCCTCTGACATCTCTTGATCTACAAGGAATTCTCGATGTGAAAACATAGAGACAATGGATTGATCTTTGAATATAAAAAAAAATGGATTTTCAAGGTCCCAAATGAATTGGCTTATTCAAAAAAATCCTTGTTTTTTGGAAGATCTTTTCCGTGTCTGGTACTGTATGGTTCCACCCTGTAAGAACTCCAAATCATTCTCTTGAAGTTCATCTTCTTTATAATAAATGATATACTTGCCCCGAAACGACCTGGTCCAATAGGAAAATCCCAATTCAGAGGGCCTTTCAATATAATTAAATAGATTACCACAAGGTCCTTGAGAGGAAACAAGTTTTTTTTTATGTGTTGACCGACCAACAAAGAGGTTAGATTCTATAAACACCCTATTTTGCGACCGCCTAATTCAACAACTTGTCACCCAATTACTTTAGATCCCTAATGAGGAGTGCATAATACATGCGAGCCCTTTCTCCAATCCTTTCCCATTTCAATCCCCATTCTCTCTTTTTCCTACACGCACAACTTGGAAATTACGCACACTTAAGATTCCCGTCATTTTACACTTGACGTAGAAAGTACGTATATTAAGGAACAATACATATTTCGATAAATTAGAGACCTCGCAATGCTAAGAAAATACGACATTTAAACTTAGAAAGAATCATATTGTAACCAAATGAAACCATTCACTAAAATTCAGAAAATGAATAAAATGACAAAAATACCTCTTATAGGTCCTACATCTCCAAAATATCTTGAAAATTCTTTCATTACTCTCGGAATATGAATTTGAATCTAACAAGACTGAAATTGGTGAAAATGAAGAAGTTTACAAAGAATTGCAAAATGATCAAAATGCACCTAAACATTTGACTCTTACTTAAAAACCTCGTTTCACCAGCAAAATGTGATCCCAGTCCAAAACTAAGCTTTTCAACAATATTCACAATCAAATTGATAAAATTTAGACGACCGGTGCTTAGGTAGACAATTAATTTTCATATGAAATGACAATTTCTAATCCAATAAAAAAATCTACACTTTAACTTAAAATCAAAAAAATTGAAATTCGAAAAATAAATTCAATTTAAAAATAAAATGCTGAAATATTCAATGCATTAAAATTCCAAAGATTTAAAATTTATATCATAATTGAAAATCGAAACCTCAAACTTAAAATTGGAAATTCTAAAAAAAATAATATTGGATATTGGATCCTAATTGATCAAATTCTAAGTTTTACTTATTACACCCCAACTCAAGGTACGAACCGAACGATTAGATTAAGCAAAGATGGGGTGCTGATAGTAATCTTCATATTAGGATACATTCGAAATCAACCAATCTTAAAAACAATTAACCAATATCAATCCATTTTAAAAATATAATAAATAAATTTGAGCTAATCATAATTACCTAATCAATCTTAAAACCATACAAATCAAACCAATTAACGCATTGATCAAAATGAAATTTAAATCGCTTAATTTTCAATTATTAATAAATCAATAAAATTTAACTTAAAAAAAACACCAAATTAAGTCGATTGGAACCTTTTTAGTTGACCTTGGACCAATCCAATTGGTGGAAGAGGATTTTTGCAATACACCGAGATGCATGGGATCATTGTCTATGTATTTCTAAGAGAAAATTACCAAAACAATACAATTTTCATAATTATTTACCAAAACGGTAAACTATAGCAATTAATTTCGAAAATGATATTTACCATTTTCAGAATTAATATTTTTTACCAAAATAGTAAAAATAGTAAAATGTAAAAAACAATTTAATCGAAAATAGCCTTTTTTTATTTTAAATATGCATTTACTATTTTAAGCTTAACAACAAATCAAAGTCCAACTAAATCTTTGGATTCTTTTTAATTTTTCAACACTAACAAAAACCTACTTTTAGTCTTCTCCATCTTCTTAACTCTCATCTTCCCAAATTTGAGATGTCTTCATCTCCTCTCTTGCTCAAATGGATCTTCGACTACATCAAAGTTGAACGATGGAAGTGACTTAAATCAACTAAGTCTTCTCCATCTCCCCAAATTTGATATCACGTCTTCATCTTCTCTCTTAATCGATTCACTTTCTTGCTCTATTGACTCTTTAAATTGATCTCTTCTATTAGGTAATTTTTTTTTACATATTTAAACCTTCATGTGTTTGACCAGTAGTTCAACTTCATTATTTTTTGTTTTAAGGTTATTTTTGTATACGTTGTGATTGATTAATAGTTCAACAAAATTCCATTTTGTTTAGGGTTAATTTTATTTTTTACATATTTAAAATTATTTTTTATTGATTAATAACTCAATTAAATTCGTTATTATGTTTTAGTTTTTTTATATTTTAACCTTTATTTTTACTTGTTGATGATTCAACTACATTCCTTCATGCTAGTTTAGGCAACTTTTTATTTTTTATTTTTTACATATTTAAACTAACAAAATCATGAGATTTTGAGCTACATTGTAATTGATTAATAGCTCAACTAAATTTCATTTTACTTTAGGGTTAATTATATTTTTTTACACATTTAATTTATTTTTATTGATTAATAACTCTATTAAATTCCTTCATTCTTGTTGTTTGAGGATTTTTTTTTTACATATTTTAACTAAGAAAATCATGGGATTCTCATCTCTTATATTTTATTTTACCAATTTTAATGAAAATAATCAATTTAACTAGTTTAAAAAAATTTCTTAAATAAATCTTGAAATCTTTATTGCTTAAGTGTCAAAGAAATAAAATTTGAGGTGGAGGAAAAAATTGTTACCGTATTCCATGATTAACCCTTTACTCAGATAATTTTCTCAAAATTTTAAATATTTTGTGTCTATGATAAAAAAGAAAAAAAATCGATCCAAACATGAAGCTATCACATTAGATTTTGAGTCTAATCATATCCATTAACATCCCTAGAAACATATAAGTAGCATCCAATTTATATTTTTATCCTATTGAGTCATGATTACAATAATCAACATTTGTCATAAAATATTTTTTTGTATATTTGATTTTTTGGACACTTGAATATAATGAAAAAACTCAATGTCAAAAGGTTTCTTCTGATAGGAGATCGAAATGTATTTTATACAATGTCAGAAGGATCTTTCTAACATTCAATTCATAAAAAACTTATTCTATCAAAAGGATTTGAGCGTATGTTTTCATCCTATGGACTCATTATTACAAGAATCAACATTTGTCAAGAAGGATTCATTTATACATTTGATCTTATGGACACTTGAATACAAAGAAGAAACTCAATATTAAAAAACTCCTTCTGACATTGTATACAATACATTCTGATTTAATATTAGACTGATCCTTATGACATTTTATAAAATGTATTCTAATATAATGTCAAAAGGATCCTTCTGACATTATATTCAAGTATTCATAAGATGCAATGTACAAAGAGAACCTTATTGAAAAATGTTAATCTTTTTATTGTATTAAAAGTGTCTATAAAATCTTTTGATATAAGCAATTTTTTTAATGAATTTAATATCAAAAGGATACTTCTGACATTGTATTTATTCATTGTACTCAAGTGTTTATATATGATCAAATGTAAATTATATATAGGGAATCCTTTTGATATAATTTATTTATTTTTTATAAATTTAATGTCAGAAGGATCATTTCGACATTGTATAAACTTTTTTATCTCATGTTAGAAGGATCTTTCCAACATTATATACAATACATTCTGATCTAATGTCCAAAGGATGTTTTCGACATTATATTCAAAACATTGTACGCAAATGTCCATAGAAAGAAATGTATAAAGGAATCATATATTTATGAAACATATTATGAATTTACTTTTATTTTTCTAAAATATGAACAATGAAAGAAAATTACAATCATTATATAGTTGTGATCAAGTTTAAATTCTCTTCACATGTATAGATAAATATGACACTAATTTTAGATATTACTAAGTACATGAAATAACTATGGTTTATTAAGATTTAAGGTTATATCGTATTATTTATTAAATTAATTAATTAATTAATTAATTTTTATTGATCTACGTTATGTTAATCATGTTGCAAATTGTCTTTCATGTACGTTGACATGGTATGCTATCATCTTTTTATGATATTAAGTGTGTGTTTGGTAACACTTCTGAAGTCTGAATGGAGGTGGTCCACCTTTAAAATTCAGACTTTAGAAACTTTATTTTCATTTATTTTGATTTAGATTTTAGACTTCAGAATCAAAATTTAGAAGTTTTGAATCAGTGATGGAGAAATGTTCGACGAAACTTCTGAAATCTGAATTTTTTATATTTTTAAAATACCCTCTTCAAAATCCTAATTTCTATCACTTATCCTTTATTTATACAAACCTTAAAACCCTTATTTTTAACTTTTATACCTTTCTTTCCTCTACAATAGTGTTGTCAAAGTCTCTCCCCTTTCTCGTTTCGTGTTTGAAAATCCTATATTTTTCAACTAGAAAATGAATGATTATTTATTGTTTGAATATTATATTATTGGACTATAATTTCTTAAGTATGAATTCAAATTGAAAACAATACGTTTGGAGTGTTTGATGTGTTAGAAATCAAAATTAAATGTGTGGATGGTTTTATTATACATAACATGTTATATTTTTCGGTTAACAATTTATTAGAATTACAAAAGGGTATTATTGTCAAAATGGCCATTATGTTTTAAAATTCTATTTGTAACCAGAAGCTTTTAAAAATACTAAACAAACAACTTTTCTAGAGTAAGATTTCAGATTTTAGATTATAGACTTCAAACTTCAGAAGTGTTACCAAATATACCTTAACTTTCATATTTTTTATACATTTTGAAAAATAATATGACATATTTTAATATTTGTTTTAGGCCTTGTGTTGTGTGTAACACAGAAATATTTGGGCAATTTTTCTCAAATTTAACATATGAGCAAAAGATGTGTTTAAATTCTACGAGTTTTGCTCCACTACTATCTATGACATGCGTCCCAATGTGTAACAATTTGATTTTTTTCCTCATAGAGAAATTTAAACTTAAAAATGGTTATTTTTCATTTGAAATTAAAAATATTTTTATTGCATTGATATTAGCTTTAAGATGTTTGTATAATAGTGATGAAATTGGTTCTCTCTCAAAGGAAGACGAGGTTTGTGTAGAATTATTTTGGAATAAGTACTTTGACAAGTTAACAGAGATAACATTAGATTCTTTTGATATTATCCTTAATAAAGTCTTAAAAAATGAAAATATTGTTGAATTTAAAAAAATATTTTTATTATACATAGTTGTTACATTTTTACTTCCTAAGGATACATCGAAGATTAGTAAAGAACTTAAGTATGTTATAGTGCGATGAGATCTTCAATAGGATCCCATGGGGCAGATTAGTAAACAACCACCTTTTAAAGTTTTTATGCATCTGTGCATCGAAATTTAAGAAAAGTGGTAAACATATACATTTCGTTAGTTGTGCATTGACACTTCAGATAGTTAAAGAAAAATTTGAGTTATTAATTTAATCTTAGTTCAAAATACTACTTTTATAAATATTAATGTTTATTTAAGCACTTGTCATGTATTCTTATGTACTTGTAGGTATGGGCATTTGAACATATCCCGGTAATAGTCCCCCACACATTTTTCAATCATTTTCCAAGGTATCTCAAGTACCCGCATTTTTTTATAAGGAACGAAAATTTTACATTGAAAAATTTGTCAATTGCCCGATATGAATTATTGAACTATGATTTTAATCATACATATATATATATATATACCTCCTTTTAATACTAATTTTTTATATGTATGTTTCATCTTGAACATATTATCAATAAGTTGAAATTGATTGATTCAAAACTTTGTGAGACCATCCTTTTTCCATTTTGCAAGGGTTATAAGAAGAAAGAGGAAAGTGGTATTCAACCTAAAAAGAAAAACCCAGAAGTTAATAACTTGAAGAAGAAAATGACAGTGATAAAATCAAAGTTGAAAGATTATTCTAAAGTTATTTAAGAATTGAAAAAGAACATCAAATGAATCTGGCCTAAGTTATTGTCCCTCTACCATAAGTGATGAATCCACATAATAGGTTACATCCACTTAGAAATCATTATGAATGATTGTTTTAATATTTAGTAGTACAACGTTAAATTTGACAAAGCCTCAGACTTTGCGCCTTTGAAAACCAAGTCATATCCCTATACCAACACCTCCGTCGATCCCTCAGATATGCCTAAGGCATCGACATCTACCAAAGGTTCAGTCGATCTTTTAGGTATACCCAAATCATCGCTTCTGATAATGACCTCTACTATTCTTACTAGTATACACAAGGCATCTCCCTCCATGAATGTTTCACAAATGAGTATCCACCTAGCAAAAAGAAATTGGAATCGATGTTGAAAAGATATCTGAAACAATACCAATAAATCAAACACCTGACGTATCATTTTCTTCCTCCACAAAGTACAAAGTAGCTTGCATGAACAATGTTAAAAATGTTTAAAAAATATTTGGAGTAAATTTTTATGATCATTTCCTATTTCTTCTTATTCAACTGTTTACTAAGATTAATAACGGACGTAGTTCGCCTAATATTTTTAAATATATTTATCTCAATAATGAAGAAAAATCAAAATTCAAATTCGATGCTGATAAGGTATGTATATACTTAATAATTAAAATTTTAATGCAGAAAAAATCGTTCACATCTGGCTTCATGTGTTGTCTAGTTTTTTAGACTTACATGTTGATGGTTTAGAAATTGTTATCTATATAATAAACGCCTCTCTACTACTTTGTGTGGGTCTCACTTTATTATTTTTCTCTTTAGCCCTACTTCAATAATACCCCTCTAACTTCTATTTTTTATAAGTTTGACCCTCATCTCCTCTTATCAAGCCCGAGTCTGAAAACATCGATAATCTAGTTAGGAGAAATTATCAAAGTTTGATCAAAAGATGTATGGTTGTTTGCCTTACAATACCCCCTTGAGATCTATCCGATATATTTATTTTATGTTGTAAGAATTTCAATCGATTTCTTTGATTTTAAATGTGTATCTATGCGCATTTACAGTTTCTTCTTGTATTTTGTTGAAATTGTTAGGATGAAATAGATTGTTTTATTCTCATATCGGTTTGTATCTTTAGTGAATAAGGTGTATAAATTTTGAAAAATATATTATTTGAAATGTTATGTCATAGTCAATTTAAATACAATTAGTTGAATACTCATACGTAATTTTTAACTTCATATTTTAAAGATGTGAAGTACCATACGAGTAATTTATGCAATGTTGTCATTTCTTATAGGAGGGTGGGTACTCCATGAGCCCCACGAAACGTAATAGGGATGTCAAACCTTTAGTATATTTAAAACCATCATATGCACCCTTAGATACACGAAAAAAAGATATGCAAAGAGTTAAAGTACGATGTATGCGTGATTCAGATTTTATTTTGATTATGAATGTTCTAATATTATTATTATTATTGAAATATAATTATTTTACGTACTAATTTGTATAGTTGCATTCGTAATTATTTTCATGATCTCAAGCGTCCCTTTATTAATGTAATACCCTGATTTTTTAATTCGTGTCTCAAAGAAATCTAATAGTGAAATTTGGAGAAAATTCTAAAAGAAAGACTTAGGGTAATATATTCGGATCTTATTAGATTCATTTTCAATGAAAATCGACTTCGCCATTGGATTCAAAGAGATCGAAATATATATTTTAGCCTGTAAGCAAGCTCAAATTCGAGCTCGGATAAAAAAATTATAAAATCATTGAATTTCGTGTTGAGTGGGACTTAAAAGAAGGAATTTTTGTTATAGCGAGAATCAAGAAAATTCGATGTCACCATTAGGTTTGCAACAAAAAAATATTCAAAATGGAATACTCATTTGTCATTTTTCAAGTCCGAATAGTCAAATTACCACCAAAAATAGAAACAATGGAATAAATTACAAAAGATGCCCTCAGTCCTTTGTATTTAAATGAAAATTGATTTTTTTTATTTACTTTCTCTTCTTCTCCAAAGAACTAAACACCAGCCTACTCTTAACCTAAGATTTTCAACTAATTCTCATCAAGTTCTATCGCAAACGAGCCCAAGTTAATCGTCGATGAAAAAGAAGAAGTCGTGAACATCGTCAAACTCCACATTCTTATCACCTTGGATCTTCACTTTCCTTTCTTTCTTTCCATATCTCATCAAAATCAGCGAGTGAGTTTGGATACCACCAACTCGGAACTTCGAAGCGTTAGTAGAAGATTCATCTTCTATTGTAGAAGAAAAGGAGAGTGTCATCTTTGCAAACCCTCGTTTGTTTTGCACCCAAGTCAGTCCAAACTCGACTCTTGTGCCATCCAACCTTGATTTTTGGTGCTAACTTTCCACTTCCAACAACTACATAGTTTGGTAGGGAACTCGCACTTCTTAATGGTAACCGTAGATTTCGAAACATGCATTTAAATTTTTTTATTGAATATATGTCGTATTTGTAAATCTTAAAAATCCTTTGTTTGATTTTCAATTCATGATTAGGACTAGAGATTTGACGTGTTTTAATCACGTCTAAACATTAAATTCATGGGTGGGACTATGGATTTGGAAAACGGAGGAGAAAATATGAAAAATTAATCGAAAAATCAAAATTTTGAGCAAGATGGGGCTTGCTGACGATGCTGCCATCAGAAAATTTTTTGGTCAAAAATGAATTTTGACTTTTAGGTTGTTCTCCTCATGGCTTATAAGTGTTTTCCTACCCTTTATTTCATTAAAAACATTTAAGTAAATGACTTTCCATTTACTTTAAGTTCTTTAATGAAATTAAGGTTTTACCCTGCATTTCAGAACAATAGGAATGGTTTCAATATCCAAATCTCAAAGGATTAAAATCCAAATTTTGGTTTTATAAACAAAATGTAAATTTCGATGTTTTCGTCAGATTTTTAAAAGTGAATATCTTTTGTATTACTTTGAACTAGGCAATACAAATTATATGGTGTTGAATCTCGTGTTCAAGGCTTTTATTTTCAAAAATTCATTTTTAGTTTCAAGAACTTTGAAAAATCGAATTTCCGACTCTTAGTCAAATTTTCACCAATTTTGGTAGTTTGACTTCATACATTTATTGGGATATCGTTTTAACTCAAATTTGGTAGTTTTTCAATTGAATGATCAAAATGAATTTGAAAGCTTAAAAAAGAAAAGTTGGACTTGAAAAGTTGAGAAGTGAAAACATCAAAAAATGAGAAAATTGATGAAACGATAAAATGCCAGAATCACACCGAGGGGTGATGTCTGCATTTTACATTAATGTGTTGTGTGTAGGTTGGTGAATGGATATCCAATAATAATGAATATGGTTGCATGTTTCTTTAATTTTTACTACCGGAAGGTGCTGGTTTATGTTTCTGTTCAGTTATTTATCAGTAGAAACTGGATATCTATTTCCAACCTTGTAATGTTAATTTCTTTTTTATTTAAAAAAAAATAATATATATGTATCTATTTTGTGATCTGTTAAAGAACTTGTGAATGCTTGAAGGGATAATGCGTCTTATCATTTGGAACGATGTACTATCTTAGGATGTGCGGTAGGGATAACCAAGCTCATACATGGTATGGGACGTGTATAGGGAGTGGAGTCACAACTGGACTCCAGGTCCATTCCTCTCTATTTTTACCAGTAAACTTGTATTGTAAAGGTGGTCGTATATGAATGGAGCTATATATTTTAGAAATCATAGGTACGCTTGATAGGCATAGACAAAGATGATTAGTCAGTGATTACTAACAATTTAGAGTAGTCGAAAGTTTTGACACACCGAAAAGAGATTCATTGCTTACGGTCACATCAAATGACTTGCTTAAGTTGGATAAATGGTCACCTAGTATGATAAGCGCAACGACCGACCACAAAATCAAAAACTAAAAACCAGTAAAATATTATAACATCATGTCCCAACTAGGAGCGATCTAGTCTCGAATTCCAACTCACTAATTCTACTGTTCCATCATTGTGTAATATGTATTTGTTATTTTATTTTGAATTATAAACTGAAAAGCATGTTTACTATTTCAATGTTGTCAATTATATTTGTATAAGAATGAAAATGTATAGTGAGTATTGATGACTAATGTTATATGGACCTTTAAACTGTTTAGTTGGTCATCCCTGACTATATGTACCAGTTAATCATAGTTTAATTTGTTAAAAATTTACATGTATTGAAATGATTCAGTATGATTACTTGATCATGTTAGGTGAGGTTATTAGTAGGAATTGTTAGTAGATTTACTGGATAATCATTGTTACTCACTCTTTTTTTTCATCTTTTTTTTAGTTATAGAGCTTACAGTTGGTGAGGCGAGTGTAAAGCCATCAGTCGAGGAGCATCTGGTTGGTCATATCGATGATCAGAGTCTGCTACCTAGTGAACATTGAGACTACTTCCACTAGGAGTTATTTCAATCAGGGGATGTATATAGTCTTTGAGTCAAGTGATAGGTCTATGTTAGAGTGATGATACAAATTTTGTAATTCTATATATTATTATCTTTTGCGCAACTCTGATCTAACCTTATGTTGTTCGTAATTTACTGTCTTCCACATCTTGTATACTTTTAACACATTTTATATACAGGATTTGTTAGATATGGACTTATCATGTTTTCGGGTTCCGTGGAACGCTAACATAAACAGAGGGAACCATGTCCAAATTTCGAGGTGCCACCTAGTACCTTGAGATTTGACCTTAGGATTTGTGTTAGTGTTTGGTGGGGCGCTACAACTAATGAAGAATTAACGTTGATAAATTTACATCACACTGATATAAACTTGGAGAATGGGTATTGTATTCCGAGTATATCTATTGATTTACTCAAGGGGGTTGGGTGGTTGGACGATCAAGTAACATTTTTTTATATTTAAATTCTAATTTTTGTGAAAATTCTGGAATAAACAAATATGTTTCTAACTTTGTTGTCACACAGATAATCGATGGATATTGTATATTTCTTAAAAGGAAAAAGTTGGAACATCTAGATCATTTCCTCAAATGTCATTTCTTTAGTCCAATATATATTGTATGTCCAATTGACATAGACACATCCTCTACATATTTTTAAGTTAGATTTTTATATTTTTATAATGCATTTTGTATTAATCGGTGTATGTATTACTTAAGAAAACTCAACAAGATTACTCTGCCTGGTCAGTAGGTAAGGTCTGATTGAACAATTTTGAGAGTGTGTCAGGCAAAAAATTCAAACTAAATAAAAACCTCAAATTGTTTACCAGACCTAACTATCTTAAATATCATATAACATATTGTGAGAAGGTTTGTTGTTTTTTTGTCTTGTGCCTCCGTATATTTATTTTATTATTAAATTACCTCACATTCTCACATTGTTATTAATTGTTAAGTATTTTTTCCTCCTCACGCGAATGCTTACTAGGCTGTTCTAATATTAGAAATAAAAAATAAGAAATAAGAATTTTTAGATTCCCTATATAAGGATTGTATGTTAGTCTATAAAGTTGAAATTCAAGCATTGGTATATATTGATAAGTTATTTAATAATTATTGCGATAATTTAGTAAGAAATTTCACGAGTATTTATCACATTATATTTTGTTAATACGTAAAAAGAATACTTCCTAATATTACTTGAATAGATGGGGTCTGCGAATATTAACATCCAAGATTGGACTTGTTACGATCGTAAGAACATTCCCAAACAGACCAATACATAACATTGTGGAATGTTTATTGTGAAATATATTGATTACGCAAGCCGCGGGTAGAATTTAATTTCAATTAAGTACTACTATATCTCATGTATCTATTTTTAACTTAATTTAGAAACATTCAATTAGTAAGATTGATGATTGTTTTACACATCACTATTTCTAGGAAGATATGTCATACTTTAGGTTGCAAACTATTCTTGAGGTGGTTATACAGATTGCATTACCTTAAAAGTTGTATGTTCTTATTTTTTTTCATTACATTATTATCGACAATGTAATCATGTGTGAATTTGAAGATTTGAAAGTCATAACCAATTGGGTGGTTGGTCTGTCTATGTTGAAAAATACAAAATTATGATCTTCACGTTTAAGGTAGAGATCCTAATCTTCATTTATTGACACTAATAAAATTATAGAATCTAAATTTTTTTTGTAAGGTGTTGTGTGGGCAAAATAAAAAAGTATAATATAATTGCATGGTAGTACAATCATTCATGATGAGTCAAATGTTATTTGATAAGCAATCAGTTGATGGTATTATTAGTTTGCATTCAATCAAGCTTAAGCAAAGTATCAAACTTTTCATATATGGGGATTATGTTAGTAGAAATGTTAAGCTTCATTTATTGATCCTAATAAAGTGATAAATTAAATAACTTTTTTGCAGGGAGTCAAGTGGGCAAAATGAAATAAGACGACATGAGCATTCATGAGGAATTAAATGTCATTTGGTAAGCATTAAATTTCAATGTAAATGCACTTACATGTACATTAATGGTAATACGACTTCACTTTCAATATAAAATCTAATTCAGGGAAAGAGTCAAAATATTTTTCCTACTTAGAAGCTGCAATGAATCTAGATGAGAATATGCATGGATTTTGGACAAAAGATGCATATTGAATGCACATGCCGAAAAGCGAATTAATTCTACCTGTGAGAGATTCAAAGAAATTAATGAAAACATCCAAACTCGTTCACGTACCTATCCTAAAATGTGTGATCTTGATGTCGTGTCATGACCTATATTTGATCCAAACAGTAATTATAAGGTTGCAAGCTGAGGTATCAAGAATGTGTAGACGTGATATAAGGGTTTCATCACATAAAGTTGAGAACGATCCCAACTATGCATCTACTTACGCTATGTCTGATAAACACGATGACAATTCTTTTGACTTTAAATATTAATTTCTTTATTAAAGACTTAAGGATTAAATTATCTATGTTTAAATTATAAAGATTTTGTTGACAAACCAAGTTTTGTTAATTTCACCACAATATTGAATGTGTCACTTCTTTATTATTTTTCATATAATTTCTATAGCATTAGAAAAAATTGGTGAGGCAATAAAAAATCTCTTAAATCATCTTTATGTGTTTCAAGTGTCGTTTAATAAATTCATGGTTTATCATTTTTCTTCCCTTTGATTATAATGCAAATGGTCGTATACTTGTTTTACCCACTATGTAAGGTAAGAATGAGTCAAAATTTAGAAAATTTAAATTGATTTATCAAACAATAAAACAATGTCAGAAAGAGCCTTTTGACATTAGATCAGAATGTATTTTATTCAATGTCAGAAGGAGTGACATTATATTAGAATATTTTTTATACAATGTTAGAAGGCTCTTTCTGATATAAGATCAACATATTTTTTTTATATAATATTAGAAGGCTCCTTTGGATACTAGATCAAAATGTATTTTATAAAATTTAATAAAATATATAGTCTTTCGCTTTATAGAATATCTTTGTTGTATTGTGGTTTATCGAGGTTCATATCATTTGGACCATCTCTTTTAAGGAATGATTCATCTTCCATTAGTTTAGCTATTCTATCAGCCATCTATACAGTCATTTACACAACCATCCATACAACCATCCTCATAGCTATTCACATAGTCATCCACACAACAATCCTATCGACCATCCTAACAACCATCTACACAGTCATCCTGTGGCACCCTGCCAAATGCTAACACAAAACCCCATGTCAGATCTAGAGGCACTAGATGACGTCTCGAAATTTCGGCATGATCTCCTATGTTTATATTAGCATTCCAACGCGTTCAACCTGCACCTGATAAATGACATACAATCCTGCATATATACATACAAAATATCACAATAACGGAAGCCTACATACATCTAATAACGTACGATTGATCAAAGTGTGAAAAAAGAAATTAATATACAAGATTATACAAAATTCTTCGCTCTAACAAAAGTCCTAACGCTCAGGACAAAATCCGTAAGACTACTTGGATGAACTGACACCACTAGGGGGTATAGCCCCAATACTCACCAGGTAATGGATTCTGGTCATCTATCTGACCTACTAGATAGTCCTTACTCGTGTTCTATACCTACCTCGCCAAGCTCTGGATCTGAAACTAAAAAAATGAAGGAAAGGGTGAGTAATAGTGGTTACCCAGTAGGGTAGCAAACAATTTCTGCCAATAACCTCTCCTTACATGAACAAATAAATATATTGAATCATTTAAAAATATGCAAAATTTTATAGAAGAAACTACGATTAACTAGTACATATAGCCAGGGATGAGCAACAAAATATTTTAAAACTCACATTACATCGATCAACAATACTCACTATAACATTTTCTTTTTATACAAATCTAATTGGTCAAATGAAAATATTATATTTTTGTATAAACATGCATGTCATTTTATATATCAAAATAAGATAACATATACATAATGCACAATGGTGGAGTAGTGGAATTAGAGAGTTGGGATTCACGACTGGATCGCTCTCAATCAGGACATAATGTTTCATAATAAAGTAGTTGTTCCTGATTTTGTAACTGGTCGCTGTTTACCACACTTGTGGGACCATTTATCTGGCTCAGGCTGACCGTTTGACGTGATCGTAAGCAATGGATCTCTTTTCGATGTGTCAGAACGTTCGATTACTATAGATTGTTAGTGATCACTGACTAATCATCTTCGTCTATGCCTATCAGGCGTGCATGTGATTCTCAAATATACAAACCATTCGTATACGATAACCTTTACATTACAAATTCACTGGTAAAGATAGAGAGGAATAAACTAGGATTCCAGTTATGACTCCACTCTCATACGCTTCCCATACCACATATGACCTTAGTGGTCCCTACCATACATCCTAAGATAGTACACCACTCCGGATGATATGACGTACTATTCCTTCAGGCATTCACAGACTCTTTAACAACTCACAAAATAGTTACATATATATATTATTTTCATTTCTTTGAAAACAAATTAAAAATTTTCTTTGAAAATAAATAAGAAATTAACAATATAAGGTTGAGAATAGATATCCAATTTCCTACCATGTAACTGTGGCCACCTGGCCTAAAATAAATAACAGAATGAAAAAGTAAACACCGCCTCGTGCTAACAGAAAGTAAATAAACATGCAATCAGTAACATTATCCCTAGATATCCATTCACCAACCTACACACAATAAAATAATGTAAAATGCAGACATCACCCCTTGGGTGTGACTCTAACATTTTACCGTTTCATACTCTTTGTTTCTTTTTTTGATTTTTATAATTTTTCATCTCTCAAACAAAATATCCACTTTCTGATATTCATCAATTCAATATGAGTTTATTGAATATTAAATCATTTTTCTAACTATGAAATTTATTTTTATCAATAGCATTGAAAAAATACCAAAACTTAAATCAAAACGGGGTCTGAGCGGTGCACAGGACCCAACTGATGGAAATAACCCGGTAAAATATCCTACCCACGTATAATTTGTTATAAAATACAATTAAACATATCAAATATGCAAGTTCTGGTGTGAATTTGAAATAATCAATTTAATTCCATATTTTTGTAAACACATCACAAATTTTTAATAAAATCCTAAATATAATTTTCACAATCTACTATTACTAATAGAAATTGAGAGTTCCTTACAATCTCTAGGCGACGGAATTGAAGCACGTGCACAAAAATCGAAGTGATTGGCGTAAAAATCGAAATGATTTGAAATTCCAGATAATCTAACCCGGAGGTTTCGAAGGTCTTGACGTCGTCGTCTTTTCTCCCTTTTGCGACAAAGGACGGTTTGATCCCGGAACGGAGGAAATCCGAGGTTGAAGTTTCGAAACCCCCGTATATAAATACGGCTGATTTTTGACGATACGAGATGAAAATAAAAGTGAAATGAAAAGATCTTGGGTGGGTTTCGTAGATGTCGAGACTGCAGACCTTTTTCCCTTCTGTGTCGAAGTCGACGACGACAGATCTGAGTTTGAAAGTTGAAGAAAAATAATAATTTTTTTAAAAAAAAACGCCTTGGCTGGGTTTTTAACGCATTTGGAGGATGAATAGTGAAAAAAAATTAAAAAAATTATTTATATAAATTTTGGGATGAAATCGGTATTTTACTTATTGTTTCGATCGACGATAACTTGACCGTCTGGACTCCAAAAGTGATGAATGAATACTCTATTTCGTTTAATTTTTTGTTTCGAATCTAATGGTGTAGTCAATTTCTACAAATTCTATTTCTAACAAAAATTTACATTTTTGGCCTGAGGTGACCTTTAAAATTGACGTCATTTTTGTTTTTGACGATAATTTGACTTTCTGTGCTCTAAAAATGATAAATAAAAGTCCATGTTCAATAAATTTTTTTACGAACCCAATGGTATAATCAAATTTTAAAAATTATTTCTCTAGCAAAAAGTCATTATTTTGGCCTGGTCCGACTCAATAATCGAGGATTTTGTAATTTTTATGTTCGAACTTGCATTTGAGTGTGCTTATAGGCTAAAATATATTTTTCGATCATTTTGAATCCAATGGTGATGTCAAATTTCATTAAAAATGATCAGAAACATCCTAAAGTTTTACCCTTAAGTCCCACTTTCAAGATTTTCTCAAAATTTCATTATTTATTTTTTCTTGAGATACGAATTGAAAATTTGGGGTTTTACACATCTTCTCGGGCTTCCTCACAACCATCCACATAGTCATCCTATCAACCATCTACACAACCATTTTATCAGCCATCCTCACATTCATCCACACAACCATCCTATCAGTCATATATACAACCATCTGTACAGCTATCCTCTTGAGTATCCTCATAGCCATACACACAACCATCCTATCAGCCATCTACATGCCATTCTATCAGCCATCTACACAGCCATCTGCATAACCATCCTCTTGGGCATCCTTACAGCTATCCACACAACCATCCTATCAGCCTTATACACATCCATCCCATCAGCCATCCACATAGGCATCATATCGGCCATCCTCAAGTCATCCTATTTGCCATCTACACAGCTATCTTATCAGCCTTATCAACTATCTACACAGCCATCCTCTCAAGCATCCTCACAACCATCCTATCAGCCATCTACACAGTCATCCTATTAGTCATCTACACAGCCATCCACACAACTATCTGCACACAAGTTTTATTTAAGAGATTTATAATATGTATTTTTTAAATTAGGGCCAAATTTAATTAAATAAGATTTTTATAATCAAATATACATATCTTTTTATGATAAACTTTAGGAAAATGATCGCGATACAATAAAAATTTGAATAGATTTATCGAACATTGAAACAATGTCAGAAAGCTCCTTCTGACATTAGATCAAAATGTATTTTATAAAGTTTAATAAAATACATAATCTTTCACTTTATAGAATACCTTTGTAGCATTATGGTTCATCAGCGTTCATATCATTTGGATCATCTCTTTTAAGGAATGAGCCATCTTTTATTTCCACAACTATTCTATCAGTCATCCTCTTGGCCATCCTATCAGCCATCTACACAGCCATCCACACAATCATCCTCACAACTATCCACATAGCCATCCTGTCAGCCATCTTCACAGCTATCCTATCAACCATCTACATAGCCATTCATACAGTCATCTTCTCAGACATTCTCATTGCCATCTTATCAGTCATCTACACAGCCATCCACATATCCATCTTATCGACCATCCTCATAGCTATTCTATCATCTTGAGCCCAACAATACCGAGGTTTCACCATTCAGAGTTCGTATAAAATATAATATGCGATATTTTTTGAGGATTTTTCTAAAAAATCTAACTTCAATTAACAGAAAATCAAATCAAAATTTTGGATAGAAGTTATTGGATCATATCGTTGTCCTTGGCAATGGCACCAATTTGTTTGGTGTAAATTAATGATAAAATAATGAACAAAAAATAAGCCTTGGCTAGCAAGGATCAATCTACAAAGAAAACGTTGATCCAACGAATCTTTCAACTCAAAATCGAATGGGATTTGAAGTTATAAATTAACAAAAAAATTTACGAATAAATTACTAGTAAAAAATGAAACACATAAGAACATAAATCAACCTGAGTTCATATGCAAGTTTTAATTAAAATAATCATTTGGCTTCATAGAAAAATAAGAGATGAGAGAAAGAAAAATTATCTTCTTCTATTGATCTTGATCTGAAACTAGCAGTATCTCCTTACAATCTTGGAACTATTAACGAAATAAAAAAAATCAAACTCTAAAACTATAAAAGAACAGAAGAAGAGAGGTTGGTTTGAAACTAGGGTTTGGAAACCTTCCCTAAACAAAATTACCTTCAACCCACCCCACTTCAATATGAAATATTTGTATTTGCTAAGATCTAGCACAAATCTCGAACAATTTTCCATCGATACCACTGCATTGGCCAAGTTGACCAAGGAACCATGGTCTATGTAGGCCCAATAAGCCTACATATTGGTCTTTGGTCTTGTTTCGAATCCTGCATCGTAATAGAATCTTTAGATTTTTTCTAATTCACATAAAAACTTTATGTCATTTAAAAATATCGTGAGTCTTTCAATCTTCTACATGAATAATCGAAAGCTTGCGAGAGCCATTCCCCATTTCTTTCTCAATTTATCCCTATTATTTTCTTGAAACGTGCAACTTATAAATTTTTGCCTAGAATGTGATTTCGACCAGAATGATTTTTAATAATGAAGTTATATATTAAATGTAATAAGGGCCAAGATTTAAGCACGCAACGCATCTTGAAGATGTGTTGACTAAATTCGTCAAACTCTAAATCTCTCGTTTATATGACTTCAACTCATTTTTTCTCACAACACACGTTCACTTTCACCCTAACGACTTGAGTGAACACTTGCAGGTTCTTCCATCAGAACTCACAAATATTAATCTCCTTCTTCTTTTATACCTTTCAAGAATTGTAATCTCTATATTTTTGTCAAAAATTAGCTATCCTCTATAACTCACTCTCACTTACTCACTCTATAACCTACTACAAAGCTTTATTATTTTGATTTTCAAATTTTGTTAAGGAATCGAAAGGAATACCACAGATAAATAGGTGAGTCTCTCTCTCTCTCTCTCTCTCTCTCTCTCTATTTGTCGTTGAACTTGAAGAAACCTTTTTAAAACATACAATTCTGTTCAATCTGGTTTTTAGATATTTTCTTTCTTGATTTCATGAATTAGATTTAATGTCTTCTAAAAAACTCCAAACTTTTGTATGAATGGGACTTGTGAAAGTACATAGTCTTGATATCCGTAAAAGGTTCCAAGGTGAAGTGGTTTTGATCTTATTTATGCTCTTTTGTGCTCAGAAGGGTTAGAATTAGAAGAAACACATATTCAACCCCTACGCAGAAGGATTTAGTGAAAGGGTACACCCAACCGATGAACATCACGAAGAAACTATTCACGGAGGTCCCATTGATATTTCAGTACTTAGAATATTTAAGACACACAAGGCATTTTTAGTTGGCAATCACAAGTAAGTTCTACATTAGCTTTTTAATTATTTGATATAATTAATTATTATCTTATCTTAATTTTTTCATGTAATCATTTGTAGGAAAGTGATGCTTTGACTATATTCAATCATTCAAAGAAGTTGGATGATTGGGACTACGAAATAGAGACTAGTATATTTCAAAAGAAAGTTAAAGTTTTGGGTCTCTTAAATCTTGTAAGGTACAAATACCAATATCTTAATAAAACTTTGTTGACTACCTTTATCGAGCGATGGCAACCGAAAAACAATATATTTTATCTTCTATTCGGTGAGATGATGATTACATTAAATGGCGTTGACCATATATTGAATATTCCAATTACTGGTAAATCCATTTTTGTGAAGTCCTTACTTGGTTCAATGACTAGAGATTTAGTAATGGAGATTTCGGATCTTCAATTTGAAGAGGTGGCGGTTGAAATGATTACAAATAGGGGCTACATTATTTCTATCAACTAGCTCATTCAGAATTTTAAAGGGTATAATTACATTGTAACCCCACAGGAATTAGACTGTATTGTTAGAGGGTACTTATTATATGTTTTGGGGTGTACCATTTTTGCTGATAAAATTGGTATAAAGGTATTTGCAAGATACCTGACATTGTTACGGGATGTTGAGAACATAAAAGACTGTTTTTGAGGCACAACCGTACTTACAATTTTGTATCGACAACTGGAGTGCGCATCGAGGAAAGATGTGATACAAATAGTAGGATATCTACCATTATTACAAGTATGAGTAAATTAGATCTTATTTTATTTTTAATTTGACATCTATGTAATAACAAGTCTATATTTTCATTTGTAAGCATGGATGAAGAATTTAATGTTGGAGACTCGCGTATCAAGCGGTGGAATCCACGTTTTGTAAATGCTATTTCAATTGATGAGCTTTAGCATATACAACAAGCCATAGATGATATGGTGAAAGAAGACATAAATGTTAACCCATTTTGTATAATATAATGAGGTCATAATTATATTCAATCTAATTTATATGCTTAGCAGGTGATTTGCGGCTCATACAAGGAAGAGAGACAACAATATCCACTAAACTTAGTCACATTCTACGACAGTTCTGTGAGGTCAGATAATGTCGTAGAACCTTACTATCCAGTAAGGTGTCTTCGACAATTTGGATACGTCCAAACCATTCCTCCATATCCAATACAACCTATCTCTGAAGATAGGAGCCTAAATGTACTTGCTTACCGAGTTGAGTACAAATTTATCAAGAAACATTGGCAAAAATGGTCTAGGCATGTACTATCTCCAAAAGTATTGGGAGATAAAATAACTTTGCCATGGGATGCTGAACTGGCTTATCAGTTATGGTACGTCAACATATCGCATACAATCATCCAGAACCCGGATAATTGGATTGGAGTGATACAACAACGTCAAAATCAATCAAATAGAGACTTGATCCCCGAAGAAATCTCTAAATTGATAATTTCATATATATATATAGCTCAGATTTTATAGATTTGAATCAAACTTGTGCCTTATTATTTACTCTATTTTGCAATATTAATTAGTGCATATGTATGTGGGTCAGGTTGAGATAAGATTTAGCGTTGGGCCTATTGAAGGAATCAATTTCCTTAGGGCCCAACCAAGAATTACAGACTTTGCTAATGCTTAATTTATATTTTTATATGAATACAATGTCAGAAGGAATGATTCTTCTAACATTGTATAAAATACAATCTGATCTCATGTCAGAATGATGCTTCTAGGGACATAGAATTTATTAGTTATATTTCAAATAGATCCTTTATGAGAAATGTTGATCATTTTATTGTAATAAGGTGTACATATGAATCCTACTAATAGAAATAATTTGTATTTTTTTTGTGTACTGAACGTAAAGATAAATTAAGATTTTCAATTATGATATACATACATTGGTATTAAATTAAACTTTTTAATACTTACAAGTAATATGCACGAGAATGATGGTGACATGAACATAGATAACTTTCAAAGAAGAGTTGAAGGTGAGTCGATTTGATTGTTTAATATTCACAATCTTGTTTTAAAGTATTTTATAAATGTAAAAGTTTCTTACATGCTCCTTATGATATGGAAAGTGAAAAGAAAAATCCAAAAAACTCCCGCATCACGACGACCTGATAGTACCTTAATAGATGCCATGATATTACTAAGAAAAGAGTATAAAAAGTATGAACAGTTATTGTGAAGTGTACATAACGTGTGAGTAGTGAGTTATATTTTTCGTAATTCAGACTTTAAATAATTTATTTTTAAAGTTGTGTTTACACACATAATCATGTCAATAATTTATATATATAGATATATAAAGGGTGGGGTTCAGAAGACAAACATAACAACTCACATCTCTACAAACTAATTCAGCCGTCGGATATATGCGAGACGTGCAGGCCAGATCGTTTGTCACTTTACAAACCTTTTTAAACAAACAAAAATTCTGAAATTGCAGCCACCTCCTTGATCTGTCCTTTATTCAATTCATTATCTTCTCTTTGATTCACTCTTCCTCTTTGATTCAAACTCTTCGATCTACCACTAAAAACGAACTCATCTCTTCGATTCACTCTCTTCACCCAAAAACAAAGACCGATCGATTCGATTCACTTCCCGTAAATTTCTGTTCTTCTTTCTTTGACAGAGATCAGAGATCAGATCTGACCTCATTTCTCTACAATCGATCTTCATCTTCGTCTTCTTCTTCCTCTCCTTCATTTCTACTAACATCACGATCTTCCTCATTTCTCTCTTTCTCTCTCTCTCTCTCTAACTCGTTGCAAAAAACAAAGAGCTCGACAGAACCCCACCCAAAATTTCAAACTTTCCTCTCCCTCTTTCTAACTCGTTGCAAAGAAACCTTATGGTAACAAATCACAAACCCTTAATTAATTTTAATTTTTTAATTTTTTTACACTTTTATTTGTTTAATCTGAAAATTTTGTTAGAATGGCAATTCGTATGTGTTTTTATTATAAATGCCTGAAGATATTGATTATGACGAATCATCGAAAACAAAGATTCATAAGGAAATTTTATGATTGTTGTTTCAATTTTTAGACATATTGAGGTGAAATTTATGATTGTGTTTCCAATTTGCTTCAGTTGCTGCTTTCTTGTTCTTTCACTGGTACATAGTTGTATTTTTTAACTATTGAAGAAATTCATGGCTTGCTTATAAATAGTTCATATTGAGTTCTGTTGGTTAAACCTTGGCCTAAAAAATGGCTATGTGTCCCATGTAACTTTTTTCCGAACCTTGGCCTAATTTCATGTTCTGCTGAGTTTTATGTATGGATTATGTACATATAATGTTGTAAGCCTTTATGTATTGACACTTTGAATAGATTTTGCGAAGAGTTTTTGTAGTTGGATATTTTGTTTTTTATACAAGATGACCATTACCCTGTTTATAGCTCAAATTTTAGCCAAGATCATACTTTTATAGGTATTTAGACACATTCTTTCAAGATTGAAAAGCATTCCTTTCATTCAGCATGCTTGGCTTGTCTCCTTATTAGCCATTAAACCAAATATCTAAGATCACCAAATACTATTTCACTATGTGTTGGACAGTCTCGACCGTCGAATTGGTCCATCGAGTTGGGCCTTGTCCAAAAAATATTCGATGGTTAAGAAACATAGAATTTAGGGATATAGCGACGATCGACGATAAAAAAAACCCTCCGTCGGTATATGAAGTTATAGCGACAACCGCTATTGGCTGTCACTATAGGGTATTTTATTAAAAAAAATATATATTAAACCTTTAGCTATGGTCGCCGACCGTCGCTATAGGGTACTCTTTTAAAAAAAATATTAGATCCCCAATTAGAACTCGCCCAATCTGGAAGTCCAAAAAGTAACACCTCTAATTTCAACCAACCACAAAACACATTCAGGCCTCAATCCTACATATGGCAGTAAATAACAAAAGGCCACAAGGATCGCGAGTCACACCATCAAGCTCTCCACCGTGAAATTTTCAAACAAAGAATAATGGAGCTAAAGGCCCAGTTACAAGATTATATTTTTCCAACAAAAAAGAAAAAAGTTCCTCTAAATTCCTTGTAGATCTTGGTCCAATAGAAAATTAGCCCCGTGATGGTTGTCAAGACTTCATGCAAAGGATGTCCTTCCTTTAAAGATCCTGCTATTCCGTTCCAACAAATACCCCCAACATACAACAAACATGATAAGTGATGATAGGATTCTCTTCTTGAGCAACTTTTCATTCAAATGTCAACATTGGAATAATGCTAGACTTGAAGATGGAAACACCAAGACATTTGGAATAAAGAAAGAAAATATGACCATACCTCTTGTGTAAAACCCTGAATTTTCAATTCGTATCTCGAAGAAAAATAAATAGTGGAATTTTAAGAAAATCTTGAAAGTGGGACTTAAAGATAAAATTTTAGGATGTTTTTCATCATTTTTAATGGAATCTAACCTCACCATTAGATTCAAAATGATCAAAAAATATACTTTAGCCTGTAAGCACACTCAAATGCGAGTCCGAATATAAAAGTTACAAAATCCTTGATTATTGAGTCGGACCAGGCTAAAATAGTAACTTTTTGCTAGAACAAGAATTATTAAGATTCGATTATACCATTGGATTTGTAATAAAAAATTATTAAATATGGACTATTTATTTATCATTTTTGGAGCACAGAAAGTCGAATTATCATCAAAAACGAAAATGACGTCAATTTTAAGGGTCACCTCTGGCCAAAAATGTAAATTTTTGTTAGAGAAAAAATTTGTATAAATTGACCATACCATTAGATCCAAAATGAAAAATTAGATGAAATAGAGTATTCATTTATCAATTTTGGAGTTCGGACGATCAAGTTGTCGTCGATCGAAACAATAGGGGAAATACCGATTTCGTCCCAAATTTTATATAAATAATTTTTTTTAATATTTTTTAATTCGTTGTCATCCCCAACCCGTCCAAAAATCAACCAATAAAATACGAATTGTTTTTTTATTTCTTCCGATCTTTCACCTCAGATCTCTCACAAACGGCTCGCCGTTGACGATCGATGCAGAAGGGAGAAATGTCCACAGCTGCGTTCTCTACAAAACCCACCTAATCTCTTTCCATTTCACTTTCTTTTTCATCCAATATCGTCAAAAATCAACCGTATTTATATATGGAAATTTCAAAATTTTGACCTCGGATTTCGTCTGTTTCGGGGTCAAACCGTCTTCTGACGTAGAAGGGAGAAACGTTCGTAGCCTCGACATCTACAAAACCCATTCAACCTTTTTTCGTTTCACTTTCTATTTCACCCGATATCGTCAAAAATCAGTCATATTTATATATGGAAATTTCGAAACATCGACCTCGAATTTCATCGATTTCGGGGTCAAACCGTCCTCCGTCACAGAAGGGAAAAATGACGATGGCGTTGAGATCTTCAAAATTACCAGGCCAAATTCAAAAATCAGTCGTCTCGAAGTTCGGTCCATCTCAATTTTTGTACCATTTGCCTCGATTTTCGAGCACGTGCTTCGATTATCTAGCATAGAGATTGTAAGGAACTTTCAATTTCTATTAGTAATCGTAGATTGTGAAAATTGCATTTAGGTTTTTATCGGAAAATTTTTGATGTATTTACAAAATATAGAATTCTTTTGTTATTTCAAAATTCACGCCAGAAATTGCATATTTGATATGTTTAATTGTATTTTTAACAAATTATACGTGGATAAGGTATTTTAACGGGTTATTTCCATCAATTGAGACTTGTGCACTGCTCGGATCTCGTTTTGATATAAAATTTGTATTCTTTTCCAATATTATTGATAAAAATAAATTCTATAGTTGGAAAATATGATTTAATATTCAATGAACTCATATTGAGTTGATGAATATCAGAAAATAGATATTTTATTGAAGAGATTGATAACTGTAAAAATCGGAAAAGGGGAAAAAAGGGTATGAAAACAGTAAAATATCAGAATCACACCCGAGGGGTGATGTTTGCATTTTACATTATTATGTTGTGTGTAGGTTGGTAAACGGGTATCCAGGATAATATTACTCGTTGCATGTTTATTTACTTTTTGTTAGCGCAAAGCGCTGTTTACGTTTTCGTTTTGTTATTTATTTTAGGCCGTTTGCCACACTTGCATGGTAGGAAACTGGATATCCATTCTCAACCTTGTATTGTTAATTTCTCTTTCGTTTTCAAATGAAAATAATATATATATATATATGTAGCTATTTTGTGAGTTATTAAAGAGTTTGTGAATGCCTGAAGGGATAGTGCGTCATATCATCCGGAGTGGTGTACTATCCTAGGATGTACAGTAGGGACCACGAAGCTCATACGTGGTATGGGACGCGTATGAGAGTGTAGTCACAATTGGAATCCGGGATATTCCTCTCTATCTTTACCAGTGAACTTGTAATGTAAAGGTGGTCGTATACGAATGGTTTGTATATTTGGGAATCACATGTACGCCTGATAGGCATAGACGAAGATGATTAGTCAGTGATCACTAACAATCTATAGTAGTCGAACGTTCTGACACATCGAAAGGAGACCCATTACTTACGATCACGTCAAACGGCCAGCCTGAGCAGGATAAATAATCAACCAAATATGGTAAACAGTGACCAACCACAATATCGAGAACTAAAAGTCAGAGAAGAATTATAACATCATGTCTCGACTAGGAGTAATTCAGTCGTGAATCCCAACTTTCTAATTTCAATACTCCACCATTGTGTATTATGTATCTGTTGCTTATTTTGATATATAAAATGAAATCCATGTTTAATGTTTCCATTTGATCAATTAGATTTGTATAAAAAGAAAATGCTATAGTGGGTATTGTTGATTAATGTAATGTGAGTTTTAAAATATTTAGTTGCTCATCCCTGGCTATATGTACCAACTATTCGTAGTTCTTTTATAAAATTTTACAGATTTTAAAATGATTTAGCATGCCTATTCGTTCATGTTAGAAGTGGTTATTAGCAGAAATTGTGTTCTTCCTTACTGGGTAACCATTGTTACTCACCCTTTCCTTCTCCATTTTTTTTGTTTCAGATCCGGAGCTTGGCGAAGCAGGTGTAGAACACGAGTGAGGACTATTTAGTGGGTCAGATAGACAACCAGAGTCCGTCACCTGGTAAGTATTGGGGTTATACTACATTTGTCTAGGAGTATTATAGATTTGTACTGAGTGTTAGGACTCTTGTTAGAGTGAGGAATTTTTGTATAATCCCGTAAATTTCTTCTTCTGTATTCTAATCTATCGTACATTATTGGATGTATATAGGCTTCCGCTCATATTCTATTTTGAATGTATACATACAGATTGTATGTCGTTTATCAGGTGCAGGTTGAACGCCTTGGAATACTAACATAAACAGAGGAGACCATGCCGAAATTTCGAGGTGCCACCTAGTACCTCAAGACCTGACATGGGGATTTGTGTTAGCGTTTGGCGGGGCAGCACATCTTGAGAAAAAAAACAATGGATAAGGATGTCGTTGGCCGATTCACTGCTTGAAGATGGCACACAGGAAAGTGCCTCAATATCAGCAGCAGCATAGGAAATCCCATATCCAAATCTTGGGGAAAAAAATTGGAGGCTCGTCACTTATCATGTAGAGCAATGGTGCGAATTCTGCCGAAGGAAGCAGCAGCAGTGACAATCCCTACGGATCTACAAGAGCATCAGAAGTACCATCTCCAATCATCTATCAATAATGTACCCCCTCAAATCCAAGGTGACACAATGGCTAAGAGAATTCTCAAAGAGATCCGAGAAAGGATTGGCAGTTGGCACATTAGGGAAACTATCTTAATCAATACAAAGTGGTGAACAACAGCTCAACTTTTCGACACTATTTCCTTCTAGCCAAGACATTCTTTCTCATCTAAAATGCTCATGATAAGCTTCCCGTAGATTCTCAAATTGAAGTTGTAGCACATAAAAAAAGATGTTAACCAACACAAATCCAAAGCTTTTGAATCTTTAACCACATAACAACAATAACCTTGTAAGAAAATAGAGCATAAAAACTGTTCCAATTAACAGATCTGGAACAAATAAATTAATAATCAGCATTGCAAAAGCAGGATACCTGTTAACGTAACTGTAAAATTCGTTTTCCATAATTAATACTAATTCATAGAAACACGATTGTGTAGACACCCCATTTTTGCACTCGCCTGATTAATCAACTCGTCAACCCGATTGCAACGGTTCCCAATGATGGATGTTTATTCCAATGCTTTATTTTGTTACTACATATGTTTTAGAAATCCAGATGAGGTATCTCAAATTAACAAAACTGTAGAAACCACGCTACGTTAGGAAAATATAACCCCAAAAGCTTAGAAATCATCATTTTTCAGACAAAAATAAGCTTCACGATAAAAATCACTTAAACATGATCAAATTACAAAAATACCCCTAAACTTAAAATATCCCTAGAGCTTACGTTACGCTTAGGAAAACTCCTTCAAATACATAAAACAACAAATGAAACTAAATAAATTATTTCGCCAATTTTCATAGAATTCGACAAAATTACGAAAATACCCCTCATAAATTTCACGACCATTCCACACAAAAAATTTCATAAATGACACAAATCAATATTTCTATTGAATTCCTTATGAAAAATCGATTCTTAAACATCCTGAACATAAAAAATCGACTTGAAATACAAAAAGTCCTCTCTGAGGGCAAAACGATAATTTTACAAATTTTATAATTAAAAATTTTAAAATTAATAAATAAAACATTAAATAATTAAATTGAAACATTAATAAAATTTATTTAAAAATTTGAACCAAAAAAATTGATCAATCAAGCTTTCAGGCAAAATTGTTGATGGTTGCCAAGAGATTTATTCAAGGACCCCTCCATTTGGGGGTCCAAAGAATTAAAGATATAATAGAGGGGGGTTCTCCAAAAAATTAAAGTCAATCAAGTAAGACTAAAGTCAAAATTAAAGTTAATCAAGTAAGAATAAAGTCAAAATCTTAAAGTCAATCAAATAAGACAAAAAGTCAAAATCCTAATAAAGTTCTAATTAAATAATAATTCTATTTAACAATCCTAATTAAATAATAACTCTATTTAATAGAATTCTAACTAAAATATAACTCTACCTAAAATAATTCTAATTAAAATATAACTCTAACTAAAAGAATTATAATTAAACATTAATTCTATCTAAACAAACACTTAAAAAATCTATAAATAGGAGCCTCCACACCCTATTTTCGTATCCAAGAATAAACCCTAAGAGAAGTAGGTCAAAAAGCTTTCCTAGCTTCTCATAAACTCTAATGTTGAAGCCCTAACTCCTTACCTAACACCCATACTTCAACTTTAGCTTGAAAAACATCTAGAAGCCCTTAAAAAATACCCAAAAATCCATAAACAAATCCGAAGAATCCAGATCTAGGAAAGAGATAGCTTGCCTCGAAGATCAGAAATCAGATCCGGAGACAGAATGAAGTGAAGAGTACTGTACAAGGAATTAGTCTATTAGATCTGAGGGAACAAGACCGTTGTCTTCAGAAAGGTATACAAATTTCTTATTTTTTTTATTATTACTTAGGTCTCTTAGCAATGTAGTTTATTTGGGAATTAGTAGAGACCGGTGTTTACCGGGCGGGGTTGGTGCCTAACACCTTCCAACCCCGTAATTTGATCCCCGAACCCAGTTATTGTTTAAGTAGATTAGTTGTTTTCATCCATTTAAAGTCGATATTCGATTCCTAGACCGTAATAATTAGGTGGCGACTCCCAAACCTCAAAAGTCAAAAGCGGATCCGCGCACCTCGCGGATCGAGGGCACTTTCAGATTGGTGTCTGTATTTCAATCTAGGGTTTAAATTTCTCAAGACAATACAGCTGAGGATCAATCAAGAACAACCAGTAATTTGAGAAACAAAGCATCCATTAAAAATTTTAAAAAATAAAATAAAAACTATAATTCATGAAGAATTAAGTACCAACGCATGATTTGATGGTGTGGATCTTGAGAAGCAAGACGAGAACACTGTCGAGATGGGTCATATCTCCTGCTAATCTGAAAATTTTCATCTTTGTTTGATAGATAGATCGATTAAAAATGTAAATGTTTCTTGAAAACAGATAGATTTCCTCTTCAATCGATCTGATCAACAAAAGGGGAAGATAATGTTTTTTTATTATTATTCAAAATTTTAGGTTTTCTTTTTCTTCTTATTTGCAGAATGAGACATAATTACCACTAACCAGGTTCCGTTCTTGCCTCTGTGATCAGAGTTTTGCTGTTTAATAATACTCCGTTCTAAGCAGTTGATCCAATGGAACGACGCCACGTATAATAAAAATAGAATTGTATCTGCGTCTCTACACACTTGTGTGGTGTTTCTTTACACTGCATTGTTGGTCTCAAGCCTATATAAAACAGAGTTACATCAGGTTGGCAGTCTATATAAAAAATTTATCATCTCTTAACATGAATCA
Organism: Akebia trifoliata; assembly: GCF_017979445.1. Lineage (NCBI taxonomy): Eukaryota > Viridiplantae > Streptophyta > Magnoliopsida > Ranunculales > Lardizabalaceae > Akebia > Akebia trifoliata. The sequence goes on from NC_141385.1 coordinate 18,676,043, forward strand.
TGACCTTTCATTTGTGTCAACTAGGGCATATTCTAGAAATGACGAACAACAATGGTTTCCTATTGTGGTGGGAAGGTAGTTAAGGATTCTTTCATCGAACTGGATGAATGCAAGTAAAGAAATTAGTCCAAGAGTGTAGTATTTGTCTCATAACTTGGAATATGAAGATTTTACAAAGTACCTTCTCGTTAAGCACTACAGAGTCTGTAAGCATTGTGATGAGAAATTCTGTGAGCAAAAAATCACTCTTGTACACCGACTAAAATAACAGGTAAGTGCTTAAAGTTAGTGATACAATGAAAATAAGTCAAAGCAACATAGCTTATTTATAATAGATAGCATTCCACCATATTCCAAGCATTGGTCATTTGGTGATACAAGGATTTCTTTTGCCTTTAATTTGCCATTGTGAATTATGTTTTTGAAACATAGCTTATTTATAATAGACAATATTTTTTTTTATCATTATTTATTTATTTATTTTTCAAAATTTTAAGAACTAGAAGACCAAAAATACAAGCCAAATCATTGGTGAGACAAGGAAGAAAAGAAAAAGCCCAGCAATGTTAAGAGATAAAGTTAACACAACAAAGATAAAGTAAATGCCTCATACCAACTTTACCCACACAGTAGACATGATTCATGAGAAGTAGTGAAGGTTGTAAAGAAAAGAAAAAAGTTATTCAGCAAAATCATTAATATATAAATCAACTTTCAAAAGTCTCACATAAAAATGGTTTACAAGCATTAATATATAAATCAATCCCTACAAACTACAATACCCATGGCACGTATGAACATGTGCTGTACATGTACAAATGTTGTTTCTACGTGTGTGAGTTTTGATGCATATTCAGGTGATGAGACGACCCAATGTTATTTGCATGTTATGATGATGGATGAAAGACATAGAGATGATGATGGTGCACAAAACTATGAGATTTTGGTAGTGGTGGTGGAGCTGTTGGTGATGGTGGTGGTGGTGGGTTGAGAAAATGAGTTGTTGGTGATGATGATGGATATCAGCTTTCCCACAAGACAATCCACCTTCCACTTCTACAATCCTTGTCCTCTGAATAAAACCCATATCTGTCTGCCCTTGCCCTTGGTCTGCAACATTTATTTTACTACAAATCAAATTGGAGTCATCCTAAGAACAAATTAACCATCTATTTTACTAACCTGAAAAGGTGTCACAAAAAGAAAAATCAACATGATTGAAAAGAGAGGCGAGTCACCGTTTCTTTGCAGCCGGTTCCTTCTGAGAGTTGAAGTATACTGCTGAGACCGGAAGGCCCAATCCATTCTGAACCGCAAAGTGTCTAGTACTAAAATTGGCACGGGCATCTGGCACTCGACTCCCAACCAACATAGGACCTTTTTGCTCAAATAAAGTGAATATGTATCGGTGAATCCCAGTCAGAGGCCGAGGTCCCATGTATGGGACGACCTCTTTTCCTGCAATAGAACCCACCACAATCATTACTAATCCCTAGAAAACTAGTACTTATCTCTAGGAAATCTGTACTTTTCATCTTATCTCAACGATGGGTCTGATGGATAGCCCACACTTCTCAATTTCATATATTTAAATTAGATCATGTAGTTAGGATACTTTGTTTCTATATAAAGATTTATGAAGACTTGACACAAGCAAGGTCAAGAGACTATTTAGTTCACGTTTGAACTACACGGTCCAAGGTTGGGATGGTGCACTCTCCCAATTGAGATGAGAGAATTTAGAATGAAATTAACCTTGATTTAGTAAGACTAAAATGATACACAATTAATATAGGGACAAGATGCACCTGTGTTTCCCTGTATATGCAAAAGTTCAAATGCAGATTGCACAACAAATAAATAAGAATTAGAAGAGTAAACTAAAGTTTGTAGGACATACTTATCTATAGCCGATTGCTCGAGTTGCAAAATTCGAATTTGGAAGAAGGATCCATATCAAGAAGTCGTGTAGCCTCGGATAGAAGTCCTTCATGTGCTACATTTAAAGACCGTTTTTACCAAAATGTATTACACAATGTGTCAAACCAACCAAGCTATGGGTCCCTTTCCATTTCATTTACTTGGCTACTTCAGCATGGTTTCTCTGATACTATTTTTAGTTTGAGGGATTAATGCTTTTAAGAGAGAGAGACATTAAAAAATTAAATAAATAAAATTATTATTTTTTAGCAAAGTATCCCAAGTATCCAACGACATAGAATAAAGAACACCATACATGCACACATTTTTAAGTAAGAAAACAATGAAAATGCCTGAGGAAGAGTTCCTCTTCCTGTGGTTGGTATTCATGCACAGATTTGGTGTAGAAAAGCTTGAGGAGAAACAAAGCAAAAAAAATATCTCAAGTGAGTTTTTGTCCTCAGTACTAGGACTATCAAGCACTCTCTCCATGTTTAGGAACAATGGTTGCATTTAAGAAATCCATTTGTAACAGGCAAATAAGGTAGAATCAAAATATAGATAAAGAAAACAACTAATAGTAAGTGGGACCCAATGATGAGCTCTAACACAAGTAGCCCTTCTTGTGATTTGTTTAAAATCATATTGGTTCATAAAAAAAAATCAATAATGCAAATTAATATGCTTATATTGACAGTTGCTTCAACTCAATGTGATAAGGCTTATGATTCTAACCATGCAACGGACTGGAACCCAATTGATACCACGGAAGAATGGGTGCTGCTTAACTTCATATATGTCACTGTATGGAGATGCTTAATGTAACGAAATAATAAGTGTAAAAAATAAAAACAAAAACTGTCTCAAAGCAGAGCAAGGCCTGGCCTTGCTAACATGGCTAATTTAGACAACACACTAACCAGTGCTATGTACTCCTCCGTTCCAACAAAGGAATTTGACGCTCGCATTAATTCAGCCATAAATATTGGAGGCAATTGTTTTTTCTGTTGCTTCTTCTGTTCCTGGTTATATTGAATTAAAAGCTGAAAAGTACATCTTAGACTCATTAGTCTATGCAACAATAATACACCAAAACCAGAACCCAAATAATTGTAAAATCAAGGATACATGCCCATTGTGCTGGAGTAATACATTTTCACGTTTCAAATCCCTGTATATTATACCTGTATAAAAACAATGATTTTCCATGAAATACTCATGTTTGTTTGATGACATAAATGGGTTAATATGAACATGTTTTTAACAATCAACAAAATTCAAAATTGATTCTATCAATCACTAGTGAAACAACGAGATTGGGTTGGCATGGACCAAAGGAACACCAATCTGATGGACTGCACCGCACGCTCACAGGGAACCTGAAAACATAATCGGGGGGCTCATTGATATGTGGATCACAAAATTCTGAGAACTCTACAAAATGATAAGGTGCCACGTGGATGTAAAAGCATAAAATTCTAAAAAAGGAAACATTTTTCATCATTGATGAACACATTTTAACAATTGTTAGTACAATGGTTGAAACCTTTTTATCAGGATTCATCTAGACCATTGTTCTTTTTCTTTTGGCAACACTATTGTTGTGGACCTCTAGAGAATAATTTAGAAGATACATGTATGGCAATTTCACTACATTCATACCTATAGTTGTCACATTGATGTGGAACAGGTAGCTGATTAGCAGTCAGGTTGATCTATGTGATTTGTCCTTAGCCACATGTTTGTGGGTTAAGTGAGAAATAGCTTAATTTAGCCAAATTGAGGATGTTTGATAGTACACCACCAGTCCCACTGTTTTCTAATGTGTTGGGGCAACAGTTCATAGATCAGACACCAAGGCACCCAACCAGCCCACACTATCCTCTCTCTTTAACAAGTAGCAACAGATGTGCTACTTTCTTGCTCACAACCAGCCCTCACTATCCTCTCTCTTTAACAAGTAGCAACAGTAGCCATGTGCCATTGCCAATATCTCAGAATTTAATGGATATCTAAATCTATTATTTACTCGATTGGCTTGAAAGGAAGATAACATTTTTTAAAGGAAAATGTCATCTAAATAGTCTAGATGAAGCTAATCGTTACAAAATTTTGGAAAAAATGAAATGTTTATATCAAATCAAAGATAGTAAAGGCAAAAGAATATAAGAGAAACAGAAAGATAGACGGATTTGAGAGCAAAGCTTTTTCCACCAAAAGACTCTACTATTGCTTCGAAGTGCTGCATCAATAAAACAAGAATGTTATTGAATATACCAAAAAATGTCATTAAAACCAAGATTGAAGTATCTTGCATTGAGTTGTCAATGGTAGCTAGATACATGAAAAGGTTAAGACCAACCAGCACTCCTCATAGCACTTGTAAAAGCTCAAGCAAGTCTACAACTTGCCCTCAAAATAGAGAGGTGATGAATTCTGTACAAAGAGTCGATGGTGAGAGAGATTCTGACGGCACCTGCTGTACAATTTACCCACAGCAGAGGCCTAGAGGACTAACAATTTCAACTAGAACAGTTAATCACCAAAACGAAGAAAAGTGAGATGCGCATAGTCAAAGAACTGTCCAAGATGTTAAAGTGATTGAAATGCATGAAGAAGCGATGAAGTTCTTACAAACATTCACATGGTCGTTTATGTGGCGCCCCGCCGAACGCTAACACAAATCCCCATGTCAGATCTCGAGGTATTATGTAGCACCTCGAAATTTCGACATAGTCTTCTCTGTTTATGTTAGCATTCCAAGGCGTTCAACCTGCACCTGATAAACGACATACAATCCTGCATACATATAAAAAATAATATTAGCGGAAGCTTATATACGTCTAATAACGTACAAAAATCAGAGTGCGGAAGAAGAAGTTTATATACACGATTATAGAGGAATTTCTCACTCTAACAAAATTCCTAATGCTCAAAATAGGATCCACAAAACTACCTGGAGGAACTGACACCACTAGGGGTAATAACCCCAATACTCACCAGGTAATGGACTCTGGTCGTCTATCTGACCCACCAGATAGTCCTTACTCGCTGGTTCTATGCCCGCCTCGTCAACTGCAGGCTCTAAAGCTAAAAAAAATAGGAAGGAATGGGTGAGTAACAATGGTTACCCAGTAAGGAATAACACAATTTCTGCCAATAACCCCTCCTAGCATGAACGAATAAACATACTAAATCATTTTAACAATATAAAATTTTACATAATAAACTACGATTAACTGGTACATATAGCCAGGGATGAACAACTAAACATTTTAAAACTCACATTACATCGATTAGTAGTACTCACTATAACACTCTCTTTTTATACAAATCTAATTGATCAAATGGAAACAATAAATATGGATTTCATTTTATATATCAAAATAAGCAACAGATACATAATACACAATGGTGGAGTATTGGAATTAGAGAGTTGGGATTCACGACTGGATCGCTCTCAGTCGGGACATAATGTTACAATTCTTCTCTGGTTTTTAGATCCTGATTTTGTGGCCGGTCGCTGCACTTACCACACTTGGTTGGCCATTTATCCGGCTCAGACTGGCCGTTTGACGTGACCGTAAGCAATGGGTCTCTTTTCGATGTGTCAGAACGTTCGACTACTATAGATTGTTAGTGATCACTGACTAATCATCTTCGTCTATGCCTATCAGGCGTAGATATCATTCCCAAATATACAAACCATTCATATACGACCACCTTTACATTATAAGTTCATTGGTAAAGATAGAGAGGAATAAACCCGGATTCTAGTTGTGACTCCATTCTCATACGCATCCCATACCACGTATGAGCTTGGTGGTCCCTACCGTACATCTCAGGATAGTACACCACTCCGGATGATATGACGTACTATCCCTTCAGGCATTCACAAACTCTTTAACAGCTCACAAAATAGCTATATATATATTATTTTCATTTGAAAACAAAAGAGAAATTAACAATACAAGATTGATAATGGATATCCAGTTTCCTACCATGCAAGTGTGGCCACCCGGCCTAAAATAAATAACAAAACGGAAACGTAAACAGCGCTTCGCGCTAACAGAAAGTAAATAAACATGCAACCAGTAATATTATCCCTGGATATCTGTTCACCAACCTCACACAACACAACAACGTAAAATGCAGACATCACCCCTTGGGTGTGACTTTGACATTTTACCGTTTCACACCCTTTTTTCTTTTTTTTTTTTATTTTTACAATTTTCAATCTCTTCAATAAAATATCCATTTTCTGATATTCATGAACTCAATATGAGTTCATTGAATATTAAATCACATTTTCCAAATATAGAATTTATTTCTAACAATAATATTGAAAAAGAATACAAATTTCATATCTAAACGGGGTCCGAGTAGTGCACAAGATCCAATTTATGGAAATAACCCGTTAAATTATCCTACCCACGTATGATTTGATAAAAAATACATTTAAACATTTCAAACATGCAATTTCTGGCGTGAATTTTTAAATAACAAAAGAATTCTATATTTTGAAAATACATCCAAAATTTTTTCGATAAAATCTTAAATGTAATTTTCACAATCTACGATTACTAATAGAAATTGAGAGTTCCTTACAATCTCTAGGCGAAAGGATCAAAGCACGTGTGCGAAAATCGAGGAAATCAACACGGAAATCGAGACGGACTAAACTTCAAAGTGGCTGATTTTTGAATCTGGCCTAGTAGTTTTGAAGATCTTGACGCCATCGTCCTTTCTCTCTTCTGCGACGGATGACGATTTGACCCCGAAATCGATGAAATTCGAGGTCGAAGTTTTCGAAATCCACGTATATACGTACGGCTAATTTTGGATGATACGGGTTGAAAAAGATGAGAAAAATAAAAGAATTTGGTTGGGTTATGTAGAGAATGAGGCTGCGGACGTTTCTCCCTTCTACGTCGGAAGACTATTTGACCTCGAAACGGACGAAATCCGAGTCAAAGTTTCGAAATTTTCGTATATAAATATGGTTGATTTTTGACGATATTGGATGAAAAAGAAAGTGAAATGGAAAGAAGTTGGGTGGGTTTTGTAGAGAACGCAACTGTGGATATTTTTATCTTCTGCGGTAATCGTCGAAAGTGGACTGTTTGCGAGGGATCTGAGGTGGAAGATCGGAAGAAAAAATGAATCTTTTTGTTTATTATCACGGCTGTATGGACGAGTTTGGGGAAGATGAGATAAAAAAAAATTAAAATATTATTTATATAAAATTTGGGACGAATTCGTCATTTTGTCAATTATTTTTATCGACGATAACTTGACCATCCGGACTCCAAAACTGACAAATGAATATTCTATTTCGTCTAATTTTTCTTTTCGGATCTAATGGTAAAGTCAATTTCTACAAATTATGTCTCCATAAAAAATTTACATTTTTGGCCTGAGATGACCCTTAAACTTGATGTCATTTTCGTTTTTGACGATAATTCGACTTCCTGATCTCCAAAAATGACAAATAAATAGTCCATGTTCAATAATTTTTCGTTACGAACCCAATGGTATGATCGAATCTTAACAATTATTGCTCTAACAAAAAATCACTATTTTAGCCTGGTCCGACCCGGTAATCGAGGATTTTGCAACTTTTATATTCAGACTCGCATTTGAGCGTGCTTACAGGCTAAACTATGTTTTTCGATTATTTTGAATCCAATGGTGAGGTTAGATTCCATTAAAAATAATAAAAAACATCCTAAAATTTTACCCCTAAGTCCCACTTTTAAGATTTTCTTAAAATTCTACTATTTATTTTTTCCTCGAGATACGAATTGAAAATTCGGGATTTTACATTCTCCCCCCGTAATAAAAATTTTATCCTCGAAATTAAAATCATACCTTATCGAACTTTGTCGTGATTCCACTAACATGACATTATAATAAACAACACCTATTTTCGATTACCATCTATTCTTGAGTCCCAAGTCAATCTCATTTATAACTCGTAGACTTATGTTTCTCATATTCCGTAAACCCAACACATTCATTAATTTATCACTCTAATTCAAATTCATACTCCAATCAATCCATTATTTATATAACTATAAGATAACAATCAATTCACCTTATATCACTTCCCCACCAATGTCTATCAACAACAATCCTCTGACATCTTTTCTATTCTTTATCTTTATTTCTCTCATTAATTACACCATCTATTATGTTTTACTCATACTTGTTATGAATATTATTCCTCAATGCATAGTCTTACCGCAACCACACCACTATCTTTATATTCGATTCAATATTATATTTTCTACTTATTGTGATATTTATTAAAAATCTTTATCATAACATTTATAATTTAATATCTTGCTCGAGGGGATAGATAGTACATCCCATCAACTTTAATTCGAGATATATATGTACTTCCCATTCTACATTACATCAACCAACCTACACTTCTCCTTTAAACACATCTAATAAATTTTCTTGCAAATTAACCACGTGTGTGTGTGTGTGTGTTTTTTTTTTTTCCTTCTCATCTAAAAATTTCTTGTATAAATAAATGAACCTTACCTTATAAGAAGTGCATGTCTTGATTGCAGACCTTCTCTCTTTAGGATGGATGTGGGCACAAGCAGGTGGTAGCCGTTCTTTCTACGGAGTCATAATCTTTACGTATAGCACTTTCATTTCGATGAGTAAAAATGAGCCACGATCGAAGTCTCGAAGTGAGTACTTGTCTGTAGAAGGCATTGATCACGTAATGAGAATGATAATAATGAATTCTTCTACTGGAAGGCGATCGTGAAAGGAGAAAGCAAAAGAAGAGTAAGAGTCAACACCGAGGATAGAAAGATGAAAGGGAAAAGATGATCTATCTTTTTAAAGGAGGAGAATCGATTCAAGAAGTCGTAAAGCAAGAGCTGCTTATCTAATAGTTCAGTCGTTAGGCCTCTCAAAGTTAAGCTATCTTCAATCGAAAGGAAAGATACGCGACTCCCTGCGTTGATATTCGAAGAAGTAGCTCTCGACATGAAGGATATACAATAAACACCTGCTTATCTACTAGTGTAATATACGAAGTAATTGACTAGACTATTGATATAAAGACTAGCGTACCAATTGAACATCACTTGTCTTTTCATACTTTACAATTATTCTGATACCTATTTTACAAGTTCTTAAATGATCTTCCAAAAATCTTATTCTTTCTTCGTAAGGCCTCCCAATGGTATAAATAATTTCATTACTTGACCTGTGTCAGTGGTTTCTAGCTCTAGCAAGTGTGCAAACTCTTTACAGAATTATATAATCTAGAGGAACCAATATTGAGTAAAACTCCACGTTCTAACATTATAATTAGAAATTGTACCTTCCAAAACTTTGTTGGAGACAGGTACTTTCTCCTAGGTCACAATCCTTGCTCGTGACTGTGATATAGGGCATTATTTCCTAATATGTTCCACATGACCACACGCGTAACAATGTCAATGATTTTGTCTTCGTAGATCTCTGTGGAGTAGGCAGTTGGTAGACTGGGGTTTGTAGGCTCTGAACCTACCTTGTTGATTCATTTGGCCTTGTGGGCATCATTGGAGTTCCAACTGCTATATAACTCAGCGATTGAGGAACTCTACAACTTGATAGTGGAGGAGTTCTATATTGTGGATACACTGATCCGGGAAAGATTAGCCTCGAATACATCGACCTCTTGGCCGAATCTGATCTGGGAAGAAAAGAAATCTAAGGTCAACTCATTTGCCCCTTGGAGGTCTGAAACTCTATCTCCTCTCGTTTTATCCTTTAAGCTCGATTTACCGTATCTCTATAATTGGTAGTCTTAATCATCGATCTCTTGGCCCTTAGGTAGGGTTGTAGTCTTCTAAATAATCTACGGGCCTTCTGCAAATCTGTCAGGATAAGCTCGGGCGCTTATCGTGACAACCTAGTAAACATCATATCATGGTCTGTAATCGATAGATTACCCTGCACTAATCTCAAAAACTCCTGGTGTTTGATTTCTCGAGCAGTCTCGGATATAAATCTATCCTCTCGAATTCTACCCACTCAAATGATCCATTTCCCAATACATTCATCTCAAAACGTTACTAATGATTGGTATCCTCGTCGAACTAGAATGTAATCGACCATCACCCACTGATCTCTTGGGCATTACATGTCACTCAAAATCTTTCAGGTCTTCAAAACCCACTTATTGACCTCAATAAGATCGAAAAAGTCCCCAAATTTTGATAGATGTAATCGTTGAAAATTCTACAACCACATCCTTGGATTTACCTGTCCTTTGGGCTGGGGAATTCTCTTATTCTTCAAAGGCACGACCTTGTCGTAATGGTCTCTAAGTGGAATAGTATTTCCCTTTTGCGAAGAAGTCCAGCGCTTCCTCATTTCTTGGATTTAGTGGTGTGCCTTACAATCGTGGTAAGTCTTGTACCATCTCTCTCTTCCGATCGCTAGTCTTGTCTATTCGGGATGGCACGAATACGTGATCAACTTTATTTAAATCTGGTGGCCTTATTGTTCCTTCAATTGGTTTGTCTAGCATCTTTTTGAGACACACATCCTTAATCGATTGATATTGACCCGAACATTGTTCTCCTTTATATCCCAATTTACCACATTCATAAAATATCACAACTCTTCTTTTCAACTGATTTAGTAGTATATATTGTTTCTTATAAAATTCTTCCATCCATTGAGTTGGTATGTCTATAATATCACACCTCACGTATGGTTATTTTTCCTATGAATTTGCTAATTTCGTAATTATTTGTCTCTTATTAAATACTAATTGCCTTCCTTTTGTAGACACCCCATTTTTGCACTCTCCTGATTAATCAACTCGTCAACCCGATCGCAAAGGTTCCCAATGATGGATGTTTATTCCAATGCTTCATTTTGTTACCAGATATGTTTCAGAAATCCGGATGAGGTATCTCGAACTGACAAAACTTAGAAACCACGCTACGCTAGGTAAATACGACCCCAGAAACATAAAAATCATCATCTTGCAAACCAAAAAGAAGCTTCACGATAAAAATCACTAAAAATGACCAAATTACCAAAATACCCCTAACATCAAAACAACCCTAGAGCCTACATTACGCTTAGGAAAACTCATTCAAACACATAAAACAACAAATCGAAACCAAATAAATCATTTCACCAATTTTCACAAAATTCGACAAAATTACAAAAATACCCCTCATAAAATTCACGACCATTTCACACAAAAAAATTTCATAAATGACAAAAACCAACATTCCCATTGAATTTCTTACGAAAAACTGATTCCAAAACATCCTGGAACATTGAAAAACGACTTAAAACGTAAAAAATCCTCTCCGAGGGCAAAATGGTAATTTCACAATTTTAATAATTAAAAATTTCAAAATTAATAAATAAATCATTAAATAATATAAAGTGAAACATTAATGAAATTAATTATAAAATTTAAACCAAAAAATTGATCAATTAGGTTTTTAAGAAAAATTGTTGATGGTTCGCAAGATATTTCTTTAATGACCCCTCCATTTGGGGGTCCAAAGAATCAAAGATATAATAGAAGGGGGTTCTCCAAAAATTTAAAGTCAATCAAGCAAGACTAAAGTCAAGATATTAAAGTCAATCAAATAAGACTAAAGTCAAAATTAAAGTCAAAATTAAAGTCAATTAAATAAGACTAAAGTCAAAACCCTAAATCAAAACCCTAATCTAAACTAATTAAGTCAATCTCATAAGACTAAAGTCAAAACCTTAAAACCCTAAAGACTAAGTCAAAACCCTAATTGAAACCCTAAAAGAAACCCTAATCAAACCCTAATGCTTCTAAAAACTTTATAAATAGGAGCCTCTACACCCTATTTTCGTATCAAAAAAAAAAATCCTAGAAAAAGTAGGTGAAGAAGCCTCCACAACCTCCCCAAAACCCTAATTTTGGAGCCCCAACTCCTTCCCTAACACCCCTACTCCGATTTTAGCCTAAAAAATACCCAAAAACCTCTAAAAAACATCTCAAAAATCCACAACAAATTCGAAGCACCCAGATCCAAGAAGGAGATACCTTACCTCGGAGATTAGAAATCAGATCCGGAGATAGAACGAAGTGAGGAATACGGTACAAGGAACCGTTTTCACCAGATCTGAGGGAATATCACTTTTGCAGATCGAAGGTAATATTTTTCATTATTTTTTAATCTAGGTTTATCATTAGCGATGTAGATTTATTTGGGATAAGTAGAGACCGGCAATGGCCGGGCGGGGTTGGTGCCTAACACCTTCCAACCCCGTAACATGATCCCCGGATTCAGATTTTCTATAGTAGATTAGTTCATTATCCGTTTTAGAGTCAGTTTGATTCCTAGACCATAATAACTAGGTGGCGACTCCCAAACCTCAAGGGTCAAAAGCGGATCTGCGCACCCCGCGGATCGAGGGCGCTTTCAGTGGCGACTCCACTGGGGACTATTGAGGATCAAACTTGAAAACTCCCAAGTATGGGAGCATTGCCAGGATGACCTAGTTTTTTTTTATTTAGTTGGATTTATTTTATTTATTTTTTCTGTTTATTTATTTTTTTTGTCTTGATTGTAGATGATTTTGGGTATTGCATTTTTTTTTTCCAATTAAGGATCACTTTTTGATGACCCCTAAATAATGAAAGATTCAAATTGACATATGAAAATGATGGAATGATGAAGGTTGGGACAGTAATGTTGAAACATTTTTACAAAACATTTTAGTGAGAATTAAGTCTAGGAACCTTTTAATAAAACGTAGATCTCATCGAGTAGATTAATTTAGAACTTGAGTTCACTCAATTTCGTTATCGGAAGCCTTAGATATCATCGATGCAAGTTCAATTTGTAAATCTGGAATTGTTGTTGAATGAAAGTTGGGACAGCAATGTTAAAGCGTTTTCACAAAATATTCTAGTGAGAATTAAGTCTGGGAATCTTTAGTAAAACGTAGATCTCATCGAGTAGATTAATTTAGAACCTGAGTTCACTCAATTTCATTATCAGAAGCCTTAGATATCATTGATGCAAGTTCAATCTGTAAATCTGGAATTGTTTCTGAATGAAGGTTGGGACAGCAACGTTAAAACGTTTTTACAGAACATTCTGTTGAGAATTAAGTCTAGGCACCTTTAATAAAATGTAGATCTCATCGAGTAGATTAATTTAAAACTTGAGTTCACTCGATTTCATTATCGGGAGCCTTAGGTATCATCGATGTAAGTTCGGATTGTATTTTCCAAATTCACAGAAAATTCGAATTTATCTAATGTTAGCACAATTAATGTTCCTGAGAGTGAGCTCATCTCAACCATTGTCATTCTATCATCAATGTAACATCTATTGGAATCTCGATTTATTTTGGATCACCCAAAAATAACCCTTGATTAGACCATAGACAACAAATTTATGGGCTTTTTTAATGTTGGATCAGATTAATTATTATTTGTGTTATATGCCCATATAATATGCCATGATCTCTACAGATATATTTGTGATGTGTTTGCTTTCATCTTAATTTTGATGTGATGGGTTTTGTATTATTTTCTTGATCAATATTCATTTGATATCCATATGTGATGACATAATCTGGCCCATGGGCCCATGTGTTTGAAAAAGGCCCCGGGCACACCCCACCCTGTTTTGCACATACCACATGCACGTTTACTGTTTTGCACACTTACACGTCCTATATAGCCAACGTGGCACTAGTGCGTGGCCCGATCTCTTCGGAGATGCGACGTCATTCATGAAAACCACAACTCCAGTCACGTACCTTAGGGTATATCAAACTGGGGCATCAATACCATCTAATCAGGTGATTCTGAGAGATATATTGATGCACCCAAACTGGAGAGACCTGAGCCTTTGACCTATTTGTAAGCCACACAGTCACATGTCCCGATTGTCAACGTAGTACTAGTACGTGGTCGGTCCCCTCGTGGGATGCCAAACCATTTATGAAAGCTACAACTCTTGACTCGTACCCGTAGGTATAAAAGATAGTCTAAGTATATCAATTGCACTTCTTGGTCAAAACCGGTGCCTAAGCAAGATCTTGCCCCGCTGTACCCTACTGTACGAGGGGGATAGACTACGTTTATTCTAGACGAGAGGTATTTAAGTGGGCCCTTGCTCTGCATTATGCGCCACCTCTCAACTGGAGATCGAACTGGCTGTTTTTGGCTTCAGAGAAGTGAATTGAGGTTTTAGATTATCACCTACACGGTATATCAAACCAAGTCACCACGTATCGAAAGGTATATAGGTATGCTTGGGCAAGGGTGGCCAGATAAAAATGCATTGCACGTAGTAAGCTTAGAGTCTAGAAACCTTCCCTGTAGGTCACGACTCGAACTTATCGTGGGTGTTCCCGGGTTGTTTATTGAATGAAACATTTTGATTCATGAATGTAGGTGAATGATATGAATGATGAGATCAGAATGCATGTGAATGATGAGATAAGGAATGTATGGTTGTCCTCAAGGATAAAAAATTTTGTTTCGAAAATTAAAACGGGTGCACCGACCCAATAAAAAATCCATCTCTTGCAAATGACCCAGCCCAACTCGATCCAACAATCCTGATGGACCGGGCCATTTAAATCGAAATAGAAATCAAATTTTCAAAGAAGAAAAATAGTTTACAAAGGGAAAGTATTTTCCAAAATAAATGTTTTCTAGAAAAAGTGTTATTCTTTAGAAAAAATGTTTTCTAAGAAAAAACGTTTTCCAAAAAATATTTTCCATAAGAACAAGATTTTCCAAGAGAAAATGCTTTCCAAATAAAAAACTATTTTTCAGAGAAAAAATGTTTTCCAAAAGAAAAGAAAATTCAAAAAAAAATGGTTTACAAAAAAATCTAGTTTGGAATGAAAAATTATTGAAATATGTTTGTGGAAGTTGTTATTCAATGAAAACATTATTTGTCAATATTTTTCAAGAGTGCAATAAAATTATTTTTGTGAATAATCATTACATTAATGAATTGTTTAATGGATTGGTGCACAAATTTAATAAAATCTCAGGGTTCATTTAAAATGTTATCAAGGGGGTTACACTGAAATTGGTTAAATTCACCTTCAAAGAGGTTTAAGGGTTATCATTGTGTCTAAGCTCAATCGTCCATCGTCTAGCTAGGGTTGTAAATCCGGTCAGTTAGAGTAAACGTCAATATCAAATCAACAGTCAGAAATGACCTCAACATCGTCCAGTTGTTCTTTAAAGATCATAGTGCTTCAATCCTGCCGGTTATAAGCAATATCTCAGTCCTCAGTCCTAATCAAACTCGTGTGGGTACTTGTCTTGAGTTTTCATTAGTCATTTGGGTTAGCTCGAGTCATTTTTTCCAGCAAGGTCATGTCTTCCTTAGATTGAGTCTACTCTTTCCTATTGAGTCAAGTTAGTTCATCGAGTCTATAGAGGTGTCTGTTGTCCCATATGAAATTAATCGGATAAAGAAAATTTTTGAATACCTCGAGCGCATTAACGAATTAACTAATAATTTGATAGATTTCGTTTCTGAACAAGAAGATAAGAGTCGGGCTCAACCTTTAATCGAGAAAGTAAAGGTCTTTGACCTTGAAATAAAAAATAATTCCTAAAGAGATTCAAATAGAAATCATCTTATCCCTAAAGGAACACGAGGGGATAATGAATTTATTCAAAATTTTCAAAAGACTTGTTCGTGTGATCATATGAGGGTATGTTAGGTACAAGCTTGGGTGTTGTTCAACACGAAATAGATACTCGTCTATATCGATGGAATTAAAAAAGATGTTATAAAATGTATCAGCACTATCCTTACTACATCTTGAGTTTCAAATCACATATTATCAGTCGATATGGGGGTACCTTTTGAACTGATCTCTGATAATGGGTCGTACTTCAAAGCATAATCATTACTCTATGTTTAAAGTTGAAGATCCGGAAGCACAAATCATCCCCCTACCGTCCTCAGATCAATGGAACGGTTGAAGCAGTTAGTAAGAGTCTCAAGACTATCATCAGGAAAATGTGTCAATCACATCAAGATTGGTCAGAAAAATTATCATTCACGCTATGGACATATCGAACTTCAATTCGATCCTCTACTGGAGCTACTCCCTACGCCTTAATGTATGGCATGGAAGCAGTCTTGCCAGTTGAAATAGAAATTTCGTCTCTCAAGGTCTTGTTGGAAAATCATTTGTTAGAAACAGATTGGGTTCATCAGCAGTATGAAGAATTAAACTTGATCGAAGAAAACGAGTTAAAGCCCTATACCATGTGCGAGCTTATTTAAGAAGAGTCACTCGTGCATTTGACAAAAAGGTCAAAGCTCATCATTTACAAGTCAAGGATTTAAGTATCAGACTTCAAAGAAAATTAAACACTCCTCCTCGACTATAGGAGAAAGTCTGAACCCAATTGGAGAAATTCATTCATTAAGGAAATACTGTCTGGAAAAATCGTCAGACTTCAAGATCATGATGGAAGTGAACTACCAGAGTCAACCAACCTTGACCGGATCAAATGGTACTACATTTAAGGAGGCCATCTTTGGCCGAATCAATTTTCCTGCTACCCAGTTCATTATGTCCTTTCTCAGCCCTTTGCATCTTTTTCAAAAAAAAAAATAAAAAAATAAAAAAAAATAATGCCTTTTTCTTTCTCAGCCCGATCACCTAACCTAGGGGAGGGAAAATCCGAACTACGTTTTGGTCTGATCCCAAAAATTTGGGGTACGTAGGCAACCTGAGAAGTTACTTCAGGCCCGACCACATCAAAATAAAAAAATAGATTCCCTGACAAGAAAAAAATCTAAAAAGAAAAAAATTCAAAAGAAAAAGAAATATCTTCAAAATAGGGAAGAAAATTCAAAGCAAAATAAAAGAAATGCCACACAAGGGGCATTTGGGTTTTGAGCCTCAAAATCCCTTTTACTTTATGCCTAGTCCCAAGCCTACCTATAAAAATCCTCCTAAGTACCGTGTGAAAAGGTCAAGGAGGGTAGTAGAACATGATCAGACAGCAATTCTAGAAGGTCAAATGAAAAGAAAAAGATAAAAAAATGATGAAGCCTGCTAAGTTGAAAACCCGAAAAGGGCGACTTAGGCAAAAATTAAGGCAAGCTCGCAAAGTTGAAAATCTGAAAGGACAACTTTGGCAACAATCAGAGCCAAGAAAAAAGAAAAAGCTCGTTAGATCGAAAACCTGAAAAGGCGATCTAGGCAAAAGTTAGAGCAAGCTCGATAGATTGAAAACCTGAAAAGGCGATCTAGGCAAAAGTTAGAGCGACAAAGAAAAACAGAAGAAAATCCTAAGTTGAGAGTAGTTCGAGCTGAAACATCAGAAGTCCGAATAATCAAGTTCAATACTCAAATTAAACCAGGCATAGATTCAGAAGCCACAAGTATCTTATCTACGATCGATCTGAAAATTCTTACTTCCCCAAGTGAACCAATGGAGAGAAGGGTGAATTCTAGGATGAATCTCAAAAGGAAATATTTTGTTCTCTTGAGCCTGACTCAAAATCTTCAATAAAATTAATCAAAATTAAAAGTTGGATCTTTATTGCGCTTGTGGTAATCGAATATTTCAAACCTTCATACAAGGGGCATTTTTCTTTTTCCTCTAAATTATGTAATTTCCCTCCTTATACCAGGGGCATTTTTTAATGATGTGTTCAATTATTTTCAATGCCATGTTTATTGTCCAACTAGGGACATTTTGTTTTTGGAGCAATGTTAATCTTAAAAACCTCAAACTTAAGGTTACCCTTTTGATAACAGTTCTTCAAAAAAACTCTTGAGGTTCAAAAGAAATAAAAACTCAGGTTTTAAATTCATAAAACTTTTGAATAAATCCTTGAGGTTCAAACAAAAGCACTTCGGATCTCACATTTGACTGTGTCCAGAGATCAACTAATATGGTATTCCCAGATCCAATCATTCTTGGATTCGATCATTTCTCTTCCAGATTCAGTCTTCCAGATTTATTCAATTCACTCTGATCAGTCTTTTCCAAATTCATTCATTCTTTCCCAAAAGTCCTTCATTCCTTCGCCAATTTTGCTCAGTTGTCGCCAAGGGTTATCTTGGATTTTGCTCAGTTACCGCCAAGGGTTAGCTTGGATTTTGCTCAGTTGCCGCCAAGGGTTATCTTGGATTTTGCTCAGTTGACCCTTGGATTTTGCTCAGTTGCCGCCAAGGGTTAGCTTGGATTTTGCTCAGTTGTCGCCAAGGGTTGTCTTGGATTTTGCTCAGTTTCCGCCAAGGGTTAGCTTGGATTTTGCTCAGTTGCCGCCAAGGGTTAACTTGGATTTTACTCAGTTGCCGCCAAGGGTTATCTTTGATTTTGCTCAGTTGCCGCCAAGGGTTAACTTGGATTTTGCTCAGTTGCCGCCAAGGGTTATCTTGGATTTTGCTCAATTTCCGCCAAGGGTTATCTTGGATTTTGCTCAGTTACCGACGAGGGTTTACTCGGAATTATGATCAATTTATGCTCAATTATGCTCAGTTTATGTCTAATTTATATTCACTTTGCGCTTAGATTTTACTCAAATTTACCTCAAATTTTTGAGTCCACACACTTGCACAGTTGTTACATCAGTCAAGGAGAATTTTTTAAAAATTCAAGGATCTGACGTTACCAGTGAGAGCTCGCGCTCAAGGACCTGACAACCTTTTAGTTCGGGGAGAGTTTACGCTCAAGGATCCGAACGCCCAGACGAATTGCTAAATCAGACTGCAAAATGAACTGTCACTAGCTTTGGCATTCGGATATCGCACTATCTACCGAAATAGATTTGCTATCTAGTTTACTTCAACCCTCTGCCAAAGAGGGGCATCTGTAGACACCCCATTTTTGCACTCTCCTGATTAATCAACTCGTCAACCCGATCGCAAAGGTTCCCAATGATGGATGTTTATTCCAATGCTTCATTTTGTTACCAGATATGTTTCAGAAATCCGGATGAGGTATCTCGAACTGACAAAACTTAGAAACCACGCTACGCTAGGTAAATACGACCCCAGAAACATAGAAATCATCATCTTGCAAACCAAAAAGAAGCTTTACGATAAAAATCACTAAAAATGATCAAATTATCAAAATACCCCTAACATCAAAACAACCCTAGAGCCTACATTACGCTTAGAAAAACCCATTCAAACACATAAAACAACAAATCGAAACCAAATAAATCATTTCGCCAATTTTCACAAAATTCGACAAAATTATGAAAATACCCCTCATAAAATTCACGACCATTTCACACAAAAAAATTTCATAAATGACAAAAACCAACATTCCCATTGAATTCCTTACGAAAAACTGATTCCAAAACATCCTGGAACATTGAAAAACGACTTAAAACGTAAAAAATCCTCTCCAAGGGCAAAATGGTAATTTCACAATTTTAATAATTAAAAATTTCAAAATTAATAAATAAATCATTAAATAATATAAAGTGAAACATTAATGAAATTAATTATAAAATTTAAACCAAAAAATTGATCAATCAGGTTTTTAAGAAAAATTGTTGATGGTTCGCAAGATATTTCTTTAATGACCCCTCCATTTGGGGGTCCAAAGAATCAAAGATATAATAGAGGGGGGTTCTCCAAAAATTTAAAGTCAATCAAGCAAGACTAAAGTCAAGATATTAAAGTCAATCAAATAAGACTAAAGTCAAAATTAAAGTCAATTAAATAAGACTAAAGTCAAAACCCTAAATCAAAACCCTAATCTAAACTAATTAAGTCAATCTCATAAGACTAAAGTCAAAACCCTAAAACCCTAAAGACTAAGTCAAAACCCTAATTGAAACCCTAAAAGAAACCCTAATCAAACCCTAATACTTCTAAAAACTTTATAAATAGGAGCCTCCACACCCTATTTTCGTATCAAAGAAAAAATCCTAGAAAAAGTAGGTGAAGAAGCCTCCACAACCTCCCCAAAACCCTAGTTTTGGAGCCCCAACTCCTTCCCTAACACCCCTACTCCGATTTTAGTCTAAAAAACACCCAAAAATCTCTCAAAAACATCTCAAAAATTCACAACAAATTCGAAGCACCCAGATCCAAGAAGGAGATACCTTACCTCGGAGATTAGAAATCAGATCCGGAGATAGAACGAAGTGAGGAATACGGTACAAGGAACCGTTTTCACCAGATCTGAGGGAATATCACTTTTGCAGATCGAAGGTAAGATTTTTCATTATTTTTTAATCTAGGTTTGTCATTAGCGATGTATATTTATTTGGGATAAGTAGAGACCGGCAATGGCCGGGCGGGGTTGGTGCCTAACACCTTCCAACCCCGTAACATGATCCCCGGATTCAGATTTTCTATAGTAGATTAGTTCATTATCCGTTTTAGAGTCAGTTTGGTTCCTAGACCACAATAACTAGGTGGCGACTCCCAAACCTCAAGGGTCAAAAGCGGATCCGCGCACCCCGCGGATCGAGGGCGCTTTCACCTTCCATTTGGCTTCGAGGTGGTGATGGTTGTATTATTCATATTTCCTCTCTAAACTTGATATGAGACTTAGCCATCTGTCTCATTAATGACATTAGCTGTGCTATTAGGTCAGTGGTTTGATCAAAACGTGTCTTGTCTCTATTACGTTTCGACCTCTGCCTCGTCCACTCCTCTCGCTTATGTTCATCTGTATTAAGGCACTTATCAAAAGAAGGCCAAAACTGCTTTTACGCAACCAAGAATTACTACCGCAGCCTGGAACTTAGTAATGGACTCCATTTCCATTACTAACAGAACAAACCTAGAATCCTATCCTAGGCTTACTAGGCTCTATAGACATCTAGATACAGAAAAACTCATAATTCCAATACGAAATTATTAATGAGCTCGGATACCGAATTCCTAGTGACACTCTATGATTATCGCTTTAATATATGTGGTATCAGCCAATTCTCTAAAACATAGCAGATCTGTATCCCATACGGATCTAATGCTATGCTCTGATACCATCTGTGGCGTCCCGCCGAACGCTAACACAAATCCCCATGTCAGATCTCGAGGTATTATGTAACACCTCAAAATTTCAGCATGATCTCCTCTGTTTATGTTAGCATTCCAAGGCGTTCAACCTGCACCTAATAAACGACATACAATCCTGCATACATATACAAAATATAATACTAGCGGAAGCTTATATACGTCTAATATCGTACAAAAATCAAAGTGCGGAAGAAGAAGTTTATATACACGATTATACAGGAATTTCTCACTCTAACAAAATTCCTAACGCTCAAAATAGGATCCATAAAACTACCTGGAGGAACTGACACCACTAGGGGTAATAACCCCAATACTCACCAGGTAATGGACTCTGGTCGTCTATCTGACCCACCAGATAGTCCTCACTCGCTGGTTCTATGCCCGTCTCGTCAACTGCAGGCTCTGAAGCTAAAAAAAATAGGAAGGAACGGGTAAGTAACAATGGTTACCAAGTAAGGAATAACACAATTTCTGCCAATAACCCCTCCTAACATGAACGAATAAGCATACTAAATCATTTTAACAATATAAAATTTTACAGAATAAACTACGATTAACTGGTACATATAGCCAGGGATGAACAACTAAATATTTTAAAACTCACATTACATCGATCAGCAGTACTCACTATAACATTCTCTTTTTATACAAATCTAATTGATCAAATGGAAATAATAAACATGGATTTCATTTTATATATCAAAATAAGCAACAGATACATAATACACAATGGTGGAGTATTGAAATTAAAGAGTTGGGATTCACGACTGGATCGCTCACAGTCGGGACATAATGTTACAATTCTTCTCTGGTTTTTAGTTCCTGATTTTGTGGCCGGTCGCTGTACTTACCACACTTGGTTGACCATTTATCCGGCTCAGGCTGGCCGTTTGACGTGACCGTAAGCAATGGGTTTCTTTTCGATGTGTCAGAACGTTCGACTACTATAGATTGTTAGTGATCACTGACTAATCATCTTCGTCTATGCTTAGCAGGCGTACATGTGATTCCCAAATATACAAACCATTCGTATACGACCACCTTTACATTATAAGTTCACTGGTAAAGATAGAGAGGAATAAACCCGGATTCCAGTTGTGACTCCATTCTCATACGCGTCCCATACCACGTATGAGCTTGGTGGTCCCTACCGTACATCCCAGGATAGTACACCACTCCGGATGATATGACGCACTATCCCTTCAGGCATTCACAAACTCTTTAATAGCTCACAAAATAGCTACATATATATATTATTTTCATTTGAAAACAAAAGAGAAATTAACAATACAAGATTGAGAATGGATATCCAGTTTCCTACCATGCAAGTGTGGCCACCCGGCCTAAAATAAATAACAAAATGGAATCGTAAAGAGCACCTCGTGCTAATAGAAAGTAAATAAACATGCAACCAGTAATATTATCCCTGGATATCTGTTCACCAACCTACACACAACACAACAACGTAAAATGCAGACATCACCCCTCGGGTGTGACTCTGACATTTTACCGTTTCATACCCTTTTTTCCTTTTTTCGATTTTTACAATTTTCAATCTCTTCAATAAAATATCCATTTTCTGATATTCATCAACTCAATATGAGTTCATTGAATATTAAATCACATTTTTCAAATATAAAATTTATTTATATTAATAATATTGAAAAAGAATACAAATTTCATATCAAAACGGGGTCCGAGTAGTGCACAAGACCCAATTTATGGAAATAACCCGTTAAATTATCCTACCCGTGTATGATTTGATTAAAAATACAATTAAACATATCAAACATGCAATTTCTGGCGTGAATTTTTAAATAACAAAAGAATTCTATAATTTGAAAATACATCCAAAATTTTTTCGATAAAATCCTAAATGCAATTTTCAAAATCTACGATGACTAATAGAAATTGAGAGTTCCTTACAATCTCTAGGTGAAAGGATCGAAGCAAGTGCGTGAAAATCGAGGTAATCGGCACGGAAATCTAGATGGACCGAACTACGAAGTGGCTGATTTTTGAATCTGGCCTAGTGGTTTTGAAGATTTCGACACCGTCGTCCTTTCTCTCTTCTGCGACGGAGGACGATTTTACCTCGAAACCGATGAAATTTGAGGTCGAAGTTTTCGAAATCCACGTATATACGTACGGCTGATTTTTGACGATACGGGTTGAAAAAGACGAGAAAACGGAAGGAATTTGATAGGGTTATGTAGAGAATGAGGCTGCGGACGTTTCTTCCTTCTACGTCGGAAGACGATTTGACCCCGAAACGGACGAAATCCGAGGTCAAAGTTTCGAAATTTCCGTATATAAATACGGTTAATTTTTGACGATATTGGATGAAAAAGAAAGTGAAATGGAAAGAAGTTGGGTGGGTTTTGTAGAGAACGCAGCTGCGGATCTTTTTCTCTTCTGCGACGATCGTCGAAAGTGGACTGTTTGCGAGGGATCTGAGGTGGAAGATCGGAAGAAAAAACGAATTTTTTTGTTTATTATCGCGGCTGTATGAACGAGTTTGGGGAGGATGAGATAAAAAAAAATTAAAATATTATTTATATAAAATTTGGGACGAATTCGGCATTTTGTCAATTATTTTGATCGACGATAACTTGACCGTCTGGACTCCAAAACTGACAAATGAATATTCTATTTTGCCTAATTTTTCGTTTCGGATCTAATGGTATAGTCAATTTCTACATATTATGTTTTCATCAAAAATTTGAATTTTTGGCCTGAGGTGACCCCTAAACTTAATGTCATTTTCGTTTTTGACGATAATTCGACTTCCTGATATCCAAAAATGATAAATAAATAGTCCATGTTCAATAATTTTTTGTTACGAACCCAATGGTATGATCGAATCTTAACAATTATTTCTCTAACAAAAAGTCACTATTTTAGCCTGGTCCGACCCGGTAATAGAGGATTTTGCAACTTTTATATTCAGACTCGCATTTGAGCATGCTTACCCGCTAAACTATGTTTTTCGATCATTTTGAATCCAATTGTGAGGTCAGATTCCATTAAAAATAATCAGAAATATCCTAAAATTTTACCCCTAAGTCCCACTTTTAAGATTTTCTTAAAATTCTACTATTTATTTTTTTCCTCGAGATACAAATTGAAAATTTGGGGTTTTACAGTTTAGGTCCATATAAATGGGTGTTCCGTCAGTCCATATAACCCAATCTCAACATACATACATAAGTAAGTAAGTATATGTATGTATGCCTTAATTATCGCTTTTCGTTAGACAATCCTCTGTTTCATTTGCATCCCTTAATATATTACACACAAGGTTATCCCCCTAACAAACTCTCTTAAATTTACGAGCTTTTTACATTTCATGGCAAAACTTAATTTTAACATTTTGTTTTTTTTTCTTTATTTCCTTGTATTAAAATAAATTATTTATTAATGCTATAATAGTAGCGAATTTTAACTTTTTTGAGGTTGTGCACGATGGATCGACCAATAAAGAGAGGCTTCATTTCAGAGAAAGAATTATAAAAGAAAAAACTATTATAAATTACTAATATTTCAGATGGATTAAGATACTAAACAACACACTCAAACCTTTTTAGCACTTACCAATGTGCTAATGCATTAGACCACACTAGCTGAAATAAAATAAAATATTTAAACAATTGATTGGAGAAACAAGATTCATTACAAGCACACAAGGCATCGTGCATACTGCACATGGCAACTCTATGAGAGCCAATTGAGGCCTCTAAAGTCTCCACAACAACCTCCATCACAAGCATACAAGGTAAACTACCCATTGCCTTCTCCCTTACTTCAACACAAGAATAATCAAGCAAATAACAACCTACTTAGGACAGAAACAGTTGCTGAGAGACTCAACTACAGACCACCAAACCATCTATGAACGCATCGTTGTCTTCACCTTATCCCAATTACAGTGGAGTCACTCGGTCATCTACACACTAGAAAGGGAAATGGGTAGTACCACTATTGCCAACATTAGCTGGATCTATTTCCAAATTATTTGAAAATAACATTGGTCCACACTAGTGTTTATCACAGTCCATTTCCATCCTGTATTGTACGTCTCCACATCCATAACACAAGCTTCCTTTAATTTGAAGTTAATAGACCACTTACACAGATAAATTAACAAACCACTTACGCAGGTAAATTTAGCTAATGTTAACATTAGCATTTATGATATTAGATTCATTAAGATGAACTTTAAGTTAAAATCAAGAATCATTTTGCATTAATCCACATCAGCATGTATGATATTAGTCCAGACTCCAAAATACATCCAAATAACAAAGACATGGAGGCCTCATTAGTTTATCCAAGCCAATAGCCACAGTTGACATTGAAACATCAACATGGTATTATGACTCACAAACTCAACCAACATAATATTTAAAATGCAAATTTAACAGAATGGATGGGGAACATAGGAAATTTTAAATTTATAAACATTTATAAACATCAACAGATCTACCAGTTTTAGACTTCATTGATATTTTTATCAAGTTGAACAGAAAAAAAAATAGAAGTAGAACTTGAAAGTACATTAAATCTATCAAAGTTATATAAGTAGAAAGTGAAACATCAACATCATGTAACTCAAGATGAGTCGATTATCAGATCAGGTTTACTTCAGAGTTCAGATAAAGCAAGAAGTGTAGAAAACAAGTGTTAATTAATCGATTTTCTGGATAAAATCTCTACAGTTGGTTCAAAAAATTGCATTCATCTCGAAATGAATTAGCAACACCAATGTAACACAAAATGATTTTTTAGGAGTTTTTTTAAGGGTTTTTGAGAGAGACAGACTTACAAATGAGATTTGGAGTCGTTTGATCGGTGGCACTGATAAGTGAGCTTCAATTCTTAGGGTTTCCGACTTGATCTCTGATTTCTTCTTCGATTTGAGCTCTGAGAGACTAAAAATCCATTGATGAAGTGAAAAGAGTTTGTTTGGTGAGAGAGATTGAGAGATCGTTTGATGAGTAAGATTGAGATCGTTTTCCCTCTCGATCGCTCGGTGTTCGATTGAAATGGTTGATCGAACCAAATCGAAATGGGAGTTCTTCTTGCGTAACCAGACTCGTTTTCCCTGAGATAGCTGAGAAGGAAGTCTGTTGGATGTTTTAATTTTTTTTTATTAAAAAAAAAAAATTCGGTGGTTTGTCGGGCTCAGGCTGTCGAATATTTTTTATTGGGCTTAAATATGTGTTTTGGGCCTGCGAAAATAAACGTGAGACTTGGGCTGTCGAATTTAACGCTATAATAATAACGAATTTTTGCTTTTTTGAGGTAGTGTTTATTTTAGGTTTTTCCATTTTCGTTTAACTAATTCTTTTGCAAAGCCAAGCAAATTATTATTTGAAAGAATTTTACATTACTCTTTTTTGGGATAAGTTAACTAGCTATCTGACACATATGCCACTAGTCCTTTTGAGGATTCTAGAAATGGCTTTCCACTTATTCTTTCAGATAGTTTTGAATATCATTCATTTGAATGTAAGAAATATGAGTTGGCAACTCCTTTTGTATTATTATTTAGATATTTAATAAATAGAAATTTCAATATCTTTAAGTTAACCTCAACTCTTGAACTGGGATTTCATTAAATTATTTTTATCTAGAAAAGAAATAAATTCATAGATTTTTATGACGAATCATCGAAAATAATTAATTTGTTAATTTATTTTAAATAATTCTTTATGGATACGATTGACGTTGATAAGTGTGGGAGTGTACCTATGAACAAAAATGTGGGATCATCTTCGATTATGAAAGTAGATAGTAGGGAACGTGTTGATTGCCTTAATTCTAACAAAGATGTTCGAAAGTCAAATGAACCATATGTTGTGTTGATTTTTTATTCAACTGAGGGAGCAAAACAATATTATGAAGAATACGAACGTTAGGAAGGATTTTGCATTCGTGTACTAAGTAGTTCAAGGACAATACGAGATTCAAATGCGATGATTGGGATAACATATGTTTATACACATGAAGGCAAACATACATTCGGGAAAAAAGAAGATGCGATGACAGATGAGAATGAAAGGGGGAAGAAGAGAGTTGCAAGAAGTTGTTCCACTTTTAAATGTGGATGTGAAGCATACATGCGCATTGTATTCGACCAATATGCAGTAAAATGAAAAGTATTATTTTTCAATGATGATCATAATTACAAGGCTATCACGCCATCGAGAAAAATGAAAATGAAGTCGAATCGAAATATGCAGAGCATAACTAAGGATCTAACAGAAACATTCCATAATCAAAACCTTCAAATTAATAAAGTTCCATCAATTCTTCATGGAAATATGATCGATTTTGATGGTAGAGATTGTTACAATCACCTTCGAAATGTCAGGCGACAGGATTTAGAAAAAGACGATACATAATGTGTACTTGAGTACTTTATTATAAAATAAAATGAAAATCCACAATTTTTCTTTGGGATAAAATGTGATTAAGATGGGAGAGCAATTAATTTTTTTGGGTGGATACGAGGTCAAGATTATCATATGAATATTTCGGTGATGTAGTGACATTTGACATAACTTATAGGATAAATAAGTACAAGAGGCCATTTGTCCTATTTACTAGAGTCAATCATCATTTTTAGTATATCCAATTTGGATGTGCTCTTTTAGGAAATGAGACAGATACTACTTTTGTATGGTTGTTCGAGATGTGGCTTAACGCTATGAGGGAAAAACATCCAACTTCAATAATCATAGATCAGGATTTGGCAATGAGGAATGCAATTGCCAAAGTTTTTCCCAACAGCCGTCATCGTCTATGTATTTGGCACATTTGGAAGAAATTTGTGGAGAAGTTGTCCCATAAGTACTTTGAAAATTCTACTTTCAAAGATAGAAAAATGTATTTGATCGTCATACATTGGGGAATAGTTTGAAAAATAGTGATAGAATGTGATTCTGAAAAATGGATTAGAAGATTATGAATGGGTGCAACACCTGTTTGAAATAGGAAAATCTTGGGTGCCTATGTATAATCGAACAACTTTTTTTGCTGGTATGAATACCATTGGATGTAGCGAAAGTATCAATACATTCTTTGATGAATTTTTTAATTCGACAACAAGTCTTAGAGAATTTGTTGTGAAGTATGAGGAAGCATTGAAGAATATTTTGAAAAAAAAAGAGTGATGAAGATTATGAAATGGAGCACAAGTTTCGATGTGTCAATGACAACGACTTGCTTTTGAAATATGCAGCAAAAGTTTATACGAGAAGTATATTTAAAAAATTAAAGGAAGAATAGGTCCAAGTTTTTTGATATAAAGTTGAAAGAAGGGAGATAGAAGAAGGAATTCAAACGTTTTTAGTGAAAACTGAGTTTGGCGAGTTTGATGACTTTATTTTGAAAATAAATCTGGATACCTACGAGGGTACATACGGGTGATAATAATTAAAATTTCTTAAAATTATTTGTCGGCATTTTTTAAAAGTGTTCACACACCTTGACATTGATGTTATACCATCATACTTTATTATTGAGAGATGGAGATAAGGGGCTAATAAATTTAGGTGATGGATGTACAAGTAACAATCGATGAGAATGAACTGTCCAAAGCATTGAGATATGACAATATGTGTAAATAGGCTAATACATTGGGTAGTTATATATCATATTCAATGAAAGCATACACATTTTTCACGAATGCCGTAAATGATTTGTCGAAACAAATTTATGCAATTCAAATGGAAAAAATGACAGAAATTGTTGCTCAACCGAATGAAGAGGCACATGAAAAAAGAAAATGTAACCTATCTCAGTTACTTTTGGACTCGAATATCACGCAAACAAAGAGTAAAAAGAAGGATGAGAAGGGAAAAGAAAAGGTTGATACTATGGGTATGTTGAAAAGCAGTACTGAGTTGAGCCAACAAAAGAAGAAAAGAAAATGTGCATTCTATCATAAACTTGGACACGATAAGCGAATATGTCCTATGAATCAAATAGAAAGAAAAAAGATTGTACACAAGGTAATTATAAGTATTTTTTATAAACTAATGACTTAATTTAATGCATTTAATTGAATAAATTTTAAGTAATGTCTTATTTATTTATTTATAAATTTTTCCTCAAAAATTGATGATATACAAGAATTGGACAAAGACATGGAGAATGATCACGAGGCCTTTACTTTGGAATGAGGGTATCTTATGTTTTCCTTTGGATTTCCTTTCTTGAAATTTAAAAATACATTCCTAAAAATGATTTACCAATACTAAATCAGTATTATGATTCACCAATGCCGAATCAGTCCTAAAAATTGAAGGTTATAAAGCAGATGATGTTGTAGCTATGCTTGTAGAACAAATTCTACAAAGGGGATTTCGAGTAGTTGATGGGTTTGGAGCTGTTGTTAAATATGATGCATTGTGCGTGATGAGGTCGATGGCGTAATAAGAACTGTAGGCAAACCGTACGTGCAAAATGCCCTTACTAACATGTAAGTGTTTTGAATTGGGTCATGCTTCTAGCCCTTTTTTCATCCTTATAAGGGTGGTCTTTTAATGCCCACGGCCTCAAGATTGAAATTATTGAGTACCATTTAATTGTGCCAATGGCTTCTCAACCAAGTCACAACCTGCATCAGGAAAGAATAATGAGAAATGGTCATTCCACCATCATGTGACATATATGTTGCTAAGCAGTGGTGATCATGTTTCATGATTGACCTTTTGATGAGTCCCACTAAAGAGATGTTCAAAGTTTAAATCCAACATTCTCAAATGATAACAATCAATTATCGTGTATTGACCTTTTGTCTATAAACCATTTCCTTCAACTGTCCACAACTGTTTTTTAATGTGAAGTTAATTTTTCTTCTTATGACTTTATATGATATTATTGACTTGTTAAGAGATTTTTTTCCTTGTTAGTATACTGCCTGTTAACCTTTTTATTGATTCCGTAAAAATATTGGATCCAGGTAAACCAGATAGTTTGAGTTCTAGATTGGTGGTTTCACATATCGGGATGAGTTCTATAGGGACTTCAGTCAGGCAATTGCTCACTCATGGGAATTCAGCCCCACAAGATATAGTGTTCTTCCAGTGTGAGTGTAGCATTTCTAAATCGATATCTGGCTTTAGAAAACTAGGACAAAAAGTAGCCACCTCCATGTTCACCATGGGGAATGATATTGGAAAAATGTTTCATTTCATATAACATTCTAATATCCTTTTTTTATTGCATGTCTTTTACTCTCATATAACACATACCCATGGACAATGACCTTATGGTCTAATTGGTGAATTATGTAGTTTTCCTTCTCTTTGATAACAGAGTATGGTTTCTTTCTACTGTGAACTGTTTGGTGTTGATTTAGAGGGAGATACTTGTTTCTGCTGAATCTGTCGAGCTTATGAGGAATCTACTTTACTTCCTAAATTCCACGACCTCCCAACTGCCACTCAAAGTTCTGCATCAACCAGGTCAGGAGTTTAGCTCACCTATGTATTATTCATCAGAATTTGACGTATTAGATAGTGTTACAAATTAGATCAATCTGATATTTGGTATAGGCATTCTAGTGTAAGAATCTGAAAAATAAAACTGAAGTTTGTATTAGTATTTTGAAAAATGGATGGGATTTATTCCTAAAAGAATGTGTCCTGAATTTTGAGAATAAAACTGAAGTTCATTTCCCATATTAGTATTTGTATATATTCTTCAAGCTTTGTCTTCAATTCATTAGTGATTGTAACATTTGGAAGAAGGTTTAGATAACAGTAGAGAGAGAGAGAGAGAGAGAGAGAGAACATTTGGTTTCATGCTTCTTTAGAACCTTTGTCTGTTGAATCCTATGTGGTTGATTTACCTTATTTTTTTCACCATGTTTACCCAAGCTAAACTTAATTTCAATTATGGCATCGGTTCCATTAATATGTCAGTGAGTACTTTGACAACTTCTGGAAACACTGGGGTTTATGGATCTAACACCCTATGCAGAAGAGTAAGGCAAATAGGTTTGAGGGTTCAGGTTGGATGGTTGTTCAAATGGAGTGATCAGGGGATGAATGCTAGTGCAAAACAAAGTGAGAGTGCTAATGAGGACATATTAATATTCTTTTTCCAGCTAAACTTGGCAACTCGAGTGCAAGTAAGTATCTTTATAAATTGTTGCAGTTCCTTGACTTTCTTCCTTGGCAGTTGTAGTTTTGTATTGTTTAATTTTTGTTTGTTTGGTAAATCTGGAATGGTAGTTGCTTTGAATATGGAGTAGTATGATAATGCCAAACAATTGAGAGACAAGCTTACTGAGATAAATCCATTGGATTCATGTTGTTTTGAGTCCTTCTTTAGAACAATTGAATCATTCTCTAATTTATTTTTCAGGTAAAGTTGGCTGAGGGTATGGTTGCTCAAGGTTCACTGACATGTAGTTTGAACCATCTCCTACAAAGCTATTCCAGTTCACTTCCATCACTTAATATACCAACCATGGGGGCTAGAGGAGATGGGTTTCATATGGTGGCATATCGGACATTGGACTGATTTCTTGCTTGGAATTTCGAAGATGTGGACATGGGTGATATAGGTGTGAAGAATAGACTGACTCAGAATACACCCACATTACACAGGATTGCAAGCTCGGAACATCTGCAGAATATAATTTTCACTGAGGCTATAAGCAATGTTTCAGGGATTTGGCTATGAGAATGACTTAATTAATTTGGTTGTTTTTTTAGACTTTAGTTTGTATGGAAAATTATTGTTTCTTTCCCTTGTTTTTTCTAATTGTAATGATAGTAAAACAAAATGACTCATTTGCTTTCATTTCCTCTATTTAGTTTAAATGTTGCAAATCTTTTCATATATGAGCTTTCTTGCGAATGAAGTAGATAGCCACAATAGTTCAATTTGATTAATTTTTTGAATAGGTTGCAATCTGTGGTAGTCATCTGAGAAGCTTTTCAAGAATACCCCAGGTTTACTCAAAACTTGAACTTGTCCCAAGGTTTCTGATAGAGAATTACTTGTATGTTTGCATCAGATCTGGAAATGATTTCGACATTACGGCTCAAAGAATAGCAACTTCGACCCTCATATGAAGGATGCCTTTGTTCAGGCTTTGAAAGAAGCTGAATGAGCTTCTATTACCAGTCCTAGAGATGGAGGAGTTTCTCGATTTTTTATAGTTAATTAACATCCATGTTCTTACCATTTTAAAAACATCGAGACTAATAATCTGATCAACAGGATTTGAGAAGTATCATACTTGTAATCCCCATGTATGGGAAAGATAACTTCTATATTGCTTTTATTGGCTCTCTGTTCCTACTTTGATTGTCGTCTCCATCGGATTGAAACAATAGTGGGCTTAATCAGAACAACCATTTGGTTCATTTACATACTTTGAAGAGACCTTGGTCTGTGCTTGAGATTCTTCTTTTATCTTCAAACTATTATTGTATGCATTCGTTTTCCATCTCAAATGGATTCCAATTTGATCGATTTACGTCGGGATTTTCCAGTAGTTACAAAGTATGAATTGTCCATTGGATTTCGAGGAAAAGTTCAAGTAGTTTTAGATGATTTATGTACTGGGCCTGTCCCCCAAAAGAAAACAAGGGTAAATACTTAGTAGTGTCATGTCCAAGTTTAATTCTCAAATTTCATCTGTGCACAGTAATTTCATCTAGGCTCAGCCTTGTTCTAGTGGACTCAATGTATAAATCCACGCACAATAATGACTTGGAACAAAGATTCATGATCCTCCACTTAAGTCACATAGATTAACCTGAAAACATAGTAGGTTGCAAAATATACATATAGAAACCCAATATCATCATTGAAATTAGAAGCTCATTACCAAGGATATCTTTTACAGTTGATTTCTGGAAGATACATATAGAAACCCAATATCATGATTGAAATTGGAAATCATATTTAGGTTGCAAAATATCTACTTGGGAGTTAGAATTATAACAAGAACACAAGTTTTGGGTCTCGAGTATGACCTTGATCTCTTCAATAGGTTCAGATTAAACAGGGGATATACATTAATACATAACATAACTTTTGTACATACACGAGTGAGCTTCAATCCTCACTGCCTCATTGTTACTTTAAATACAAATTACTAAAATTACCAAAGGTCTATTCTAGTCCTCAATTTCTAATTTATCTAATTTTTCTTTCAAATTATTATAAAGATTTACAATATTCTCAAAAAGGCCTTCGATCATTTTTTTCCCATTTGTAATTTCTTCACCCGCCTCTACGTCTATTGATGCATTAGTCTTCAATTCCTCATCCCACATGAAAAAATCGTAATCATTTTTTTCTGACTGAAAAAGAATTCACATAAAACATAATTTGAGAAAAAAAAAATCACTATAAACTACAATGTTGATTCAGTACAAATAAAAAAATTCACTTACAGTTGATTTAGGACAACAATAAAAAAATTTTCCTTTATTGCCATTTTTGTTTGATGTGGTAGTTATTAATTTGCAAGGTCCACACCCACATTTGCAACATTTTCGTTTATCCATCCAAATCCAATATCCACAATCATTGTCATTTCTAACCTAGAGGAGACAAACAAAATTATTCATAAAGTTTTCAATAATTTCTTATCAAAGAGTATGTTAAATAATTAAAGATTACCGTATTTGGACATTTAAAATAAGGACGATTAGGATTTCTTGAAGTTTCAGAAATGAATACTTGACAAATTCCTTTGACACAAGCACATGAAATTTTTATTTCCAACAATATCCCAAATACTTGAGAAGATAATATGAAAAGAAAGAAAAAAGAGACAGTTGGATAAGCATCATAAAACACTAACCAACATGAAAATTTTAAATGAAATATTACAACTACTAAATCTAGTAAAGAAAAAAAGTAATAGGCAAAAGTTGGGGTGCCAATTAATGCCTGCATCTTCAATGCCTATCATTTGTTTTGGATAAGTATCTCCGAAGCCTATCATATATTGATCTGATCAATGCATTCTATGATAGATATTGAAAGCGCCCTCGATCCGCGGGGTGCGCGGATCCGCTTTTGACCCTTGAGGTTTGGGAGTCGCCACCTAGTTATTGTGGTCTAGGAACCAAACTGACTCTAAAATGGATAAAAAAGAACTAATCTACTATAGAAATCTGAATCCGGAGATCATGTTACGGGGTTGGAAGGTGTTAGGCACCAACCCCGCCCGGCCAATGCCGGTCTCTACTTATCCCAAATAGATCTACATTGCTAATGATAAAACCTAGATTAAAAAAATAATAAAAAACCTTACCTTCGATCTGCAAAAGCACTATTCCCTCAGATCTGAAAAACAGTTCCTTGTACCGTACTTCCTTGCTTCGTTTTGTCTCCGGATCTGATTTCTGATCTCCGAGGCAAGGTGTCTCCTTCTTGGATCTGAATGCTTTGAATTTGTGGTGGATTTTTTGGATTTTTTGGGAGGTTTTTGGGTGTTTTTTAGGCTAAAATAGGAGTAAGGGTGTTAGGGAAGGAGTTGGGGCTTCAAAATTAGGGTTTTGGAGGGGTTGTGGAGGCTTCTTCACCTACTTTTTCTAGGGTTTTTTCTTTGATACGAAAATAGGGTGTGGAGGCTCCTATTTATAAAGTTTTTAGAAGCATTAGGGTTTGATTAGGGTTTCTTTTAGGGTTTCAATTAGGGTTTTGACTTAGTCTTTAGGGTTTTAGGGTTTTGACTTTAGTCTTATGAGATTGACTTGATTAGTTTTAGATTAGGGTTTGGATTTAGGGTTTTGACCTTAGTCTTATGAGATTGACTTGATTAATTTAGATTAGGGTTTTGATTTAGGGTTTTGACCTTAGTCTTATGAGATTGACTCGATTAGTACCTTGACTTCAGTCTTGCTTGATTGACTTTAATTTTGACTTCAGTCTCACTTGATTGACTTTAATACCTTGACTTCAGTCTTGCTTGATTTACTTTTAATTTTTGGAGAACCCCCTTATATTATATCTTTAATTCTTTGGACCCCCAAATGGAGGGGTCCTTAAAGAAATATCCCACGAACCCTCAACAATTTTGCCTAAGAGTAATTAATCGATTTTTTTAGGTTCAACTTTTTAAATTAATTTCATTAATGTTTCACTTTAATTATTTAATGTTTTATTTATTAATTTCGAATTTTTTAATTATGAAAATTGTGAAATTACCGTTTTGCCCTCGGAGAGGATTTTTTACGTTTTAAGTCGTTTTTCAATGTTCCAGGATGTTTTGGAATCAGTTTTTCGTAAGGAATTCAATGGAAATGTTGGTTTTTGTCATTTATGAATTTTTTTGTATGAAATGATCGTGAACTTTATGAGGGGTATTTTCGTAATTTTGTCAAATTTTGTGAAAATTGGCGAAGTGGTTTACTTGGTTTCGATTTGTTGTTTTATGTGTTTGAACGGATTTTCCTAAGCGTAATGTAGGCTCTAAGGTTGTTTTGCGATTAGGGGTATTTTGGTAATTTAATCATTTTTAGTGATTTTTATCGTGAAGCTTCTTTTTGGTTTGCAAGATGATGATTTCTATGTTTCTGGGGTCGTATTTTCCTAGCGTAGCGTGGTTTCTAAGTTTTGTCAGTTCGAGATACCTCATCCGGATTTCTGAAACATATCTGGTAACAAAATAAAGCATTGGAATAGACATCCATCATTGGGAACCTTTGCGATCGGGTTGACGACTTGATTAATCAGGCGGATGCAAAAATGAGGTGTCTACAGATGCCCCTCTTTGGCAGAAGGTTGAAGCAAACTAGATAGCAAATCTATCTTGGTAGATTAGTGCGATATCCGAATGCCAAAGCTAGTGACAGTTCATTTTGCAGCCTGATTTAACAATTCGTCGGGGTATTCGGATCATTGAGCATGAAACTCTCCCCGAACTAGAAAAATGTCAGATCCTTGAGCGCGAGCTCTCACTGGCAGTGTCAGATCCTTGAATTTTAAAAAATTCTCCTTGACTGATATAACAACTGTGCAAGTGTGTGGGCTCAAAATCTGAGATAGATTTTAAAGAGTTTGAGTTGGAAATGAGTCAAAATGAAGTAAATTTAAACTGAGCGTAAACTGAGCATAAATCCAAGAAAACCCTTGGCGGCAACCGAGCAAGGTCCAAGATAACCCTTGGCGGCAACTGAGCAAAATCCAAGATAACCCTTGGCGGAAACTGAGCAAAATCCAAGATAACCTTTGACGGCATCTGAGCAAAATCCAAGATAACCCTTGGCGGCATCTGAGCAAAATCCAAGATAACCCTTGGCGGCAACTGAGCAAAATCCAAGATAACCCTTGGCGGAGACTGAGCAAAAATCAAAGATAACCCTTGGCGGAGACTGAGCAAAATCCAAGATAACCCTTGGCGGCATCTGAGCAAAATCCAAGATAACCCTTGGCGGAGACTGAGCAAAATCCAAGATAACCCTTGGCGGCAACTGAGCAAAATCCAAGATAACCCTTGGCGGAGACTAAGAAAAATCCAAGATAACCCTTGCAACTTGGCGGCATCTGAGCAAAATCCAAGATAACCCTTGGCGGCATCTGAGCAAAAATCCAACCAAGATAACCCTTGGCGGAAACTGAGCAAAATCCAAGATAACCCTTGGCGGCATCTGAGCAAAATCCAAGATAACCCTTGGCGGCATCTGAGCAAAATCCAAGATAACCCTTGGCGGAAACTGAGCAAAATCCAAGATAACCCTTGGCGGCATCTGAGCAAAATCCAAGATAACCCTTGGCGGAGACTGAGCAAAATCCAAGATAACCCTTGGCGGCAACTGAGCAAAATCCAAGATAACCCTTGGCGGCATCTGAGCAAAATCCAAGATAACCATTGGCGGCAACTGAGCAAAATCCAAGATAACCCTTGGCGGAGACTGAGCAAAATCCAAGATAACCCTTGGCGGCAACTGAGCAAAATCCAAGATAACCCTTGGCGGCATCTGAGCAAAATCCAAGATAACCCTTGACGGCATCTGAGCAAAATCCAAGATAACCCTTGGCGGAAACTGAGCAAAATCCAAGATAACCCTTGGCGGCATCTGAGCAAAATCCAAGATAACCCTTGGCGGCATCTGAGCAAAATCCAAGATAACCCTTGGTGGAAATGAGCAAAAATCAAAGATAACCCTTGGTAGAGACTGACTGAGTAAAACTGAGAACAAAGAAATAAATCTGGGAGAGAAACGATTGAAAATGAGTCTGGAGAAGAGTGGTTGAATCTGGGCATGAATAGATTTGGGACAGAATGGATATCCTATTTCCTATGTGAGATTCAGAATGCATTTGTTTGAACCTCAAGGTTTTATCAAAAAGTTTTGTAAATTTAAAACCTGAGTTTGAACCTTAAGAGTTTTTTGAAAAACTGCTATCAAGAGGGTAACCTTAGGTTTGGAGTTCTCATTTTAGGATTAACATTGCTCACAAACAAAATGTCCCTAGTTTGACAATAAACATGGCATTGAAAATAATTGAACACATCATTAAAAAATGCCCCTAGTATAAAGGGGGGAAATTACATATCTAGAAGAAAAAGAAAAAATGCCCTTTGTATGAAGGTTTGAAATATTTGATTACCACAAACGCAATAAAGATCCAACTTTTAATTTTGATTAATTTTATTAAAGATTTTGAGTCAGGCTCAAGAGAACAAAATATTTCCTTTTGAGACTCATTATAGAGTTCACCATTCTCTCCATTGGTTCACTTGGGGAAGTAAGAATTTTCAGATCGATCGTAGACAAGATACTTGTGGCTTCTGAATCTATGCCTGGTTTAAGTTGAGTATTGAACTTGATTATTCGGATTTCTGATGTTTCAGCTCGACTGCTCTCAGCTTGGGATTTTCTTCTGTTTTTTTTTATTGCTCTAACTTTTGCCTAGATCGCCTTTTCAGGTTTTCAATCTATCGAGCTTGCTTTAACTTTTTCCTAGATCGCCTTTTCAGGTTTTCAATCTAGCGAGCTTTTTCTTTTTTCTTGGCTCTGATTGTTGCCAAAGTTGTCCTTTCAGATTTTCAACTTTGCGAACTTGCCTTAATTTTTGCCTAAGTCGCCCTTTTCGGGTTTTCAACTTAGCAGGCTTCATCATTTTTTTTTTTTATCTTTTTCTTTTCCTCTGACCTTCTAGAATTATTGTCTGATCATGTTCTACTACCCTCCTTAACCTTTTCACACGGTACTTAGGAGGACTTTTATAGGTAGGCTTGGGACTAGACGTAAAATGAAAGGGATTTTGAGGCTCAAAAACCCAAATGCCCCTTGTGTGGCATTTCATTTAAACTTTTTCTTGAATTTTCTTCCCCATTCTTTTGAATTTTTTTCTTTTTAGATTTTTTTTCTTCATCGGGGAATCTATTTTTTTAATTTTGGTGTGGTCGGGCCTGAAGTAACTTCTCAGGTTGCCTACGTACCCCAAATTTTTGGGATCAGACCAAAACGTAGTTCGGATTTTTCCCTCCCCTGGGTTAGGTAATCAGGCTAAGAAATAAAAGGCACATTTTTTTTTTCTTTTTGAACAGGCTGCAAAGGGCTGAGAAAGGAGATAATGAACTGGGTAGCAGGAAAATTGATTCGGCCAAAGATGGCCTCCTTAAATGTAGTACCATTTGATTCGGTCAAGGCTGGTCGACTCTGGTAGTTCACTTCCATCATGATCTTGAAGTCTGACGACTTTTCCAGATAGTATTTCCTTAATGAATGAATTTCTCCAATTGGGTTCAGACTTTCTCCTATAGTCGAGGAGGAGTGTTTAATTTTCTCTGAAGTCTGATAGTTAAATCCTTGACTTGTAAATGATGAGCTTTGACCTTTTTGTCAAATGCAACGGGTGACTTTTCTTAGATAAGCTTGCATATGGTACAAAGCTCTCAGTCGTTTTTCTTCAATCAAATTCAATTCTTCATACCGCTGGCGAACCCAATCTGTTTCTAACAAATGATTTTCCAACAAGACCCTGAGAGACGGAATTTCCA
The DNA here is from genome assembly GCF_017979445.1 of Akebia trifoliata. Classification (NCBI taxonomy): domain Eukaryota; kingdom Viridiplantae; phylum Streptophyta; class Magnoliopsida; order Ranunculales; family Lardizabalaceae; genus Akebia; species Akebia trifoliata. The sequence goes on from NC_141385.1 coordinate 18,714,978, forward strand.
TTTCAACTGGCAAGACTGCTTCCATGCCATACACTAAGGAGTAGGGAGTAGCTCCACTAGAGGATCGAATTGAAGTTTGATATGTCCATAGCGTGAATGATAATTTTTCTGACCAATCTCGATGTGATTATCACATTTTCCTGATGATAGTCTTGAGACTCTTACTGACTGCTTCAACCGTTCCATTGATCTGAGAACGGTAGGGGGATGATTTGTGCTTCCGCATCTTCAACTTTAAACATAGAGTAATGATTTATGCTTTAAAGTACGACCCATTATCAGAGATTAGTTCAAAAGGTACCCCCATATCGACTGATAATATATGATTTGAAACTCAAGATGTAGTGAGGATAGCACTGATACATTTTTACAACATCTTCTTTGATTCCATTGATATAGACGAGTATCCATTCCATGTTGAACAACACGCAAGCTTGTACCTAGCATACCCTCATATGATCACACGAACAAGTCTTTTAAAATTTCTGAGTCAATTCATTATCCCCTCGTGTTCCTTTAGGGATAAGATGGTTTCTATTTGAATCTCTTTAGGAATTATTTTTTGTTTCGAGGTCAAAGACCTTTCCTTTCTCGATTAAAGGTTGAGCCCGACTCTTATCTTCTTGTTCAAAAATGAAATCTATCAAATTATTAGTTAATTCGTTAATGCGCTCGAGGTATTCAAAAATTTCTTTTGTACGATCAATTCAGAAGGGGCGACAGACACCTCTATAAACTCGACGAACTAACTTGACTCAATAAGAAATAGTAGGCTCAATCTAAGGAAGACATGACCTTGCTAGAAAAAAGGACTCGAGCTAACCCAAATGACCCATGAAAACTCAAGACAAGTACCCATACAAGTTTGATTAGGACTGAGGAATGAGATATTGCTTACAACCGGTAGGATTGAAGCACTATGATCTTCAAAGAACAACTGGATGATGTTGAGAAAATTTGAGGTCATTTCTGACTGTTGACTTGATATTGACGTTTACTCTAATTGACCGGATTTACAACCCTAGATAGACAATGGACGATTGAGCTTAGATACAATGATAACCCTTAAACCTCTTTGAAGGTGAATTTAACCAATTTCAGTGTCACCCCCTTGATAACATTTTAAATGAACCCTGAGATTTTATTGAATTCTGTGCACCAATCCATTAAACAATTCATCAATGTAATGATTATTCAGAAAAATAATTTTATTGCACTCTTGAAAAATATTGACAAATAATGTTTTCATTGAATAACAACTTCCACAAACATATTTCAATAATTTTTCATGCAAATATATATCTTTTGTTAATCATTTTTCCTTCATTTTCTTTTCTTTTGGAAAACATTTTTTCTTTGAAAAATAGTTTTTATTTGGAAAACATTTTCTCTTGGAAAATCTTGTTCTTATGGAAAACATTTTCTAGAAAACATTTTTTTCTTAGAAAACATTTTTTTCTAGAGAATAACACTTTTTCTGGAAAACACTTCTTTTGGAAAACATTTTTTTCTAGAAAATACTTTCTTTTTCATCTTTGAAAATTCGATTTCCATTTTGATTTAAATGGCCTGGTCCATCATGATTGTTGGATCGGGATGGACTGGGTCATTATTGTAAAAGAATGGATTCTTTATTGGGTCGGTGCACCCATTTTAATTTTCAAAAATAAAATTTCTTTGATCCTTGAGGACAATCATACACTTTGATATCATCATTCACATCACTCACATACATTCATCAATCACATGCATTCATTCAATAAACAACCCGGGAACACCCACGATAAGTTCGAGTCGTGACCTATTGGGAAGGTTTCTAGACTCTAAGCTTACTACGTGCAATGCATTTTTATCTGGCCACCCTTGCCCAAACACACCTATATACCTTTCGATACGTGGTGACTTGGTTTGATATACCGTATAGGTGATAATCTAAAACCTCAAATCACTTCTCTGAAGCCAAAAACAACCAGTTTGATCTCCATTTGAGAGGTGGCGCACAATGCTGAGCAAGGGCCCACTTAAATACCTCTCGTCTAGAATAGACGTAGTCTATCCCCCTCGTACAGTAGGGTACAGCGGGGCAAGATCTGCTTAGGCACCGGTTTTGACCAAGAAGTGCAATTGATATACTTAGATTATCTTTTATACCTATGGGTACGAGTCAAAGGTTGTAGCTTTCATAAATGGTTTGGCATCCCACGAGGGGACCGACCACGTACTAGTACTACGTTGGCAATCGGGACATGTGACTGTGTGGCTCACAATAGGTCAAAGGCTCAGGTCGCTCCAGCCTAGGTGCATCAATATATCTCTCAGAATCACCTGATCAGACGGTATTGATGCCCCAGTTTGATATACCCTAAGGTACGTGACTGGAGTTGTGGGTTTCATGAATGACGTCGCATCTCCAAAGAGACCGGGCCACGCACTAGTGCCACGTTGGCTAAATGGGATGTGTAAGTGAGTAAAGCGGTAAACGTGCATGTGGTGTGTGCAAAACAGGGTGGGGTGTGCCCGGGATTTTTTCCAAACAAATGGGCCCATGGCCCAATCAAACCAATTAGAACATGAATTATATGGATATAAGCATCATTCCAATCACATAAACATTTAATCATGATCAACATTATGACCAACATCAAACATGCATTCCCAATGATATTATGGCACATTAAATAGGCAATTATCATGAATTAATAATATGGTCCGAACCATGGAAATAAGCATGCACATCACCTTCATATACCAATCATGGTAGTTTATAGTCCCGATCATTGCAATATTTTGATAAATTTCATAGTCCAATCAAGGGTGTTTTGGGGCGACCCGAAATAATTCGAAATTTCTAAGGGTTTTGAATTAAGTGTATAATAATGATCAATGAAATAAAGAGGATGGTTTTATTTTTATTTTTTTATCATTATTTTTCTTTTAAAACCGAGTCTAGCCCAAAAGAAATTCAGAAAAACAGAAAAACTTGAACATGTGTTGCTGTTTAGCAATATTCAAAAAGATGATTTTGCTGTTTTTTTTTTTTTTTAACTTCCTTCCAATTTTTTTATTTTGATTTTTTTCTTTTTTAGAAACAAATTAATTTCCTCTCTTTTTAGAAAACAAATTGATCTTAAAAAACCAAAATAATTTTGGGAAACAAATTATATGCCGCTGCCAATGATCGAATTCATCCAGCACATGTCGAGATCAACAGCAGCTTGTCATCGAGATCAACCTATGACAGCAGGTTAGTCGTCGAGATCAGTAGATTAATCGTCGAGATCGACGTCGAGATCAACCCTTAACGGCAGCTTAATCGTCGAGATCAGCAGGCTAGTCGTCGAGATCAGAAGGCTAATCGTCGAGATCAGCCTATAACAGCAGGCCAGCGTCGAGATCAACAGCAGACCAGCGTCGAGATCAGCCTGTAACGTGGGGTTTTTCGACGAATTGCTCGCCATTTCAGCGCTGTGATGAGAGAGATCTCTTCATGAACTTCTCTAATGGCGATTATGTGGAAATCGGAGTCGAAAACTCGCGTTCGAAATCGGAGTCAAAACCGCTTGGTAACGAAAAAAATGATCGGAGAAGACTCCACAACTACTTGGAAAACGATGTTCGACTGAAACCAAACGCATGGGGAAGATCAATATTGAGTGATCTCTGATCTCCATCGAACATCTCATCTCACACAGCAGATTGTATTCCCTACCCGATCCTTAATCCATCGTTCTCGTTCGATCAAGCGATAAAGGATGACAGCAAACTCCCATCGTCCAACCTCTAGATCATTCGAGATTCGTAGAATCAATGCAAGGCTTAAGAACCCTCAAAGAGCAGAGTTCTTGGGTCTGTTGAGATCGATAGAACTGATGGGGACGAAGAGATACATTTTGTTCTCTTAAAAAGAGGATTAAAGAATAAAAAATCAAAGAGATTTTCACTATCAACACCTCACTTATTGCCAATTAATGGTTTAGTCCATCAGAATCCGATTTTACTCAAACACCCCAAAAAAAAAACGAATGGGAACTTTACTGTTGCTGTCCCCAACAGTATACCCCAAATTTTTTTTTTTTTTTTTTTTTTTTTTTTTTAATATATATATTTTGTTTTATAAAAAGAAAGGCTTAAAGAACAAATCACACATGCTGCCCAAAAACGGGAAAAAAATAAAAAATAATAAAAACTAAAATAAAAAAACCTCTCATGCTCAATAATCATTAAAACCATCCCTAGGAAAAAAAAAACCTTTCGAACTCTTGTATTATTTTAGGGTCACCCCGAATGATCCTTGATCGGATCATGAAGATTAACGTGTTAGATCAAAGTGCTCCGAGTAGAATCAGATAATAAATGATGTACCAACAACAATAAACAAATAATAAAAAAAAAAAAACTAACTAAGAATTAAACGAAATAGACTAGAACAAAACTAGGTCATTGGCAATGCTCCCATACTCGGGATTTTTCAAGTTTGATCCTCAATAGTCCCCAGCGGAGTCGCCACTGAAAGCGCCCTCGATCCGCGGGGTGCGCGGATCCGCTTTTGACCCTTGAGGTTTGGGAGTCGCCACCTAGTTATTGTGGTCTAGGAACCAAACTGACTCTAAAATGGATAAAAAAGGAACTAATCTACTATAGAAATCTGAATCCGGAGATCATGTTACGGGGTTGGAAGGTGTTAGGCACCAACCCCGCCCGGCCAATGCCGGTCTCTACTTATCCCAAATAGATCTACATTGCTAATGATAAAACCTAGATTAAAAAAATAATAAAAAACCTTACCTTCGATCTGCAAAAGCACTATTCCCTCAGATCTGAAAAACAGTTCCTTGTACCGTACTTCCTTACTTCGTTTTGTCTCCGGATCTGATTTCTGATCTCCGAGGCAAGGTGTCTCCTTCTTGGATCTGAATGCTTTGAATTTGTGGTGGATTTTTTGGATGTTTTTGGGAGGTTTTTGGGTGTTTTTTAGGCTAAAATAGGAGTAGGGGTGTTAGGGAAGGAGTTGGGGCTTCAAAATTAGGGTTTTGGAGGGGTTGTGGAGGCTTCTTCACCTACTTTTTCTAGGGTTTTTTCTTTGATACGAAAATAGGGTGTGGAGGCTCCTATTTATAAAGTTTTTAGAAGCATTAGGGTTTGATTAGGGTTTCTTTTAGGGTTTCAATTAGGGTTTTGACTTAGTCTTTAGGGTTTTAGGGTTTTGACTTTAGTCTTATGAGATTGACTTGATTAGTTTTAGATTAGGGTTTGGATTTAGGGTTTTGACCTTAGTCTTATGAGATTGACTTGATTAATTTAGATTAGGGTTTTGATTTAGGGTTTTGACCTTAGTCTTATGAGATTGACTCGATTAGTACCTTGACTTCAGTCTTGCTTGATTGACTTTAATTTTGACTTCAGTCTCACTTGATTGACTTTAATACCTTGACTTCAGTCTTGCTTGATTTACTTTTAATTTTTGGAGAACCCCCTTATATTATATCTTTAATTCTTTGGACCCCCAAATGGAGGGGTCCTTAAAGAAATATCCCACGAACCCTCAACAATTTTGCCTGAGAGTCAATTAATCGATTTTTTTAGGTTCAACTTTTTAAATTAATTTCATTAATGTTTCACTTTAATTATTTAATGTTTTATTTATTAATTTCAAATTTTTTAATTATGAAAATTGTGAAATTACCGTTTTGCCCTCGGAGAGGATTTTTTACGTTTTAAGTCGTTTTTCAATGTTCCAGGATGTTTTGAAATCAGTTTTTCGTAAGGAATTCAATGGAAATGTTGGTTTTTGTCATTTATGAATTTTTTTGTATGAAATGATCGTGAACTTTATGAGGGGTATTTTCGTAATTTTGTCAAATTTTGTGAAAATTGGCGAAGTGGTTTACTTGGTTTCGATTTGTTGTTTTATGTGTTTGAACGGATTTTCCTAAGCGTAATGTAGGCTCTAAGGTTGTTTTGAGGTTAGGGGTATTTTGGTAATTTAATCATTTTTAGTGATTTTTTTCGTGAAGCTTCTTTTTGGTTTGCAAGATGATGATTTCTATGTTTCTGGGGTCGTATTTTCCTAGCGTAGCGTGGTTTCTAAGTTTTGTCAGTTCGAGATACCTCATCCGGATTTCTGAAACATATCTGGTAACAAAATAAAGCATTGGAATAGACATCCATCATTGGGAACCTTTGCGATCGGGTTGACGACTTGATTAATCAGGCGGATGCAAAAATGAGGTGTCTACAGATATTAGTACATTTTAACCCCTAACCCATAGAATCGGTAACTTAAACAAAGAATTATATAGTAAGATCTACATGCTTTTAAATCGTTCATGTGAAGAAACAAAAAAAGTATGGTAATATTTGCTTTGATATAATATGTAAACTATTATTAACGAAATAACTAAGGGAATTCTTATGCATGAAGAAACAACAAAAATCAACAAAATATTATGCCAAAGGTACTATAAAGATTAAACAAATCAATAAGTTCAAAAGGACAACTTGTATAAATTATTGAGCTACAATACTTACAATGCAGAGAAAAGAATTAGAAAATGAAACATTCTCACTACAAGGACTGCAAACATAACCATTTACCAGGAAAATCACACAAAATAATAGGTTGGTTGAAGTTCTATTACATGGTTGGCATACTTTTACACGTGGACCATCAAGATAATGCATTGTTGAGATCATGACTAACTCCAAGCAAGCTTATGCCATCAATGCAAATATATATATATATATACATATACAATATTGGTAGTGTGTCATGTGTGGGTCATCATAAAACAAAACTTTAAATAGTTTGAGGTAGACACATTACTGAGATATGTGAACTGCTCAGCAATTGGTTTCTTCATCAAAACAAAGTTGGCGGGACTAAAGCTCAATGTGATCAAGTGGTAGCCAAACAGAAGATGAAAAATGATTGATTTATCAATCATCAATGAGAACTCCATTAAAGCTAAAGCCCCCCAGTTAGGTAGTAACTTTTGCATGCAAAAGGCAGTGCACTGAAGTTCATTGTAAGCATAATTGAAAACTTCACGATTTCTCAAAATTTTGGTTGAAATATTTTAGCTTTGCCTGGAATTAACCCATTTTCTTTCACCACTAATTTCAGTTGAAACTTTGATTCGCAATGCATCTCACTTGAAATTTACAGAACAGAAATATAATACTTGCATTACTTCGTCAAAATATGTTATGATCAAATGAAAATTTTAAACAAAAGTTTACAGAGATATACCAAACCCACTTGTATAGAACCAAATTGATTTGACTTACACCTAAAATGATTCTCATTACCTAAAATATACCATGAATACTTCTGAAAAATTTATAATATGTTCACATAAATTAAATTTTTTCCATACTGATCAAAATATTTCTTCCATTTCCATGTTGATTGTGATACATCTTGAAATAAAAATTGTCACCCTTGGTTGTGACAAAATGAAAATCCAATAGAAGTGCCAAATGAATTACAAATCAATCATCAAAAAGTCTGAAAGTTGAACTGAGGCCTCCAACACAAGTACAAGTTTTCCATGTTGTGATCATCAATTACTACATATTTACAAATTTTGTTTGCCTGATAAAATTTTCCTTCGAACTCATGAAAAGAAAAATCCATGATGGTAACCAACTAAATAAGGGCATCATTAGTTGCATCAACCATTTTACCAGGGAAGCTTAACTTTAATAAAATATTTTAAAAAACATAGTTTCCATACTGGAAAAGGTATATGATACAGTGAAAAGGTTCTGATATTCAGCAGAACATGAAATTTAAAATAAAATAAAAACAAAAAGTAATTAAAGGTTTCTCATTTCTTACCTTTGAGAGAAATCAAGTTTAGGGTTTCTTTGGAACAAGTTAGAGTTAAGAGTAAGGACGAAGCCATGACCTTCGTCTACACCGTTGCAGACAAAGAGGAAGAAAGAAGACAAAGTTGATTTCGTTTCCAGTAGATTGTCATCGTTAGTAGAGAGAAGCAAATGAGGAAGGAAGGGGAGCTGAAGTCGAATAACAGATAATGTTCGATTTGTGTTTGTTTTTGGGAGAAGAGAGTGAATCGAAGAGATGAGTTCATTTTCGATGGCAGATAGAAGAGGAAGAGTGAATCGAAGAGGAAGATAGTGAATTGAATAGAAGACAAATCGGGGAAGTAGTTGCAATTTTGGAATTCTCGTTTGTTTAAAAAGGTTTGTAAAGTGACAAACGATCTAGACTGTAGATCTCGTGTATATCCGATGGTTGAATTAGTTTGTAGAGATGTGAGTTGTTATGTTTGTCTTTCGAACCCCACCAATATATAACTTAATGACATTAGTTTCACAACTAATGAAATGTACTCGAAACTTATATAATGTGTCATCCCAAACTCATGCTACAGTACTGGGTAAAGTGAAACGAAATTGATACAATGACAATAAGCAAGTAATTGAGTTGTCATCAAGTAAACAAATATAAAATCAAATGTAATATGTCATGTTGTTTTATGAAAGACGGAATGGTTCAAATACTTGTAGATTCAAACATTATGCAATATAACTAACGTCTTCTAATTATAACATTTTTGCCATATTGTGTATAAATTCAGATGCTTGAGATATAGATGATTGGTTGAGTTGTCACAAGAGACTAAGGTATTACTTGAATTGTACACTGCAAGTCTATTTTTTATAAAATCAATGTTAGAAGGATACTTCTAAAATTAAAAAATTTCATGAGAGATTACATATTTTCACAAACCTATCTATTCCAATTTTATAAAAAAAAATCACAACTTTTGGATGGTTGTTAGGATGGCTGTGAGTATGGCCTAGAGGATGGCAGTTACGATGCCTGATATGATGGCTAATAAGATGGCTTTGAGGATGACCAAGAGGATAGTTGTATGGATAGTGGCTAGGATGGCTATGTGGATAGTTGCTAGGATGACTTTCTAGGATGGCAGTGTGGACGGTAACTAGGATGATTTTCTAGGATGTCTGTGAGGATGGCTATGTGGATGGTATTTAGGATGGCTGTAAAGATGGTTTTCTAGATGATGGATGATAGGATGGCTTAAAGGATTCCTGTATGGATGGTTTTCTAGGATGGTCAAGGGTATGGCTGTGAGGATGGTTGATATGATGGCCTACATGATGGCTATATAGATGGTTGTAAGGATGTCCAGAGGATGATTATAAGGATGGTCGAAAAGATGGCTAATAGGATGGCTGTGAAGATGGCCGAGAGTATGGTTGTGAGGATGACTGATAGGATGGCCTAGTGAATAGCTAATAGGATGGTGGCTAGAATGATTGTGAGAATGGCCCAGAGGATGGCTGATAGAATGGCCTACAAGATGGTTATGAAAATGACTGATAGGATGACTTACATGATGGCTGTAAGGATGCCCGAGAGTATGACTGTGAGGATGATTGATAGGATGACCTAGTGAATGGATGTGTGGATGGCTAATAGGATGACTAAGGATGGCTATGTAAATGGTGGCTAGGATGGCTTTCTAGATAATGGATGATAGGATGGCCTAGAGGATGCTTGTGTAGATGGTTGTGTGGATGGAGCTCTAGGATGGCTGTGAGGTTGGCCCAAAGGATGGTTGTGAGGATGGTTTTCTAGGATGACTATAAGGATGGCTAATAGGTTAGTTGTGAGGATGACTTTGTAGATGATAGATGATAAAATGGCCTAGAGGATGCTTGTGTGGATGACCAAAAGGATGGCTATGTGAATTATTGTGTGGATGGCTGTGAGGATGGATTTCTAGGATAACTGTAAGGATGACTAATAGGATAATTGTGAGGATGACTTTGTAAATAATAGATGATAGGATGGCCTAGAGGATGTTTGTGTGGATGGCCAAGAGGATGGCTATGTGGATGATTGTGTGGATGACTAATAGAATAATTGTACTAAAATACATTATGATATAATGTCAAAGAGTTCCTTCTGACATTGAATAAAATACATTCTGATCTAATGTCAGAAGGAGCCTTTTGATATTGAATAAAATACTTTTGATCTAATGTCAAAAGGCTTCTTCTGACATTGAATAAAATACATTCTGATCTAATGTCAAAAAAAACCTTTTGATATTGAAAAAATAATTCTAATTTAATGTAAAAGGTTCCTTTGACATTGAACTAAGGACATTATGATCTAATGTCAGAAGGATTCTTTTGATATATTTTGAATTAATGTTAGAAAGATCCTTTTAACATTGAATATTTTCATTGTATTCAAGTCTTTATAGGATCAAGTGCATATAGGAATCCTTTTGCTATAAGTAGTTTTTTTTAATTTAACACTAATCTAAAGTCTATAATTGTAATACCCTGAGTTTTTAACTCATATCTCGAGGGAACTTGATAATTAAATTATGGGAAATCCTAAAGGATGAACTTAGATTAAAATACTCGGATATTGTATGTTCATTTTTCAATGGAAATTGACTTCACCATTAGATTTAAAAAGGTCAAAATATATACTTCAGCCTATAAGCAAGTTCGAATTCGAATTCGGAGGAAGAAGTTATAAAATCCTTGAATTTCATGTTGAATGGGACCCAAATTAGTCAGATTTCGTTATAACAAGAATAAAAAAATTCAATCACACTGTGGGGTCTGCAACAAAAAAATATTCGAAATGAAATACTCATTTGTCATTTTTTGAGTCCGAATGGTCAAGTTACCATCGAAAATAGAACAAGTAAAAAAATACCAAAATACCCTCCAACTCTTTATAAAGAATTAAACCCTTCTCTTATTTAAATTCCTTCTCTCTATCTCACAAAGATTCAGCTCTTTCTAACTCAAGAGTTTTGACTCATTCCCTCAAAGATTCGTTGAGAACGAGGTTGAGTTGAACCACGATGAAGAAGGCAAAGTTGTTGGCTACGATCAGAGCTACAACCTCACTACCTTTGTTTGTCCATTATCGTTCATCTCCCCCATCTTCCATAAAAAACCAGAACCTCTACACATTCCATCCGAATGCTTTATCGAGTAGGAGTTAAATCTACCCTTCATTGTAGAAGCGAATGAGAGCGCCGTCGTCGAATGCTTTGCAAACCCTTGCTCATTTTGCACCAAACTCAGTCCAATCTCGACTCTCGTGCTATTTAATTTTGATTCTCATGCTAGTTCATCACCTTTGACGTCTACGAACTTCGATAGGGGACTTTCGATTCTTATTAGTAACCGTAGATTTTAAAATATGCATTTAAGAATGTTTATCGAATATATGTTGTGTTTATAAATCCTAGAAATACTTTATTTGATTTTAAATTCATGTTTAGAATTATATATTTGATGTGTTTTATCATGTTTTAACATTAAATTTATGGGTAGGTCGAGGGATTCAAAGAACGGAAGAGAAAATCCAAAAAATGGATCAAAAAATCGAAAGTTCATGCAACTTTCAGTACTGTCGGCAAGAGCTAGCGGTTCCATCGACACCTGTCGTAGGCTATTCTAACTGTTTCACTGCCAGAATTAGGGTTTGCTAACTTTCAGTACTGTCGACGGGAGCTGGAGGTTCCACCGATACCCATCGCCAAATTTTTTTTGATCAAAACTGATTTCTGATTTTTGGGTTGCTCTCCTTATGACTTATACATGTTTTCTCACCCTTCATTTTATTAAAAATATTTAAGTGACTTTCGACTTTTGGGTTGTTCTTCAAGTTTTTTAATGAAATTAAGGTTTTACCCCCCATTTTGAAATAATGGGAATGGTTTCGAGATCCAAATCTCAATGGATCAAAATTCGAATTTTGATTTCAAAAACAAAATGTAAATTTTGAGGTTTTTAGCAAAATTTCAAAAGTTAATATTTTTTGCGTTACTATGAATTAAGTTATAAAAATTATATGGTGTCGAATTTTGTGTTCAAAGCTTTCATTTCCAAAAATCTATTTTTAATTTCAAGAACTTTGAAAAATCAAGTTTTTGACTTGTCTAAAGTTGGCCTATTCGTACGACCTTGGGTGACTGTTTCAATATATAGTTTAACAAAGGTCTTGTGTAAATACAGATTCCAATTTGCTTTACCTTTGTCATTTTGTGTTGCAACTTGTTTATCCTTGTTTATATTTGTTGTTTCAGAAGACATCTTAAAATGAAAACAAACAAATATGTGAAAAGAAAATTAAATAAATATTTAAAAAAAATTAATCATGTGTTAGAGAAAAATTAATTACAACAAACTGATTCTAATAGGAATTAAAACCGATAGAAGAGACAAGATAATGTGTGTCAATGTAGGACTTGTATTACGTACTCTTAAGATTATTTACAATTAGGATTAGGCTTATATAAAATCCTAAATCTAACAAATAAAAATATAATAGAGAGAGAGAGAGAGAGAGAGAGAGAGAGAGAGAGAGAAAGAGAGAAAAAATACCCTTAATGTTGATAATGCACCCAGAATGCACAAAAAATTATCAAAATACCTTAATAAATATATAAGTACACTAAATATATATATATAATAAATTTATATTAAAAAATATAAAAATAATTATTTTAAATTTAAATAAATTTATAAATTTTATAATTCTATCAAAATTTCAATAGTATCTCCTTTAAAAAATGGACATATGAAATTTTCTTGATGGAAAAAATACCGGCATAATACATAATCTAACATCCACGCAACATCTCATACACATTAACATTTTAAAAAATACATAATATGTACATCAACATGTTTCAAACCATTAGAACTCAAAGATAATTATTCAAATTTCAACTTCTCTAACAAAGCAATTCTAACTAGTGAACTTCACTAAAAATTGCTTTACCCTTGTCATTTTGTGTGGGAACTTGTTTGTCATTATTCATATTTGTTGTTTTATAAGACATCTTGAAATGAAAACAAATAAATATGTGAAAAAACAAAAAAAAACCTTGCAAGACATCTTGTTCATATTTGTTGTTAACTCTACATATCTGGGTGATCCGTAGTCAAATATAAATTATAATTGCAAGAAACAAAAAAGCCTTCAAGATTTTATAAATCACCCATAGATTTATAACAAACAAAGTAGATCTAAAACACCATATAATTCATATCTTCATGTTGTTAGAGTAAAGTCGACACTCATACCCCAAAGATTTCTATTGTAGTGTATATCTAGTGTATATACATCCCTTTATATTATTGTGGGTATAGCATGATAGTGAGTAGATATTGAACATGAGGTGTTAGATGATTCATTTAAAGTTGGGTGTCTTTCTTTTAAAATGCTACCATTTAGTCATTCATTATAATTTCAAAAGAATATATAATAATTCCAAATGAAAACTTTTAGAGTTTTATAATCATTCAAACACTAAACCTAAAAGTAATCATTCACTTTATACCAACTCTGATTCCAGCAACATGGATAATAAATATATAAAAAAACTAAAATAAAAAATTCAACAATAAGTCACATGTTTCTTTCGATAAATTAATTAAATAATATATATAAGGTGTCAATCAAAAATGTAAATAAACAAATTAAAGTACTTAATGATTTTCGCGCCATGGATAAGATTATGATCTATGATAAAGCAATCTTAATTAAGAAACTAAAAATATATAACATAATAAATATTTTTCAAAGAAGCAATCGAGTACCTTTTCATATTAGTGAGAATATATATGTGTGTGTGTATGTTTCAAAAAATGATTGAAGCTTATACCTTTATGTTTGGAGAAAACATAAAAACTCATGATGCATATGGTTTATCCACTGAGATTATGATAGAGGTGAATGCATCCATTATAGGATCTCAAGTCACAGTTATGCACTTGAGATTATATATTAATTGTGGCACCCCGCCAAATACTAACACAAAACCCCATGTCAAAAACTCGGGGTACTAAGTGGCACCTCGAAATTTCGGCATGGTCTCCTCTGTTTATGTTAGCATTCCAAGGCATTAAACCTACACCTGATAAATGGCATACAATCCTGCATATATACATACAAAATATAATACTAGCAGAAGCCTATATACGTTTAATAACGTACGATAAATCAGAGTGCGAAAGAAGAAAATTTATATACAGGATTATACAGAGATTTCTCACTCTAACAAAAGTCCTAACGCTCAGAATAAAAATCTATATTACTCTTGGACGAATCGACACCACTAAGGGTAATAACCCCAATACTCACCAAGTGACGGATTCTGGCTGTCTATCTGACCCACCAGATGATTCTCATTCGTTTTCTACACTTGTTTCGCCAAGCTTCGGATCTGAAACTAAAAAATGGAGAAGGAAAGGGTGAGTAATAATGGTTACCCAGTAGGGAATCAAACAATTTCTGCTAATAACCTCTCCTAACATGAACGAATAAACATACTGAATCATTTTAAAATATACAAAGATTTCCAGAAGAAACAACGATTAACTTGTACATATAGCCAGGGATGAGCAACTAAACATTTTAAAACTCACATTACATCAATCAACAGTACTCACTATAACATTCTCTTTTTATACAAATCTAATTAATCAAATGGAAACGTTAAACATGGATTTCATTTTATATATCAAAATAAGCAAGAGATACATAATACACAATGGTGGAGTATTGGAATTAGAGAGTTGGGATTCATGACTGGATCGCTCCCAATCGGGACATAATGTTATAATTCTTATCTGGTTTTTAGTTCCTGATTTTGTGGCTGATCGCTGTTTACCACGCTTGGTTGACCACTTATCCGGCTCAGGCTGGCCGTTTGACGTGACCATAAGCAATGGGTCTGTAGCGCCCTGCCAAACGCTAACACAAATCCCAATACTGCCTCGAGGCACTAGGTGGCGCCTCGAAATTTCGACATGGTCTCCTTTGTTTATGTTAGCATTTCACGGAACTCAAACCTGATAAACAATACCAAACAATCCTGTATAAAGCAACGAATCCACAATGACTAATGAACGAAAGACAATAGATTTTATGAACAACAAAATAAGCAAGATCAGAGTTGCGCAAAAAGGTATAAAGTTATACAGGATTACAAAGTCTATCCTCTCTCTAACATAGACCTAGTACTCGGTCCCAAAATACTATGTACACTTCCTAGGATGGACAGACTCCTAGTAGAAGTAGTCGTGTTGCTCACCGGGCAACGGACTCTGGTCGTCGATCTGACCGACCAGGTGTTCCTCGGCTAATAGCTCAGCACCCGCTGCGCCAACTGAAGGCTCTGCAACTAAAAAAAAAAATGGAAGAAAAGGGTGAGTAACAATGGTTACCCAGTAGGTCCACAAACAATTCCTACTAATAACCCTTCCTAAGTATGATCGAATAAAGTATACTGAACATTTTAATACATGCAAGATTTTACAAGATAAAATACGATCAACTGGTACATATAGCCAGGGATGAGCAACTAAACAGTTTTAAAAATTACACATAGCATCAATCATCCATACTCATCATACATTTTTCATTTTATGCAAATAAGATTGCCAACATTGAAATAATAGACATGCTTTTCATTTATAATTCGAAATATAACAACAGATACATAATACAAATGGTGGAGTATTGGAATTAAAGAGTTGGGATTTACGACTGGATCGCTCCCAGTCAGGACATGATATTACAACATAAATCTGGCTTTTAGTTCCTGATTTTGTGGCCGATCGCTGCACTTACCACACTGGTGACCATTTATCCGGCTCAGGCTGGCCGTTTGACGTGACCGTAAGCAATGGGTCTCTTTTCGATGTGTCAGAACGTTCGACTACTACTAGATTGTTAGTGATCACTGACTAATCATCTTCGTCTATGCCTATCAGGCGTGCATGTGATTCCCAAAGGACACTCCACTCGTATACGACCACCTTTACAATACACGTTCACTGGTAAAGACAAGAAAGGAATGAACCCGGATTCCAGTTGTGACTCCACTCTCATACGCGTCCCATACCACGTATGAGTTTGGTGGTCCCTACCGTACATCCCAGGATAGTGCACCCCTCCGGATGATGTGACACACTATCCCTTCAGGCATTCACAAACCCTTTAACAGCTCACAAAATAGCTACGTACATATATGATTTTTCATTTAAAACAAAAGAGAAATTAACAGAACAGGGTTGAGAACGGATATCCAGTTCCTACCATGCAACTGTGGCCACCCGACCTAAAAATAAATAACAGTACTCAGCGCACGCGCTAACATAATCGGAAATAAACATGCAACCCTTTCATTAATAACCTGGATATCCTTTCACCAACCTACACACAACATACAATGTAAAAGGCAGACATCACCCCTCGGGTGTGATTCTGACAATTTACCGTTTCATCCCTTTCCCATTCTTTCAACATTCTCATTTTTCGTCTTTTCAAATCAACCATCCATTTCCAATCTTTCAAAGTCATTCTTTTGGTCTTTCCATTGAAAACCATCGAAGTTTATTCAAAAACAAGGTCCCGGCAATGCACGAGACCAAAGCTGTTAAAATGGTAAAAACTGGTGAAAATTTGGCTAAGTGTTGGAAACTCAATTTTTCAAAGTTCTCGAAATTAAAAACGGGTTTTTCGAAATGAGAGTCTCTATCATGAGATTCGACACCATATAGTTTTTGTAATCTAATTTAAAGGAACGCGAAAGTTATTTCATTTTGAAAACTTGCCGAAAACGTCGAAAATTACGTTTTGTTCTTGAAACCAAAATTCGGATTTTGATCCTTTGAGATTTGGATCTTAAAACCATTCCCATTGTTCCGAAATGGGGGCTAAAACCTTAATTTCATTAAAGAACTTAATGTAAATGGAAAGTAAAAATTAAAGAGGACATTTACTAAAATGTTTTTAATGAAATAAAGGGTGGAAAATAGTGTATAAGGTGTGAGGAGGTCAAGCCAAGAGTCAGAACACTGTTCTGATCAAAACTGTGTCTGTCGGTGGCAGAACCAGGATTCTGTCGGTGGAACCGACATATTGGTCATCGGCAGATGTCGGTGGGACCGACGGTCCTGCCGACAGAAAAAAAATTTCGGGTGCTTCTTGATTTTGTCGGCGGCAGAAGCAACATTTTGTCGGTGGGACCGACAGAATGCCTTCGGTAGGTGCCGGTGGCACCGACCCTTCCCACCTACAGCCTGAACCTTACTCGAACCTTCGAGTTTTCGATCCATGTTTCGGATTCTTCTTCCATTCTTCGAATCATTCAACCCACCCACGATTTTGTTATCAAAATTCGATAAAACATAAACAAAACACCTACTTCTACCATGAATTTGAAATCAAACACCAATTTCTACGATTCAAAAGCAAACAATAAGTTTTGTTTCCAAAACCCTAAATGCACATTGAGAAATCTAAAGTTACCAATAGAAATTGAAAGTCCCCTACTTGTTTGTGGACGCCGAAAGCGATGAACTCGTATAAGGATCAAAGTTGGTGGTGAAGGAGTTGGTGTTGAGTTGAGTTTGATGCAAAGTGAGCTAGGGTTTGCAATCCCCTTTGACGACGGCACTCCTTTGCTTCTACAATGAATGGGGGGCCTAACTCTTGCTCGATGGAACCCTCGATGAAGATGTGTTAGGATTCACTCGAACCACACGGCTGGGTTTTGATGGAGGATAGGGCAAACAAATGAGAATGGGTTAACAAGGAGGGTGAGGTTGTAGCTATTGTCGTAGCCGACAACTTTGTCTTCTTCGTCGAAGTTCAACGGTCATTCGTTCTTAACGGATCTTGAGGAGAAGAGAGGAGAACCCTAGGTCTTTAGAAAAATCTGAGCTTTGGATGCTTTGGAGAAGAAAGAAAGTGGTTTAAAAGAAAATAAATTTTCTTTTATAACAAGGGCGAGGGCATACTTGTAATTTCCCTATTATTTCTAGTTTCGCCCGTAACTTGACTATCCGGACTCGAAAAATGACAAACGAGTATTCCATTTTGAATAATTTTTCGCTACTAATCTAATGGAAATGTCAAATTTTCCTAATTCTCCTTCTAACGAAAATTTTCTGTATGGGTCCCACTCGACGCGAAATTCGAGGGTTTGTTAACTTTTTCACCCGAACTTGATTTCAAACTTGCTTATAGGCTAAAGTATATATTTCGATCGTTTTGAAGCTAATGGCGAAGTCGATCTTCAATAAAAACGAACATAGCATAATTCGGGTACTTGACTCTAAGTTTCCTTTCTAAAATATTCTTCAAATAAATACTATTTGATTTTCTCGAGATACGAGTTAAAAATACGGGGTGTTACAGGGTCTCTTTTCGATGTGTCAGAACGTTCGACTACTATAGATTGTTAGTGATCACTGAGTAATCATCTTCGTCTATGCCTATCAGGTGTGCATGTGATTCCCAAATATACAAACCATTCGTATACAACCACCTTTACATTATAAGTTCACTAGTAAAGATAGAGAGGAATATCCCGGATTCCAGTTGTGACTCCACTCTCATACGCGTCCTATACCACGTATGAGCTTGGTGGTCCCTACCGTACATCCCAGGATAGTACACCACTCCAGATGATGTGATGCACTATCCCTTCAGGCATTCACAAACTCTTTAACAGCTCACAAAATAGCTATATATATATATATATATATATATATATATATATATTATTTTCATTTTGAAAACAAAAGAGAAATTAACAATACAAGGTTGAGAATGGATATCCAGTTTCCTACCATGCAAGTGTGGCCACCTGGCCTAAAATAAATAACAAAACGCAAACGTAAACAGCTCCTCGCGCTAACAGAAAGTAAATAAATATGTAACCAGTAATATTATCCCTGGATATCTGTTTACCAACCTACACACAATACAACAACGTAAAATGCTGACATCACCCCTCGGGTGTGACTCTGACATTTTTCCATTTCATACCTTTTTTCCCTTTTTTCAATTTTTATAGTTTTCAATCTCTTCATAAAATATCCATTTTCTGATATTCATCAACTCAATATGAGTTTATTGAATATTAAATAATATTTTCCAACTGAAAATTTTATTTTTATAAATAATATTGAAAAAGAATACAAATTTTATATCAAAATGGGGTCCGAGCAGTGCACAAGACCCAATTTATGGAAATAACCCGTTAAAATACCCTACCCACGTATAATTTATTAAAAATATAATTAAACATATCAAACATGCAATTTCTGGCGTGAATTTTTGAAATAACAAAAGAATTCTATATTTTGGAAATTCATCAAAATTTTTCCGATAAAATTCTAAATGCAATTTTTACAATCTACGATTACTAATAGAAATTGAAAGTTCCTTACAATCTCTAGGCGAAAGGATCAAAGCGTGTGTGCGAAAATCGAGGCGATCGACATAGAAATCAAGATGGACCGAACTTCGAAGCGGCTGATTTTCGAAATCGGCCCGATGGTTTCGAAGATCTCGATGTGCTCGTCTCTTCTCCCTTCTACGACGAAAGACGGTTTGACCCCGAAACGGATGAAATCCGAGGTCGAAGTTACGAAATCTCCGTTATACGTACGACTGATTTTCGACGATATGGGGTGAAAGAGAAGATGAAATGAAGGGATCCAGGATGGGTTTTATAGATGTCGAAGTTGCGGATCTTTTTCCCTTCTGCTGCGGTCGTCGACGGTGAGCTGTTTGCGAAAGATCTGAGGTAGAAGATTGGAGAAAAAACAAATTTTCCATTTTCTATTTGTCGTGGCTGTATGTACGAGTTGGGGAAGATGAGATATAAAAAAAAAAATTAATTTTATTTATATAAAAGTTGGGACGAAATCGGTATTTCGCCTATTATTTTGATCGATGATAACTTGGTCATCCGGACTCCAAAACTGAAAAATGAATACTCTATTTCGCCTAATTTTTCGTTCCGAATCTAATGATGCAGTCAATTTCTACAAATTATGTCTCTATCAAAATTTTACATTTTTACCCTGAGGTGACCCCTAAACTTGATGTCATTTTCGTTTTTGACGATAATTTGACTTTCTATTCTCCGAAAATGACAAATAAATAGCCCATGTTTAATAATTTTTCGTTATGAATCCAATGGTATGATCAAATCTTAATAATTCTTGCTCTAGCAAAAAGTCACTATTTTAGCCTTGTCTGACCCGGTAATCGAGGATTTTGTAACTTTCACATTCGGACTCGCACTTGAGCGTGCTTACAGGCTAAAGTATGTTTTTTTATCATTTTGAATCCAATGGTGAGGTCAGATTCTATTAAAAGTGATCAGAAATATCCTAAAGTTTTACCCCTAAGTCCCACTTTTAAGATTTTCTTAAAATTCTACTATTTATTTTTTCCTCGAGATACGAATTAAAAATTTGGGGTTTTACGTTAATGCTGGCAGATTACAATCTAAAAAGGTTTTTTCCATTATATATATATATATATATATATATATATATATTTGGTTTGTTTTTTCACTAATTTTTGGCTAAATAATAATAGGCTTAGAGCTGTAGCTTGGTTTGTTGATATATCACAATGCAACCTTGAGATCAAGGGTTAAATTTGGTGCATTTCAGCCATTGCTTGGTATTAAATCCTAACCTAATTCATCAAGCAATCTTCATTTAGGACAATTAAGGATTAACTTGAATCGAGAATCATTGGAAAACTTCTAAATCTATATGATTTAGAAGTCTCCATAACCAAGATTTCTTATTTGAAGGGCATTTGCAAGAGTTATGGAATTGGAAGGACAACTTCGATATTTATATATAACTCTAGCATTACTCACAAAATTTAATTTCAAGGTTCTTCTATATACCTAGTATTCAAGTATGGGGTATTTTAACTATTAAACAGATAGATAAAAACATTAAAAATCACCCAAAATTATATTTGAAAGTCGTAGATATTTGAAAGGTTGTAATTGAACAACAAAATGGGGAGTTACAACTTCAATTCTATGCAAGTGCCTCTTTCGAAAACATGTTCTTCCAATACAAGATTGAATAAAACAGTGTTTTTTTATATTTAATTATCTAACAAACTCCAACTTCCACTACTACAACAAAAATCCCAAACAAACAAAGAAAAATTGGAAAAAAATACATAATTTTGATTACAAAAATAACATTTTGTTTTGGTTTGATAAATCTGAAACAACACCAAAACAGCCCAAAATCTAATCGATTACAAATCAAAGATGATCAGAAGCATAAACATGATCAGTACCAGAAAGAAGAAGAAAAAAAATAGTACCAAAAATACCTTGTGAGATCCATTGATGGTTTCAAAGATTAAAGAGATCTCGATACTGTTGAGGGTTTCATCAAGGTGCCATTGAGGGAGAACTAGCCATTATAGTCACCCGAGGGAGAAGACACAGTCGGAGGGAGAGAAATCAATATCGAGAATTCTATTGAGGATTTCAAAGATTAGAGAGATCTTGCCACCCGTTGAGGGTTCTGTCGACTTTCCATTGAGGGAGAACTAGCCATTGTAGTCGCCAGAGGGAGAGAGATCAAATCGAGGGTTCTGTCAAAGTTCGAAACGGAGAGAGACGCCTCTCTCAATTTGTTTCTCTGTTTCTATTTCGTGTCGTGTGGTTTGGGTAAAAAATGATAAAAAAAACAAGAAATAGTGTTTTACTCTTAAGGGTAAAATTAGGAATCACACCAAAATTTTTTATGGAAAGACTGTTTTCTACAAAAATGAAATTAATAAATACCAATTTCAGTACTTTTAATAAAAGCTATTTTGATTCTTTTAAAAAGTTGCACTTTCAAAGAATCTGATATCCGAATCATATACCTAAGTGATTATTTAGACATGTTCATTGACTAAAAAGCATATAAACTTATTTAAACATGTTCATTGACCAAAAGGAAATATATGTTCAGCTATTTGAAAATTTCTAAATATTTGATCCTATCGACAATTGAATACAATAAATAAATACAATGTTAGAAGGATCTTGTTGATATTGAATTCATAAAAAAATAACTAATTTTATAAAAAAAATCATATGGACACCTCAAGTACAATAAAAAGATCAATATTTCTCAAAAATATCTCTTTGTACATTTCATCCTATGAACACTTGAATACAATTATTTGAATTTAATGTCAAAAGGATCATTTTGATATTATATCAAAATGTATTTTATACAATGTCAAAATGATCCTTTTGACACTATATCATAATGTATATTATACAAATGATAACAATAAGGTAATATAATTGTACAAAAATATTGATAACTATTTTTCAAGTAGAAGCCAACTAAAATTATGAAGTGAGATTATTTATCACCAAATGAAAAATCTATAAAAATACATGGAAAAATGGTACACATTTTATCAAACCTTTAAGACACAATACATTGAACATGTAAAATCTCGAGTTTTCGATTCGTATATTGAGAAACAATAAATAATGAACTTTTGAGAAAATCATGAAAGTAAGACATAGGGGTAAAACTTTATCATGTTACTAATCATTTTTAATGAAATCTAATCTCACCATTAACATACTTTAGCCTGTAAGCACGCTCAAATATGAGCTTAAATAGAAAAGTTACAAAATCATCGATTATCGAGTCGAACCAGACTAAAATAATGACTTTTTGCTAGAGTAAGAATTGTTAAGATTCGATCATACCATTGGGTTCATAATAAAAAATTATAAAAAATGGACTATTTACTTGTCATTTTTGGAGATCAAAAAGTTGAATTATCGTTAAAAACGAAAACGACGTCAATTTTAGGGTCCCATTGAGCCAAAAATGTAAATTTTTGTTAGAGACAAAATTTATAGATATTGATCACATCAGTAGATCTAGAAAAAAAAATTAGACAAAATAGAGTATTCATTCTTCACTTTTAGAGTCCGGATAGTTAAGTTATTGACAAACGAAACAATAGGTAAAATATCGATTACGTCCAAATTATATATATAAATAAATTTTTAAAATTTTTCATTATTCATCTTCATTTAAAACCATCCAAAAACCAGCCAACATTTTTTTTTTTAAATTTGATTTTTCCCTCAACTTTCTAACTCAGATTCGTCTCGAACAGTCCGTTTTCAACTTCCGACGCAGAAGGGAGAATCCTTCGCAGACTCGTTCTCTACAAAATCCACCCAAGTTCCTTTCGTTTTCTCGTCTCTTTCGCCTTATATTATCAAAAATCAGTTGTATATATGTACGGGAATTTCGTAATTTCGACCTTGAATTTCATATGTTTCGGAGTCTAACTATCCTCCGTCGTAGAAGGAAGAAATGACGACGACATCGAGATCTTCGAAATCATGGGTCAGATTCAAAAATTAGTCATCTCGAAGTCCGATCCATCTCAATTTTCGAGTCGATCGTCTTGATTTCCTTGCAACGCTTTGATCCTATCGCATAGAGATAATAAAAAACTCTAAATTTCTATTAGTAATCATAGATTGTGAAAATTGCATTGAACATATTTTTGAAAATTTGTTATATATTTTTAAAATATAAAATTCTTTTCATTATTTTAAATTCATGCCAGAGCCTGCATACTTGATGTGTTGAATTCTACTTTATAATAAATTATACGTAGGTAGGACCTTTCATTGGGTTACTTCCGTCAGTTTGGTCATGTGCACCGCTCAGACCTCATTTTGATATATGTTTTGTAATTTTTCAATTTTATTGATAGAAATGAATTTCATAGTTAAAAAAAAATGATTTAATATTCAATGAACTCATATTAAGTTGACGAATATTAAAAAGTGGATATTTTGTTCGGAAGATTAAAAATTGTGAAAATTAGAAACGAAAAGGGGTGATTTCTGCATTTTACATTATAATATTGTATGTAGATTGGTGAAAGGATATCCAGGGATAATGATTGGCTGCATGTTTATTTAAATTTTATTGGCGTAGAGGCTTCAAGTTCGTTTATTTATTTTAAGCCGGGTGGTTACAGTTGCATGGTAGGAAACTGGATATCTATTCTCAATCTTGTATTATTAATTTCTCTTTTATTTTCAAATAAAAATAATATAAACATACATGTAGCTATTTTGTAAGCTATTAAAGAGTCTGTGAATACCTTAAGGGATAGTGCGTCATATCATCCAGAGTGGTGTACTATCCGATGATATACGGTAGGGACCACCAAGCTCATACATGGTATAGGATGCATATGAGAGTGAAATTACAATAGGAATCCGAATTTATTCCTCTCTATTTTTACCAGAGAACTTTAATGTAAAGGTGGTTGTATATGAATAGATTATATATTTGAGAATTACATGCACACCTGATAGGTATAGACGAAGATGATTAGTTAGTGCTCATTAACAATTTATACTAGTCAAATGTTCTAACACATTGAAAAGAGACCCATTGCTTATGGTCACGCCAAATGGCCAGCCTAAACCAGATAAATGGTCCCGCAAGTGTGGTAAACAGTGACTAGCCACAAAATCAAGAACTAATACTTTATTATGAAACATCATGTCCTGACTGGAAGCAATCCAAACGTGAATCCCAACTCTCTAATTCCACTACTCAACCATTGTGTATTATGTATCTGTTGATTTATTTTGATATATAAAATGAAATGCATGTTTAATGTCTCCATTTGATCAATTAGATTTGTCTAAAAAGAAAATGTTATAGTGAGTACTACTGATGATGTAATATGAGTTTTAAAATATTTAGTTGCTCATCTCTGGTTATATGTTCCAATTAATCGTAGTTTCTTTTGTAAAACTTTACATATGTTAAAATGATTTCTTATGTTTATTCGTTCATATTAGAAGAGGTTATTGGTAGAAATTGTTTGCTTCCCTACTGAGTAACCATTGTTACTCACCTTTTCCTTCTCCATTTTTTTAGTTTTACATTCAGAGCTTAGCGAGGCAGGTATAGAGCACAAGTGAGGATCATCTGGTGGGTCAAATAACAAACCAGAGTCCGTCACCTGGTGAGTATTGGGGTTATACTTGATTTGTCTAAGAGTATTATAGATGTTGTATTGAGCGTTAGGAATTTTGTTAGAGTGAGGAATGTTTGTATAATCCTGTATTTTGGTTATCCTTCCGCATTCTGATCTATTGTACGTTATTAGATGTAGATTGATTTCCGTTTGTTTTATATTTTGTATGTATATATGTAAGATAATATATGTCGTTTATCAGGTACAGGTTGATCGTTTTGGAATGCTAACATAAACAAAGAAGACTATGCCAAAATTTCGAGGTGTCACCTAGTGCCTCGAGATCTGAGATGGACTTTGTATTAGCATTTGGCGGGATGCCACAGATAGTATCAGAGCATAGCATTAGATCCGTATGGGAAACAGATCTGCTGTGTTTTGGGATAATTGGTTGATACCACAGATATTAGAGCGATAATCATAGAGTGTCACTAGGAATTCGATATCTGAGTTTATTAATAGATTCGTATTGGAATTACGAGTTTTTCCGTGTCTTGAAGTCTATAGAGCCTAGTAAGCCTAGGTTAGGATTCTGGGTTTGCTCTGATAGTATTGAAAATGGAGTCCATTACTAAGTTCCAGGCTACGGTAGCAATTCAAAGTTACGTAAAAACTGTTTTAGCCTTATTCTGATAAGTGCCTTGTTACAGATAAACACAAGTAAGATGATTAGATAAGGTAGAGGCCGAAACGCAACATAGACGAGACATATTCTGGATCAGACCACTAACCCGATAATACAACTAATATCATTCATGGGACGTATGATTGAGTCTCATGTCAAGTTTAGAGAGGAAATATGAATAATACAACCATCACCACCTCGAAGCCAAATGGAAGGAAAACATTTAGTATCTAATAAGAGACAAACAATTACGAAACTAGCAGATTCATAGAAAAAATAACAATACGAGAGGAATGATATTATAGACATGCCAACTCAATGGATGGAAGAATTTAATAAGAAGTAACAACATATACTATTAAATCAGTTGAAAAAAGAGTTGTGATATATTACGAATGTGGCAAATTGGTACATAAAGAAAAGCAAGGTTCGGGTTAACGTCAATAGATTAAGGATGTGCGGCTCAAAAAAGATGCTAGACAAACTAATTCAAGGAATAATAAGGCCACCAAATTTCAATAAAGTGGATAACGTACTCGTGCCACTCCGAACAGACAAGACTAATGGCTAGAAACTAGAAATGGTATAAGACTTACCACAATTGCAAGGTTCACAATTAAATCAAAGAAATGAGGGAACGCTGGACTTCTTCGTAAGAGGCAAATACTATTCTACCTAAGGGACCACTACCACAGGTCGTGCCTTTGAATAAAGAGAAAATTTCTCAGTCCAAAGGACAGATAAATCCAGGAATGTGATTATAGAATTTCTAACGATTACGTCCATCGATATTTGAGGATTTTTTCGATCCAATTGAGGTCAATGAGTAGATTTTGAAGACCTGAAAGATTTTGAGTGCCATGTAGTATCCAAAAAATCAGTGGGTGATGGTGACTACATTCCAATTGGATGGGGATGCCAATCATTAGTCACATTTTGAGAGGAATGTATTGGAAAATAGATCATTTGAGTGAGTAGACTTCGAGTGGATGTTTGTTGATAGATTTATATTCGAGACTGTTCAAAAAATCAAGTACTAGGAATTTTCGAGATTAGTGCAAGGTAATCTATCGATTACAGACTATGGTATGATGTTCACTAGGTTGTCACGATATGTGTCCGAGCTTATCCTGACAGATCTGTAGAAGGCCCGTAGATTCTTTAAAGGATTATAACCCTACCTAAGGACCAAGAGGTCGATGATTGAGATTACCAATTATAGAGATACGATAAGTCAAGCTTAGAGGGTAGAACAAGGGGAGATAGAGTTACAGACCTTTAGAGGGCAAATTAGTCAACCTTAGACTTTTTTTTCTCCCATATCAGATCCTGCCAAGAGGTCGATGTATTCAAGGCCAATCTTCCTTGGATCAGTGTATCCACAATATAGAACTCTTCCACTACCGAGTTGTAGAGTTTCCTCATCACTGAGTTAGAGAACAGCTAGAGCTTCAATGATGGTAACATGGTCAAAGGAACCAACAAGGTAGGTTCAAAGCCTATAAATCCTAGTCCACCAACTGCCCACTTTATAGAAATCTACAAAGACAGGATCGTTGACATGTTACGCTTGTGTTCAGGTGGGAGATATCAGGAGAGAATGCCCTTCATCACAGTCGCAAACAAGGGTTGTGATCTAAGATAAAGTGTCTGTCTCCAATGAAATTTTGGAAGGTATGATTTTTAATTATTAGAAAGTGGAGTTCTATTCAATACTAGTTCCTCTAGATCATATAATTCTATTGAGATTTTGCACATTTGCTAGAGTTAGAAACTATTGATATGGGTCGAGTAATGAAATCATCTACACCACAGGAAGACTATGATTGATAAAAATTTATTGAGGTAGTATGGGCAAAGAATATTGATGAAATAGGCACGATAAGGTAGAGTAGAAAGTGAAATATTGAATTAAATATAAAGATAGTGGTGTATTGAGAATAGAGATTTTAATGTAATTTGCGAATCTAGTGTTAGTAAATATTTGTATTATAGTAGGGATATATTAAATGTGGAAGTTGTTTATTATTTTATTAAGAAGTATTCAAGATTGTGCAAATAGTAGTGGGGTATTTGTGATAAGTCTATGCATTGAGGAATAATATTCATGAAAAGTATGAGTAAAATATAATAGACGGTGTAATTGGTGAGAGAAGTAAAGGTAAAGAATAATGAAGATGGGAAATGATTGTTGTTGGTAGATATTGGTGGAAAAGTGATATAATGTGAATTGATTGTTATCTTAAGGTTATACAAATGATGGATTCGTTAGAATATGAGAGTGATTAATTGATGGATGTATTGGGTTTAATGAAAAATAAGTGACATAAGGTTTATGAATTGAAAATGAGATTGGCTAGAATAGAGAATATATGATAATTGAGGGTAGGTATCATTTATTATAAATGTTGTGTGGTGACGACAAATTTTGATAAGGTATGATTTCAATTTTGATGATGAAATTTTTAATAAGGGGGGGGGGGGGAGAATGTAAAACCCTGAGTTTTCCATTCGTATCTCAAGAAAAAAAATAATAGACTTTTGAGAAAATCCTGAAAGTGGAATCTGACCTCACCATTAGATTCAAAATTATTGAAAAACATATTTTAGCATATAAGCACGTTCAAATGCAAGTTCAAATAGAAAAATTATAAAATTCTCGATTATTGAGTCGAACTAGGCTAAAATAATGACTTTTTGTTAGAATAAGAATTGTTAAGATTCGATCATACCATTGAATTCATAATGAAAAATTATAAAAAAATAGATTATTTACTTGTTATTTTTAGAGATCAAAAAGTTAAATTATCGTTAAAAACAAAAACGATGTCAATTTTGGGGTCCTATTGGACAAAAAATGTAAATTTTTGTTAGAGATAGAATTTGTAGAAATTGATCATACCATTAGATTTAGAATGAAAAATTAGACAAAATAGAGTATTCATTCGTCACTTTTGAAGTCCGAACGATTAAGTTATCGTAAAACGAAATAATAGGTAAAATATCGATTTCGTCCAAAAAATTTATATAAATAAAATTTTAAAATTTTTTACTATTCATCTTCATTTAAAACCATCCAAAAACCAGCCAACATTTTTTTTTAAAAATTTAATTTTTTCCTCGACTTTCCAACTCAGATTCGCCGCGAACGGTCCGTCTTTAACCTTCGACGCAGAAGGAAAATCGTTTGCAGCTTCGTTCTCTACAAAACCTACCTAAGTTTCGTTCATTTTCTCACTTCTTTCGCCTTGTATCATCAAAAATCAGCCGTATATATATATATATATATATATATATATATATATATATAATATATATATATATATATACATGAGTTTCATAACTTCGACCTTGAATTTCATTTGTTTCATGGGCAAGCTGTCCTCCGTTGTAGAAGGAAGAAATGACGACGGCATCATGATCTTTGAAACCACTGGGCCAGATTCAAAGATCAGCCATCTCGAAGTCCGATCCATATCAATTTTCACATCGATCATCTTGATTTTCATGCATACGCTTCGATCCTATCTCATAGAGATAGTAAGGAACTCTCAATTTCTATTAGTAATCATAGATTGTGAAAATTGCATTAAAGATTTTTTTGAAAATTTGTTAATCAAAATATATAAATTTTTTTGTTATTTCAAATTCACGCTAAAACCTGAATACTTGATGTGTTTAATTGTACTTTATAATAAATTATACGTGGGTAAGACATTTCATTGGGTTATTTCTGTCAGTTGGGTCCTATGCACCGCTCGGACCCCATTTTGATGTAAGTTTTGTAATTTTTCAATATTATTGATAGAAATAAATTTCATAGTTCGAAAAAATGATTTAATATTTAATGAACTCATATTGAGTTGATGAATATTAGAAAGTGGATATTTTGTTCGAAAGATTAAAAATTGTGAAAATTGGAAAAAAAAAAAAAGGAAAATGAGATGAAATGGTAAAATGTAAGAATCGCATCCGAGGGGTGATATCTGCATTTTACATTGTAATGTTGTATGTAGGTTGGTGAAGGAATATCCAGGGATAATGATTGATTGCATATTTATTTAAATTCTATTGGCGCAGAAGCTTCAAGTTCGATTATTTATTTTAGGCCGGGTGACTACAGTTGCATGGTAGGAAACTAGATATCTATTATCAACCTTGTATTGTTAATTATTTTTTTTTTCAAATGAAAATAATATATATGTAACTATTTTGTGAGGTGTTAAAGAGTATGTGAATGCTTCAAGGGATAATGCATCATATCTTCAGGAGTGGTGTACTATCCTGTAATGTATGATAGGAACCACCAAGCTCATATGTGGTATGGGACGCGTATGAGAGTGGAATCACAACAGGAATCTGGATTTATTCCTCTCTATATTTACCAGTGAACTTGTAATGTAAAGGTGGTTGTATACGAATGGATTATATATTTGGAAATCACATGCACGCCTGATAAGCATAGACGAAGATGATTAGTCAATGATCACCAACAATCTATAATAGTCGAATCTTATAACACATCGAAAAGAGACCCATTACTTATGGTCACGTCAAACGGCTAGCCTGAGCCAGATAAATAATCCCGCAAGTGTGGTAAATAGTGACTAATCACAAAATCAGGAGCTAATATATTATTATGAAACATTATGTCCCAATTGGGAGCAATCCAGTCGTGAATCCTAACTCTCTAATTCCATGACTCCATCATTGTGTATTATGTATCTGTTGATTTATTTTGATATATAAAATGAAATGTATGTTTAATGTTTCCATTTAGTTAATTAGATTTGTCTAAAAAGAAAATGTTATAGTAAGTACTGTTGATGTTGTAATGTGAGTTTTAAAATGTTTAGTTGCTCATCCCTAGCTATATATACTAGTTAATCGTAGTTTCTTTTGTAAAACTTTACATATGTTAAAATGATTTAGTATGTTTATTCGTTTATATTAGGAGAGGTTATTGGCTGAAATTGTTTGCTTCCCTACTAGGTAACCATTGTTACTTACCCTTTCGTTCTCTATTTTTTAATTTCAGATTTAGAGCTTGGTAAGGCAGGTATAGAGCACAAGTGAGGATCATCTGGTGGGTCAGATAGACAACGAGAGTTCGTCACCTAGTGAGTATTGGGGTTATACTCGATTTGTCTAGGAGTATTATAGATGTTGTATTAAGTGTTAGAAATTTTGTTAGAGTGAGGAATATTTGTATAATCCCGTATTTTGGTTATCCTTCTGCATTCTGATCTATCATACATTCTTAGATGTATATAGGCTTTCGTTTGTATTATATTTTGTATGTATATATGCAAGATAATGTATGTCGTTTGTTAAGTGTAGGTTGATCGCCTTGGAATGCTAATACAAACAGAGGAGACTATGCCGAAATTTCAAGGTGCCACGTAGTGCCTCGAGATCTGAGATGGACTTTGTGTTAGCATTTGTCGGGACGCCACAGAACACATTAAATACATCACGATAATCAAGCTATAAGACACTAAAAATTGTAGTTCTAACTCATGAGAAAAATATCATCAAATATACCATCCAAAATTCTACTAAATTTTAACAATTGAATTTTAATAAAACTAAATAATGAAAAAATATCATTGCCTTTCTTTAAAAATTTAAAACCTTTTCTGTCCGAAATAGCTGTTTTCATGAGTTCATCCGGGTTTTTAAAAAGAAAGAGTGAAAGCGCCCTCGATCCGCGGGGTGTGCGGATCCGCTTGTGACCCTTGAGGTTTGGGAGTCACCACCTAGTTATTATGGTCTAGGAACCGAATATAGACTCGAAACGGATAAAAATGACTAATCTACTAAAAGATACTGAGTCCAAGGATCACTTTACAAGGTTGAAAGGTGTTAGGCACCAACCCCGCCCGGTCAATGTCGGTCTCTACTTATCCCAAATAAAGCTACATTGCTAACAAAAAGACCTACATAAAAAAAATAAAAGAAATTTACCTTCGAACGCAATGATTTTACTCCCTCAGATCTGATAGAACCGCTCCTCGTACAGCACTCCTTGTTTCATTCTATTATCGGATTCACTTCGAATCTCCAAGTTGAGGTATCTCCTTCTTAGATCTGTGAGTTTTCTGATTTTTTATAGATTTCAAGGTGTTTTGGAAGGTTTTTGGGTGTTTTTTATCTAAAATTGGGGTATGGATGTTAGGTAAGGAGTTGGGGCTTCAAAATTAGGATTTTGGAAAGGTTGGGGAGGCTTCTTGACCTACTTTTTCTAGGATTTTTTCTTTGATACGAAAATAGGGTGTGGAGGCTCCTATTTATAAACTTTTTTGGATAGAGTTAGTGTTTAATTAGGTTTCCTTTAGAGTTTTGACTTTAGTGTTATGAGATTGACTTAGTCTTATTAGGGTTTTGACTTTAGTCTTATGAGATTGACTTGATTAGGATTTTAATTACGGTTTTGACTTTAGTCTTATGAGATTGACTTGATTAGTTTAGATTAGGGTTTTGACTTGATTTAATTTTTTTGACTTTAGTCTTACTTGATTGAATTTAATTTTTTTGACTTTAGTCTTATTTGATTGATTTTAATTTCTTGACTTTAGTCTTACTTGATTGACTTTAATTTTTTTTTGAGAACCCCCCTTTATTAAATCTTTAATTCTTTGGGCCCCCATATGGAAGGGTCTTTTAATAAATACTTGGGCAACAATCAATAATTTTGCTTGAGAGCCTGATTGATTAAATTTTTTGGTTCAAAATTTTAAATTAATTTTATTAATGTTTCACTTTACACTATTTAATGTTTTATTTATTAATTTTGAAATTTTAAATTTTTTAATTTGAAAATTATCGTTTTGCCCCTTCAAGAGAACTTTTGCGTTTCAAGTTGGTTTTTGATGTTCTAGGATGTTTTAGAATCGATTTTTCATAAGGAATTCAACGGGAATATTGGTTTGTGTAATTTATGAAATTTTTTGGGCGAAATGGTTATGAACTTTATGAGGGGCATTTTCGTAATTTTATCAAATTTTGTGAAAATTGGTGAAATAATTTATTTGATTTCGATTTGTTGTTTTATGTGTTTGAAAGGGTTTTCCTAAGCGTAATGTAGGCTCTAGGGTTGT
Source organism: Akebia trifoliata (assembly GCF_017979445.1). Taxonomy (NCBI): domain Eukaryota; kingdom Viridiplantae; phylum Streptophyta; class Magnoliopsida; order Ranunculales; family Lardizabalaceae; genus Akebia; species Akebia trifoliata. Next base: position 18,747,628 of record NC_141385.1, read on the forward strand.
TTTGATGTTAGGGGTATTTTGATAATTTGGTCATTTTTTAGTTTTTTTTTATCGTGAAGCTTCTTTTTGTCTGCAAGATGATGATTTCTATGTTTTTGAAGTTATATTTTCCTAGCGTAGCGTATGGTTTCTACAGTTTTGTTAGTTTGAGATACCTTATCCGAATTTCTGAAATATATCTTGTAACGAAATAAAGCATTAGAATAAACATCCATCATTGGGAACCGTTGCGATCGGATTGACGAGTTGGTTAATCTGGCAAGTGCAAAAATGGGGTGTCTATAGATGCCCTTTTTGACAGAGGATTGTAGCAAACTAGATAGTAAATCTATTTTGGTAGATAGTGCGATATCCGAATGCCAAAGCTAGTGACAGTCCATTTTGCAGTCTGATTTATCAATTTGTTCAGATCCTTGAGCGTAAAACTCTCCCCGAACTAAAAGGTTGTCAGGTCATCGAGCGAGAACTCTCACTGACAGTGTTACATCCTTGAATTTTAAAAAAAATTCCTTGACTAATGTAACAACTGTGCAAGTGTGTGCACTTAAAATCTGAGATAAATTTCAAAGAGTTTAAGTTGGAACTTAGTAAAACCTGAGCACAAAGTGAATATAAATTGAGCATAATTTGAACATAATCTGAGTATAAACTGGACATAAATTGAGCATAAACTGAGCATAATTCCAAGAAAACCCTCGCCGGTAACTAAGCATAATTTCGAAAAAACCTTCGACGGTATCTGAGCATAGTTCCGAGAAAACCCTCGGCGGCGTCTGAGCATAGTTTCGAGAAAGCCCTCGGCGACATCTGAGCATAATTCCGAGAAAGCCCTCGGCGGCATCTGAGCATAGCTCCGAGAAAACCCTCGACGGTAACTGAGCCTAATTCTGAGAAAACCCTCGGTGGTAATGAGCATAATTCTGAGAAACTCGACGGCATCTGATCATAGTTTCGAGAAAACCCTCGACGATTACTAAGCATAATTTTTAGAAAACCCTCGACGGTAATTGAGCATAATTCCAAGAAACCCTCTGTGGTATCTGAGCATAATTTTTAGAAAACCCTCGGCAGTAACTGAGCATAATTCCGAGAAAACCCTCGATGGTTACTTAACATAATTTCGAGAAACCCTCGGCGGTAACTGAGCATAATTCCAAGAAAACCCTTGGTAGTAATTGAGCATAATTCCAAGAAACCCTCGGCGGTATCTGAGCATAATTCTGAGAAAACCCTCGATGGTTACTGAGTATAATTCCGAGAAAACCCTCAGCGGTAACTAAGTATAATTCTGAGAAAACCCTCGGTGGTAACTGAGTATAATTCTGAGAATACCTCGATGGTATCTGGCTGAGTAAAACTGAGAATGAAGAAATGAATCTGGGAAAGAATGATTGAAAATGAATCTAGAAAAGAGTGATTGAATCTGGGAATGAATAGATCTGGATAAGAATGAATGCCCTATCTCCTATTCTAGGTGAAAGGGTTATGAGTTAATCTCTAGGCACAACCAAATATGAGATCCAAAACATTTTTGTTTGAACCTCAAGGTTTTATCCAAAAGTTTTATGAATTTAAACCTGAGTTTTTATTTCTTTTGAATCTCAAGGGTTTTCGAAAAACTATTATCAAGAGGGTAACCTTAAGTTTGCGGTTCCCATTATCTTTTATGATTAACATTGCTCAAAAATAAAATACCCCTGGTTTGATAACAAATATTACATTGGAGATAATTGAATACATCATAAAAAAAATGCCCTTAATATAAGAGTGAAACTACATATTTAGAGGAAAAAGAAAATACCCCTTGTATGAAGGTTTGAAATATTTGATTACTACAGGCGCAATAAAAATCCAACTTTTAATTTTGATTAATCTTATAAAAGATTTTGAGTCTGGCTTAAGAGAACAAAATATTTTCTTTTGAGACTCGTCATATAATTCACCCTTCTCCCCCTTGGTTGATTTAGGGAAGCAAAAATTTTCAGATCGATCGTAGACAAGATACTTGTGACTTTTGAGTCTGTGCCTGGTTTAAGCTAAGTATTAAACTTGATTATTTGGACTTTTGATATTTCAGCTCGGACCGCTCTTAGTTTTTAACTCCCCGAAGATTTTTTTCTATTTTTCTTTGTTGCTCTAACTTTTGCCTAGATTGCCCTTTCAGGTTTTAAAACTAACGAGCATGCTCTAGCTTTAGCCTAGATTGCCTTTTCAGGTTTTCAAACTATCGAGCTTTCTTTTTTATTTACTCTGATTGTTGCCAAAGTTGTCCTTTCAAATTTTCAACCTTGCGAGTTTGCCTTAATTTTTGCCTAAGTCGCCCTTTTGGGGTTTTCAACCTAGTGGGCCTTTTTTCCTTTTTTTTTCTTTTCTTCCTTATGGAATTGCTGTCTGATCATGCTTTGTTATCTTCCTTGACTTTTCGCACGGTACTTAGGAGGACTTTTATAGGTAAGCTTAGGACTGGGTATAAAAAAAGGGATTTTGAGGCTCAAAAACCCGAATGCCCCTTGTGTGACATTTTTTTTATTTTGCTTTGAATTTTTTCCCTATTTTGAAGATATTTCTTTTTTTCTTTTGAATTTTTTTTTTGATTTTTTTGTATGGGGAAATAGGTTTTTTTATTTTGATGTGGTAGGGCCTGAAGTAATTTCTCAAGTTGCCTACGTACCGCAAAATTTTGGGATCAGACCAAAACATAGTTCGAATTTTTGCCTCCCTTAGGTTTGGTAATCAAGGTGAGAAAAAAGCATAATTTAATTTTTTTTTAAAAGGCTGCAAAGGGGTTGAGAAAGGATATATTGAACTGGGTAATAGGAGAATTGATTCGGCCAAAGATGGCCCCCTTAAATGTAGTACCATTTGATTTGGTCAAGGTTGGTTGGTTCTGGTAATTCAATTCCATCATGATCTTGAACCCTGACAGCTTTTCATAGTAATATTTCCTTGATGATGAACAGAGCTTCCCAATTTGGTTTGAACTTCCTTCTAGGGTCAAAGATAAGTGCCCGATTCTCTTTGAGTACTAAATCCCTGACTTGTAAGTGACGGGCCTTGATCTTTTTGTCAAACGCATTAACGACTCTTTTCTGATAAACTTGCACATGATACAAAGTTTTTAGTTATTTTTCTTCGATAAAATTTAATTCTTCATACTGTTGACGAACCCAATCTGTTTCTGACAACTGACTTTCCAACAAGATCCTGAGAGACGAAATTTCTATTTCAACTGTGAAGACTGCTTCCATGCCATACACTAAGGAGTAGGGAGTAGCTCCAGTAGAGGATCGAATTGAAGTTCGATATGCCCATAGTGCAAATGACAGTTTTTCAGACCAATCTCGATGTGATTGACAAGTTTTCCTGATGATAGTCTTAAGATTCTTATTAGCTGCTTCGACTGCTCTATTGGTCTGAGGGTGGTAAGAAGATGATTTGTGGTGCGAGATTTTGAACTTTGAACACAATGTAAAAACCTCAGCTTTAAAGTGGGACCCGTTATCAGAAATCAGTTTCGAAGGTACCCCGTATCGATTGATGATATTTGTTTGGATAAACTTTACAACTCGAGACGCAATGAAGACAGCATAAGAGGCAGCTTCAACCCACTTAGTAAAATAATCGATAGCAAGTAAAATATATTCATGCCCGTTTGATGCCTTAGGCGATATTTTACCAATAATGTCAATTTCCCAAACTGAGAATGGCCACGGTGAAGTCAGGCCAACTAATTGAGATGGTGGCAGATGTATGAAATTTGCATGTATTTGACATTTGTAGCAGGTCTTGACCATGTGATGATAATCTATTTCCATGGTGGGCCAGTAATACCCTTGTCTCATAATTTTCTTACCTAACATTTTCCCACTCATGTGGGGACCACATTGCCCTGAATGTAGTTCAACCATTATCTGTTCAACCTGATCTTCATCGACACATGACAAATGAATACCATCATAAGATCTTTTGTACAAACTTCCTGCGCATAGGATGAATTGAGATGCTAATCATAGTAGAGTTTGTCGTTCCTTCCTTGATGCTTCTTTCGGGAATTCTTATTTTTTCAATACTTTTTTAATGTCTGTGTAGCACGGCTTTCCATCCAGTAGTCGAGTAGCAATGTTAATCTGATTGCAATATGCAGGTTTGTCTTTGACTTCGACGGTGATTGGCCTCAATTCCATGCCAGGGGGCAAATGTATCATTGAAGATAGAGTGGCTAAAGAGTCAGCAAATCTATTATTTTCCCTTGACAAGTGTTGAAACAGGATAGCTTTAAACTTACTCACTAAGTTTAACAGATACTCTTGATAAGGCTTCAACTTTTCATCCCTAGTCTTCCATTCTTCCAATGACTGATGTATGACCAAGGCAAAATCCTCGAAAACTTCAATTTCTGTAATGCCCAGATTCAAAGCAACTTCGAGCCCAGTGATACATGCTTCATATTCTACTGTGTTATTGGTGTTAGAAAAGGCTAACTTAATAGCGATCAAAATGTGGCATCCTTCTGGAGAGAACAAAACTGCCCCTATTCCATACCCATTCTGATTAGTGGCTCCATCAAAGTACAGCTGCCATGTTTGGTTCTGCGGTTCTTCTTTGACATGCAAGATATTCTCATCTGGGAATTGATTAAACAGGCCTTATTCCTTCTACTACAGGGTGATCTGCCAAGTATTTTGCCACAACTCTCCCCTTGATAGATTTCTGTGTAACATGCGTGATGTCAAACTTTGATAACAACAATAACCATCGCGTGGTTCTCCCTGTCAACACCGATTTCTCGAAAAGATACTTGAGAGGATCCATCCGAGATAACAAGATAATTGAATGAGATAGCATATAGTGTCGGAGTCTCTGAGTAGCCCATACCAGTGCCAAACAAGTTTTTTCTAAGGCTTAATACTTTCGTTCATACTCTAACATCTTTTTGCTGATGTAATAAATAACCCTTTCTTTGCGAGTATCCTTGTCATACTTTGTAAGCATGCATCCCATAGCTTCTTCTGTGACCGATACATAAAGAATAAGTGATTCACCCGATGTAGGTGGAACCAAAATAAGTGGGTTCAAGAGATACTCCTTGACTTGATCGAAAACCTTTTGACATTGCTCATTCCAAACTGTTAGTTCATTCTTCTTGAGAAACTTGAAAATAGGTTCACAGACGTTGGTGAGTTGAGCAATAAATCTACTGACATATTGAATTCTACCCAAAAAATCTCGAATTTGCTTTTCACTCTCAGGCGATGGCATTTCTTGGATAGCTTTAATCTTCACAGGGTCTACTTCGATCCCTCTTTGATTGACAACAAATCCCAATAATTTTTTAGAAGTTACTCCAAATACACATTTCTACGAGTTGAGGTGGAGTTGGTATTTTTGAATCCTTGTGAGAAACTTTTCTAATGCAGTAACGTGCCTCAGTCGTTCCTTAGATTTGACTACTATATCATCTACATAGACTTCGACTTCCTTGTGTATCATGTTATGTAGTAAAGTCGTGGCTGCTATTTGATAGGTAGCTCCGGCATTCTTCAAACCAGAAGGCATAACCTTGTAGTAAAAGGTTTCCCACTATGTGATGAATGACATTTTATACATATCTCGATGATCCATTTTTATCTGATTGTACCCTGAAAAATCATCCATGAAGAACAGCAAAGCGTGCCCTGCCGTACTATCTACTAGAACATCTATGTGTGATAAAGGAAAACTGTCTTTTGGGCTTGCTTTGTTTAGGTCTCTGAAATCCACACACATCCTGACCTTTCCATCTATGTGTCGTAACTTCTTATTTAATTTTCAGAGTCCATTACGGCTTCATACGTCGAAGTTTCTGTTTGATTGGTCGAGCATCAGCATATAATAGAATCCTATGTTGAACAATGTATGTGCTTACTCTCGGCATATCCTCGTAAGACCATGCGAACATGTCTTTGAACTTTCTAAGCAGGTCTACTATTCCTTTGCGTTCATCGGGAGATAAGGTGACCCCAATCTAGATCTCTTGAGGACTTTCTTTTGTTCCGAGGTTGATAATCTCTACTTCTTCTATTAGAGGTTGATCCCGACTGTAACACCCCAAATTTTTAATTCGTATCTCGAGGAAAAAATAAATAGTGAAATTTTAAGAAAATCTTGAAAGTGGGATTTAGGGGTAAAACTTTAGGATGTTTCTGATCATTTTAATGGAATCTGACCTCACCATTAGATTCAAAATGATCGAAAAACATAGTTTAACCTATAAGCACGTTCAAATACGAGTCCAAATATAAAAGTTGTAAAATCCTCGATTATCGGGTCGGACTAGGTTAAAATAGTGACTTTTTATTAGAGTAATAATTTTTAAAATTTGATTATACCATTGGATTCATAACGAAAAATTATTCAACATGGACTATTTATTTGTCATTTTTGGAGATCAGGAAGTCGAATTATCGCCAAAAACGAAAACGACATCAAGTTTAAGGGTCACATCAGGCTAAAAATGTAAAATTTTTTTGGAGACATAATTTGTAGAAATTGACTATACCATTAGATCTGGAACGAAAAATTAGGTGAAATAGAGTATTCATTTGTCAGTTTTGGAGTCCAGATGATCAAGTTATCATCGATCGAAACAATTGACAAAATATCGAATTCGTCCCACATTTTATTTAAATAATAATTTTAATTTTTTTTATATGTCATCTTCCCCAACGCGTCCATACGGCCGAGACATATAAAAAAAAACAAATTTTTTTTTTCTCTTCGATCTTCAATCTCAGATCTCTCACAAACGGCTCACCGTCGACGATCGACGTAAAAGGGAGAAATGTCCGCAGCTACGTTCTCTACAAAACCCACCCAACCTTTCTTTGTTTCACTTTCTATTTTACCCGATATCGTCAAAAATCAGCCGTATTTGGATACGGAAATTTCGAAAATTTTATCTCGGATTTCGTCCGTTTTCGGGTCAAACCGTCTTCCGACGTATAAGGGAGAAACGTCCGCAGCCTCATTCTCTACATAACCCACTCAAATTCCTTTCGTTTTCTCGCCTTTTTCATCCCGTATAGTCAAAAATCAGCCGTATTTTTATACGGAGATTTCGTAACTTCAACCTCGATTTTCATCAATTTCGGGGTCAAACCGTCTTTCATCGTAAAAGGGAGAAGAGACGAGCACATCGAGATCTTCAAAACCACCGGGCCGGTTTCAAAAATCAGTCGCTTTGAAGTTCGATCCGTCTCAATTTTCGTGCCGATCGCCTCGATTTTCGCACACACGCTTTGATCATTTCGCCTAGACATTGTAAGGAACTCTCAATTTCTATTAGTAATCTAGATTGTGAAAATTGCATTTAGGATTTTATCGAAAAATTTGGATGTATTTTTAAAATATAGAATTATTTTGTTATTTCAAAAATTCACGCCAGAAATTGCATGTTTGATATATTTAATTGTATTTTTAATAAATTATACGTGGGTAGGGTATTTTAACGGGTTATTGCCATAAATTGGGTCTTGTGCACTGCTCGGACCCCGTTTTGATATGAAATTGGTATTTTTTTTCAATATTATTGATAGAAATAAATTCTATAGTTGAAAAATGTGATTTAATATTCAATGAACTCATATTGAGTTGATGAATATGAGAAAATGGATATTTTATGAAGAGATTGAAAACTGTAAAAGTCAAAAAAAGGGAAAAAGGGTATGAAACGGTAAAATGTCAGAGTCACACCCGAGGGGTGATGTCTGCATTTTACGTTGTTGTGTTGTATGCAGGTTGGTGAACGGATATCCAGGGATAATGTTACTGGTTGCATGTTTATTTACTTTCTGTTAGCGCGAGGCGCTCTGTTATGTTATTTATTTTAGGCCGGGTGGCCACACTTGCATGGTAGGAAACTGGATATCTATTCTCAACCTTGTATTGTTAATTTCTCTTTTGTTTTCAAATGAAAATAATATATATAAGTACCTATTTTGTGAGCTGTTAAAGAGTTTGTGAATGCCTGAAGGGATAGTGCATCATATCATCCGGAGTGGTGTACTATCCTGGGATGTACGGTAGGGACCACCAAACTCATACGTGGTATGGGACGCGTATGAGAGTGGAGTCACAACTGGAATCCGAGTTTATTCTTCTCTATCTTTACCAGTGAACTTCTAATGTAAAGGTGGTCGTATACGAATGGTTTGTATCTTTGGGAATCACATGTACGCCTGATAGGCATAGACGAAGATGATTAGTCAGTGATCACTAACAATCTATAGTAGTCGAACGTTCTGACACATCGAAAAGAGACCCATTGCTTACGGTCACGTCAAACGGCCAGCCTGAGCCGGATAAATGGTCAACCAAGCGTGGTAAACAGCGACCAGCCACAAAATCAGGAACTAAAAGCCCGAGAAGAATTGTACCATCACGTCCCGACTGGGAGCGATCCAGTCGTGAATCCCAACTCTCTAATTTCAATACTCCACCATTGTGTATTATGTATGTGTTGCTTATTTTGATATATAAGATGAAATGCATGTTTATTGTTTCCATTTGATCAATTAGATTTGTATAAAAAGAGAATGTTATAGTGAGTACTACTGATCGATGTAATGTGAGTTTTAAAATGTTTAGTTGCTCATCCCTGGCTATATGTACTAGTTAATCGTAGTTTTCTTCTGTAAAATTTTGTTTATTTTAAAATGATTCGGTATGTTTATTCGTTCATGTTAGGAGAGGTTATTGACAGAAATTGTTGCTTCCTTACTGGGTAACCCTTGTTACTCACCCTTTCCTTCTCTATTTTTTAGTTTCAGATCTAAAACTTGGCGAGACAAGTATAGAGCACGAGTGAGAATCATCTGGTGGGTCAAATAGATAGCCAGACTTTGTCACTTGGTGAGTATTGGGGCTACACCCCTCTAATGGTGTTAGTTTGTCTAGGTAGTATTATAGATATTGTTCTGAGCGTTAGGACTTTTGTTAGAGTGAGAAAATCTCTGTATAATCCTGTATATAAATTTTCTTCTTCCGCACTCTGATTTATCGTACGATATTAGATGTATATAGGCTTCCGCTCGTTATTACATTATGTACGTAAATGCAGGATTGTATGTCGTTTATCAGGTGCAGGTTGAATGCCTTGGAATGCTAACATAAACAGAGGAAACCATGCCAAAATTTCGAGGTGCTACATAATACCTCGAGATCTGACATGGGGATTTATGTTAGCGTTTGGCGGGGCGCCACACCGACGTTCATTTTCTTGTTCATGTAACTTGATTATTTCAGGGGGAAGTTCTTCGTCAGAAGACTCTCCCTTCGATGCCAAATTATTAGTTAAATTATTATTGCGCTCAGGGTAATCAAAAATTTCTTTCATTTCATTAAAAGGAGATGGGTTAATAGGACTCATTGCAGACTTGACAGACTCACTTGATTTAGCAAAAATAATGGACTTACTTGACTCAGCAGAAACAACTAACTTGTTTGCCTTAATAGAAATAAATGATTCATCTAGCATGTCAGACTGAACAGGACTAAGGGGACTGACAGATCCAGTCTTGACATGCAACACATGACTAATTACATGAAAGCTAGAGAGACACCCTACAGCGGGTTTGATTACAGATTGAGGATTTGGGATCCCCTTCTCAATTGACAACACCAGGATACTGTGATCTTCAATGAATACCTGGTCAATGTTGAAGGAGTCCAGATTGAGCTGCCAGTCTTCAACTTCCTTCTCTTCAGCTTCTGTGCTTGCTTCCTTTTCAAGCCAATCCATACCAAAGAAGATCTCAAATCCCGGTAGATCAGCACTTGTGATGTGGTCAATGAACGGCTCTGGGAACCCATAGTAACAAAAATCTTCTCCTTCCTTCATGAAATAGCCATTAAGGGTCTTACGATAGGGTTTTATTTTAATGAGATCCGTGGTGTGCATTTGCCTTTTTGCCATTGGCTTGTCCCGCTTTGTTTTCCAGTATTGGGCCCAATCTTCCTTAGTAGGCTTAAATCCTAGCCCGAATGTGCCGATGACTTCTTTAATCATCGATGCTTCTTTCATACCTTGTTGCTTGCTACCTAGGCCCATGTTAGGGAACAATCCCATTTTTTGAACATATTGGCCATGTAGCAGTTAGAGGTATTCTCAATAGGAAAATATTCTTTCATGAAGTAATCCCATTGAATTGAGCAAATCTTCTCAAATTCAAACCCGCTAAGGTCTATCCCCTGTTGTTCTGGCTGAATCTCAAGCAATGGCTCATCCTTAGCTTCAGTATTGTTTACAATTCCTACAATTTCAGCATCTCCATGTAAACACCTCATTTTTACATTCGCCTGATTAATCAATTCGTTAACCCGATCGCAACGGTTCCCAATGACGGATGTTTATTTCAATGCTTTATTTTGTTACGAGATATGTTTCAAAAATCCGGATGAGGTATCTCAAAATGACAAAACCGTAGAAACCACGTTACGCTAGGAAAATATGACCCAGAAATATAGAAATCATCATTTTGCAGACAAAAAGAAGTTTTACGATAAAAATCACTAAAAAATAATCAAATTACCCAAATACCCTTAACATCAAAACAACCCTAGAGCCTACATTACGCTTAAGAAAACCCTTTCGAATACATAGAACAACAAATCGAAACCAAATAAATCATTTCACCAATTTTCACAGAATTCAACAAAATTACGAAAATACCCCTCATAAAGTTCACGACCATTTCATACAAAAAATTTCACAAATAATAAAAACCAATATTCCCATTGAATTCCTTATGAAAAATTAATTCCAAAATATCTTTGAAAATTGAAAAATGACCTAAAACGCGAAAAGTCCTCTCCGAGGGTAAAACGATAATTTTACAATTTTAATAATTTATCATGCTTGCAATAATGATTCGAGTATAAATCTAATACAAAAAAGTGTCCTAGGCTTAATGATTAGATTTGATAAATATTGAAATTAAAGAATACATCTAAGAAAAGTGATTTGGTCTTACCTTTTTCCCAAAGAGACATGATAAAATAATAGACTTATTTGAGAAATTTGACAAGGACAATGTTTTTGCATGGTCCTATGAGGATATGGCAAATACTACATTGTTTGACAACGAACCGTGTTGCATCCAAATATTGGGTGGATCAAAACATGAACTCAAATGTGATTATCAAAGTAGAAGATATCAAAATGATGTATATGAAGCTACTGACAAGAATGACAAACATCCACATTTGTTTGGATTCATAATAGCATTGGACTCCACTATACATTTAGAACTCTTAAGTAAAATTTTCTTTTTTGATCCTATGATTTAGAATAAAAATTTTGGAATCACAATAACTTTCAAAAATTCCCCTAGTTTTAAGGTTGACCTCTAACCAGAATTTGACTATGAATTATTGGAATGGATTACACTTGAAAAATATGGACGAGAAACAATGGATTCTAATAAAAGACATATAGACGAATTATTTTAAATTTTCAAGACTCCTAAGATCATCAAATGTGCAATAAGGAATTGATTTCTTTTGAAAAATGCTTGAGCTGGACTTAAAATTATGATTATTATTAGAATAAAAGATCTATCTCTTTAAAATGGACAATGATTTTACATTGTATTTTCCGGAACACTTGGACAAATAAGCGTACTCTTAAAGATTCAACATGTTTAAGATGACTTCTGAGTTTCTTTAATTTCAACATTGTCTTCGTCGAATGCGAGTTCTTGACTAAAAAATGGATGCTAGGACTCGAACAATTTTTTGTATTTCCCAATTTCTGCGTATGCTTCCTTCTAAATTTTTCTTCTCGGTGGAAAAAATAAATAGTGGAATTTTAAGAAAATCTTGAAAGTGGGACTAAGGGTAAAACTGTAGGACCTTGTTTTGATCATTTTTAATAGAATCTGACCTGACCATTGGATTCAAAATGATCGAAAAACATACTTTAGCCTGTAAGCATGCTCAAATGTGAATCCGAATATAAAAGTTGCAAAATCCTCGATTACCAGGTCGAACAAGGCTAAAATAGTGACTTTTTACTAGAGTAAGAATTATTAAGATTCGATTATACCATTGGGTTCGTAACGAAAAATTATTGAATATAGACTATTCATTTGTCATTTTTGGAGACCAGAAAGTTGAATTATCGTCAGAAACGAAAACGACATCAAGTTTAGGGGTCACCTCAGGCCAAAAATGTAACTTTTTGATGGAGATATAATTTGTAGAAATTGACTACACCATTAGATCCAGAATGAAAAATTAGGCGAAATAGAGTATTCATTTGTCAGTTTTGGAGTCCGGATGATCAAGTTATCATTGATCAAAACAATAGGCGAAATACCGATTTCATCCCAACTTTTATATAAATAAAATTTTTTTTTTTATATCTCATCTTCTCCAACCGTCCAACAGCCAACGAAAAAAAAAATTCATTTTTTTTTCTTCGAATTTCAACTGTAGATCTACGACAAACGGTCCACTTTCGACGATCGCCGCAAAAGAGAAAAAGATCCGCAGCCTCGACATCTACAAAACCCACCCAACCTTTCTTCGTTTCATTTTCTATTTCACCCGATATAGTTAAAAATCAGTCGTATTTGGATACGAAAATTTCGAAACTTTGACCTCGGATTTCGTCCGTTTCGGGGTCAAACCGTCTTCCGACACAGAAGGAAGAAACGTCTGCAGCCTCATACTCTACATAATCCAACCAAATTCCTTCCGTTTTCTCACCTTTTTCACCCTGTATAGTAAAAAATCAGCCGTATTTTTATACGGAGATTTCGTAACTTCAACCTCGGTTTTCATCAATTTCGGGGTCAAACCGTCTTTCATCGTAGAAGGAAGAAGAGACGAGCACATCGAGATCTTCAAAACCACCGGGCCGGTTTCAAAAATCAGCCGCTTCGAAGTTCGGTCCGTCTCGATTTCCGTGCCGTTCGCCTCGATTTCCGTGCACGTGCTTCAAATCCGTCACCTAGTGATTGTAAGGAACTTTCAATTTCTATTAGTAATCGTAGATTGTGAAAATTGAATTTAGGATTTTATCGAAAAAATTTGGATGTATTTCTAAAATATAGAATTATTTTGTTATTTCAAAAATTCACGCCAGAAATTGCATGTTTGATATGTTTAATTGTATTTTTAACAAATTATACGTGGGTAGGGTATTTTAACGGGTTATTTCAATAAATTAGTTCTTGTGCACTGCTCGGACCCCGTTTAGATATAAAATTTATTTTCTTTTTCAATATTATTGATAAAAATAAATTCTTTAGTTGAAAAATGTAATTTAATATTCAATAAACTCATATTGAGTTGATAAATATCAGAAAATGGATGTTTTATTGAAGAAATTGAAAATTGTAAAAATCGAAAAGAGGGAAAAAGGGTATGAAACGATAAAATGTCAGAATCACACCCGATGGGTGATGTCTGCATTTTACGTTGTTGTGTTGTGTGTAGGTTGGTGAATAGATATCCAGGGATAATATTGTTGGTTGCATGTTTATTTAAATTTCTGTTAGCGCGAGGCGCTCAGTTATGTTATTTATTTTAGGCCGGGTGGCCACACTTGCATGGTAGGAAACTCGATATCTATTCTCAACCTTGTATTGTTAATTTCTCTTTTATTTTCAAATAAAAATAATATATATATATGTAACTATTTTGTGAGCTGTTAAAGAGTTTGTGAATGCCTGAAGGGATAGTGCATCATATCATCCGGAGTGGTGTACTATCCTGGGATGTACGGTAGGGACCACCAAGCTCATACGTGGTATGGGACGCGTATGAGAGTGGAGTCACAACTGGAATCCGGGTTTATTCCTCTCTATCTTTACCAGTGAACTTGTAATGTAAAGGTGGTCGTATACGAATGGTTTGTATATTTGGGAATCATATGCACGCCTGATAGGCATAGACGAAGATGATTAGTCAGTGATCACTAACAATCTATAGTAGTCGAACATTCTAACACATCGAAAAGAGACCCATTGCTTACGGTCACGTCAAACGGCCAGCCTGAGCCGGATAAATGGTCAACCAAGTGTGGTAAACAACGACCAGCCACAAAATCAGGAACTAAAAGCCAGAGAAGAATTGTAACATCATGTCTCGACTGGGAACGATCCAGTCGTGAATCCCAACTCTCTAATTCCAATACTCCACCATTGTGTATTATGTATCTGTTGCTTATTTTGATATATAAAATGAAATGCATGTTTAATATTTCCATTTGATCAATTAAATTCGTATAAAAAGAGAATGTTATAGTGAGTAATGATGATCGATGTAATGTGAGTTTTAAAATGTTTAGTTGATCATCCCTAGCTATATGTACCAGTTAATCGTAATTTTCTTCTGTAAAAACTTTGTTTATTTTAAAATGATTCAGTATGTTTATTCGTTCATGTTAGGAGAGGTTATTGGCAGAAATTGTTGCTTCCTTACTGGGTAACCATTGTTACTCACCCTTTCCTTCTCCATTTTTTAGTCTCAGTTTCAGAGCTTGGCGAGGCAGGCATAGAGCACGAGTGAAGATCATCTGGTCGGTCAGATAGACAACCAGAGTTTATCACCTAGTGAGTATCGGGGCTACACCCCCTAGTGGGTTGATTTGTCAAGGAGTATTATAGATGTTGTTCTGAGTGTTAGGAATTTTGTTTGAGTGAGGAATCTCTCTATAATCCTGTATATAAATTTTCTTCTTCCGCACTCTGACTTATCGTACGTTATTAAACGTATATAGGCTTCCGCTAGTATTATATTTTATTTGTTTATATGCAGGATTGTATGTCGTTTATTAGGTACAGGTTGAATCGCCTTGGAATGCTAATATAAATAGAGGAAACCATGCCGAAATTTTGAGGTATCACCTAGTACCTCGAGATCTGACATGGGGATTTGTGTTAGCGTTTGGCGGGGCGCCACACACTTAGTATGATATTTTTTTTTCCTGTTAATTTTTTTCGAGTCTCTCTTTTTTCTAATGCCCCTAGTTTGACATTCTTTCTTTTTCGTCAATTCATTTGAGTCTCCTTTTTCTAATTCTCCTAGTTTATCATTATTTTTTACCATTTACTTTTTAGATGACATTTTCCTTAATAGAGTATATTTTTTTTTAATTTTTTACGTGATCAGACTGGAAATAACTTTTCAAGTTGCCTACATATCCCAAATTTATTTTTTCTCTTTTGGGATCAGGTCAAGATGTAGTTCATACAAGACTTCCCTCCCAAGGTTGGCTGGTGTGGTTTGGAAAGAAGAGACTATTGATTTTTTAGAGGCTGTATGGGCTAAAGAAGGTTTTTTTTGGTAAGATAGAAAAATGGTTCGACCAAATGAGACATCTTTTGATAAAATACTACTTGATTTGATCATGGTGTTGGAAAGTCGATGTCTTGATTACTTTGTCAAGTAAGGCCTTTAATCTTTTTTTTGTGAAATTGAGTTCTTCGTATTTGACATTGACTAGTTCAACATTTTCTAAACTTCAAAAAAATCTCATATTCTTTTGCGAATCAAAATTCTTCTCTTTCTCAAGTGAAAAACATGATGGATCCCTTTTGTGGGTCTTAACACCTTTGTCTGTGATTTCAATTGCACCATCCTTGATTGATAATCTTTGATTTTGACTTTATTTTTCTATATATTTTGGTACAATCTATTCTGATGAAAGGGACCATGGTGTTTATGACTAACATATTCTCATAGGACTATGCGAGAACACTGTTGAATTTTTGGAGTAAGTTTATCGTTTTCTCATGTTCCTTTGAAAATAATGTAGTATCAGTTTGCACTTCTTGAGTGTCCTCTTTAATTCCAATATTTATCAAGTTCGATTAGTAAGCTTTGAGCTATTCTTCATGTTAGATTTTATGTCTACTTATTATTACGCACACGATAATAAAAAAAAACTCTTTTATTTTATTAGAATTAAAAAATACATAGACTAACAAACTCGACTAAGGCTTGAAGATTAAACAAGCTTAATAGGACTAACTAAACTCAATTACTACTGCAACTGAATTGAAACTAAAAGAAAACTCAGGAGTACACAACTACAAAGTGGGGATATCAAACATACTCATAGGGCCTATGCCACTTTGGATATCTTCACGATGGATGACTTGAGCTCATCTGTTTTCACTACCTCTTTATGTTTTGATTCGAGCATGTCCGATGCTAAGTAACCCATTGCTTCAATAATCTCTTTGTCTTCCAATTTTGTTACTATCTCAGGATAGATAGGCTTATTTTAATATATTTTGTCTTCCAATTTTGTCTTCTAATATATTAGGTTCAAAGTAGGCAGAAGTTGATTTTGAAAAGTAGGCAAATGATTAGTTTTAATATTGGATACAGTAGGAGTGGGTATGATGAATTTTTCTTGCTCAATAAGGTCTTGAATAACATGGCGCAAAGTAATTTACCTATCAAGAACATGACTAATTATTTGATGGAATTCATAGAATTGCCCATTATCCAAGTTTGGAGGGAAAGAATTAGGCAAAGACTTAGGTTCCAATGGTATCAGCATCCATTTTTCACAAGTTTTTGAAAGACAATAACTAAGGGACATTCCAAGATTGGAGAATTATCTCCTAGGCTTGACTTATGAGGGTTGTGTGACTTGAGGAGCTAGTGCAAAAGAGATATTGGCTACTTGTAAGGAATTAACACTAAATTTGAAAATTTTGGATTTTGACTTAGACGAGTTACCAAAGAGTAAGCATCCTCAACTTGATTTCCAACTTCTAGGAGATACTAAAAGGTGGGAAGGTACTGGGACATCAAATACTTGGCACAATTTGGAGTGAGATTCTAAGGTTGGTCTTGACTTGTTTCTTTTCTTGAGGTTGGTCTCACAATTGAGCAATTTTAGCTCTCCATTGAGCAATGAATTTAGTAAAGATTTTCTCAAGCTTTTGCTTGGTCGTTTCTAAATCTCTTCTTATGAGTTCAATGTCTGTGTTGAATGAATATCATCCAATAAACTCTTTTATTAATTCATATCATATTCTTATACGAGATGAGTCTAGTGACATTAACTAGTGTAAGGTCGATCTTGTAAGAAATTTTTGAAAAATTTGAGTCATCTGTTCTTTGCTTAAACCTTGAAATTGCATGATACCGACATATATTTTCAAATGAGTCATAGGGCATCAAATCTTGTCAAACTTATCTATGTCTATTATTATGAATTTTTCTGATAGACGGACAGTAGAGAATAACGTCACTGTCCTTAGTCCAAGAGCAAGATCATCTGGGTCCTTGATATTTTTCAAAGCAGGTTCAACTAGAGTTATTCGATGGGCTAAGATCGGGTCGACGGGTAATTAATAATCTTCTTAATCTTCGACCAGGTCAAACATAACCTAAGGTTTTATAGTTTTATTTTTTTTTCTTTTAAGTCTTTAGGACGTCAATTTGTATTTGAACAAAAACAATAATCTATGCTTGAAAGGATTCCAAAATTTGACATAGTGCTACTTTGTCCATGGTATATATTTCTTCTTGTGGCAAAGGTTAACTACTTAGACTTGACAGTGATATTCTGACAAAATGACTCTTTTGATAGACCCAAAGTGGCGGAGATAGCGGTTTAGAACGTCTAAAATCAATTATTACCTGATTGGAATGAAATAGGATTAATCATTGATTCTGAAGGTTGGACTCTTGACCACATAATTAAAACTTTGACACAAATTAACCCAAGTCTAGTGGCAAACATCAAATCCAAACGTACTATAAGCCTACAATGGTCATAAGGGTGAGAAATGTTAGTCACGGGTCTACTCCAAATGGGGTTGAACCTTTTGGTAGACAAATTAATTTGACCACAGGGTTGAATCTTCTTGGTGCAAATTAATTCAAATCCTTGAACCTAAAACCAATTGATCCAATCGATTTAGTATTGGCCAGATAGATCCAGCTGCCAATTATGTCGAACCAATATTGTGGGTTTAATTTAAGTGGTATGGACTGGTCCACCTACTTACCTTTTGAATGGATTGAATAGAGCAACTCGGGAGCACCTATGGTAAGTTCGATTGTGACTTATTGGAGGGTTTATATACTCTAGGTTTACTACGTGCAATGCAATTTATCTGGGCACCCTTACCCAAGTGCACCTATATACTTTTCGAGTGTATTCAATCAAATGATACGTGGTGACTTAGTTTAATATACCATATAGATATGAGACTAGGGTTATGGCTTTCATAAATGGTTTAGCGTCCCACAAGGAGACCGACCACACACTACTACTATGTTAGCAAATAGGACATGTGACTTTACGACTTACAGTAAGATAAAGGCTTAGGTCACTCTAGTGTGGGTGCATCAATATACCATAAAGGTACGTAATTAGAGTTGTGATTTTCATGAATGACGTTGCATCCCATGAGGAGACTGGGCCACACACTAGTATCACGTTGGCTATAAGGGAGATGCAAGTATGTAATATATCATAAATTAGACGTGCTAGTGGTGTGTGCAAAAAAGGTGTTTGTGCTCGGGGCATTTTTGGATAAATGGGCCCAGGGGCCACATCACATCACCAAAGTATGGATATTAGAAAAATATGGTCATAAAGCATAAATGTATTCAGAACATCAATCAAGATCAATGCACACACATCAAAGATATATATTAATTAAGATCATGGCATATCATACAAGCAATCAATCAAGATAGTAGAACAAATAACGAAGATGATCAAGCTATTAGGATAGCACAAAATAATATCAATCATCAACCAACCATTGTGATATGCACAAGAAATTTTCTTTTTAATCTTTTATGTTAACTTTTTAAAAAAAATTGAATTATGTTTTATTAAATAAAAAAAATAAAAATTTGTGAGGGACATGCTTGGCAAACCTTCTTGTTAAATTTTTAACACAAAATTCCCTTACTCTATGAAGTTTGTTACCTGAAAAAATCTGTGAGTGAGAACATAGGCTAATTTGACCAACTTATAAGGTTTCAAATTTTACTAAGGGTCATTAGGCCAACATGGTTCATCATATCAATAATCTAATACCATAACCTTTTTTATTTAAAGAAAAAATCTTTGATCCAAAAATGAAATTCAATTTTAAATCCTATGAACCTAGATCCAAGGTTTGAAAAATAAGTGGCTATGAAATCAAATTAAATATTAAAGTTTAATTTTATTATAAAAAACACTTAGAGTTAGTTAAAAAAACATGTTTATGTGAACAACAAGAGAGCTGCTATTGCCACATCAACTTTTACTAATGTCCCATCAATTCTTATACAAATCATCAAAACAGTCGTACATAGTTGATGTAGCGTTAGTAATAGTTGGTGGGGTAATAGTACTCTCAAATAGCACAAGAAGCTATTCTTTCCTCAAGAACGGCACAACAGAGAGGGCTACCATGGTATGTCCCTATTTTTATATATATAGATATATATTTTGTTGCTTACAACACACATACTTATTTTTCTTTTGTTATTTTTCATTTTGCTACTCAAGGACAAATGCACACCCCCAAAAAGAATTTTGTTTTTTTTTTGTTTTTATATTTTTTCATGGTTCCTCATCTCAACCATCACCATTTTATTCTCAATTCATTATTTTTTAAAATCTTGAATTATTTTGAGTCATCAAAGGTAACCCTCAATTGGACTATAGAAAATCAAAAATAAAATGCCCAAAAATTATAAAACCAATAAAACAATCCACAACCATGTCAAAAGAATAAATAAAATAAAAATAAAAATAACTAGGCCGATCTTGCAATGCACAAATATTTGAGATTTTCAAGTTTAATCCTCAAAAAATAATTTTCCAATGACTAAAAGTGCCCTCAATCCACATGTGCGGATCCGATTTTTCTTTTTTGGGAGTCGCCACCTAATTTTATGGTCTAGGAACTAAAAAATAATATTAAATTGTGGAAGCGCCCTCGATCCGCGGGGTGCGCGGATCCGCTTTTGACCCCTTGAGGTTTGGGAGTCGCCACCTAGTTATTATAGTCTAGGAACCAAACTGACTCTAAAATGGATAAAAACTAATCTATTACAGAAAATCTGAATCCGGGGATCATGTTACGGGGTTGGAAGGTGTTAGGCACCAACCCCGCCCGGCCATTGCCGGTCTCTACTTATCCCAAATAAATCTACATCGCTAATGACAAACCTAGATTAAAAAATAATAAAAAAAAAACTTACCTTCGATCTGCAAAAGTGTTATTCCCTCAGATCTGGTGAAAACGGCTCCTTGTACCGTATTCCTTACTTCATTCTATCTCCGGATCTGATTCCTGATCTCCGAGGTAAGGTATCTCCTTCTTGGATCTGGGTGCTTCGAATTTGTTGTAAATTTTTGAGATGTTTTGGAGAGGTTTTTGGGTGTTTTTTAGGCTAAAATCGGAGTAGGGGTGTTAGGGAAGGAGTTAGGGCTCCAAAATTAGGGTTTTGGGGAGGTTGTGGAGGTTTCTTCACCTACTTTTTCTAGGATTTTTTCTTTGATACGAAAATAGGATGTGGAGGCTCCTATTTATAAAGTTTTTAGAAACATTAGGGTTTGATTAGGGTTTGATTAGGGTTTTGACTTAGTCTTCAGGATTTTAATTTAGGATTTTGACTTTAGTCTTATGAGATTGACTTGTTCAGTTTAGATTTAGGATTTTGTCCTTAGTCTTATGAGATTAACTTGATTAGTTTAGATTAGGGTTTTGATTTAGGATTTTGACTTTAGTCTTATGAGATTGACTTTAATACTTGACTCTAGTCTTACTTAATTGACTTTAATTTTGACTCTAGTCTTATTTGATTGACTGTAATATCTTGACTTTAGTCTTGCTTGATTGACTTTAAATTTTTGGAGAACCCCCCCTCTATTATATTTTTTATTCTTTGGACCTTCAAATGAAGGGGTCCTTAAAGAAATATCTTGCGAACCATCAACAATTTTTCTTGAAAGCCTGATTGATCAATTTTTTTGGTTTAAATTTTATAATTAATTTTATTAATGTTTCACTTTACATTATTTAATGATTTATTTATTAATTTCGAAATTTTTAATTATTAAAATTGTGAAATTACCATTTTGCCCTTAGAGAGGATTTTTTACGTTTTAAGTCATTTTTCAATGTTCCAGGATGTTTTGGAATCAGTTTTTCGTAAGGAATTCAATGGGAATGTTGGTTTTTGTCATTTATGAAGTTGTTTGTATGAAATGGTCGTAAACTTTATGAGGGGTATTTTCGTAATTTTGTCAAATTTTGTGAAAATTGACGAAGTGGTTTTCTTAGTTTCGATTTGTTGTTTTATGTGTTTGAGTGGGTTTTTCTAAGCGTAATGCAGGCTCTAGGGTTGTTTTGATGTTAGGGGTATTTTGGTAATTTAGTCATTTTTAGTGATTTTTATCGTGAAGCTTCTTTTTGATTTGCAAGATGATGATTTCTATGTTTCTGGGGTCGTATTTTCCTAGTGTAGCGTGGTTTATAAGTTTTGTCAGTTCGAGATACCTCATCCGGATTTCTAAAACATATCTGGTAACAAAATAAAGCATTGGAATAGACATTCATCATTGGGAACCTTTGCGATCGGGTTGACGACTTGATTAATCAGGCGGATGCAAAAATGGGGTGTCTACAGATGCCCCTCTTTGGCAGAGGGTTGAAGCAAACTAGATAGCAAATCTATTTTGGTAGATAGTGCAATATCCGAATGCCAAAGCTAGTGACAGTTCATTTTGCAATCTGATTTAGCAATTCGTCGGAGTATTCGGATCCTTGAGCGTAAAACTCTCCCCAAACTAGAAAAATGTCAGGTCCTTGAGCGCGAGCTCTCACTGGCAGTGTCAGATCCTTGAATTTTAGAAAATTCTCCTTGACTTATGTAACAACTGTGCAAGTGTGTGGGCTCAAAATCTGAGATAGATTTCAAATAGTTTGAGTTGGAAATGAGTAAAATATGAGCAAGAAGTAAATATAAACAGAGCACAAAATAAGCATAATTCCAAGAAAACCCTTGGCGGCATCTGAGCATAATTCCGAGAAAACCCTCGGCGGTAACTGAGCATAGTTCCAAGAAAACTCTTGGCGGTAACTGAGCATAATTCCAAGAAAACCCTTGGCGGCATCTGAGCATAGTTCCAAGAAAACCCTCGGCGGCATCTGAGCATAATTCCAAGAAAACCCTTGGCGGTATCTGAGCATAGTTCCGAGAAAACCCTCGGCGGCATCTGAGCATAGTTCCGAGAAAACCCTCGGCGGCATCTGAGATAAATTCCAAGAAAACCCTTGACAGCATCTGAGCATAGTTCCGAGAAAACCCTCGGCGGCATCTGAGCATAATTCCAAGAAAACCCTTGGCGGCATCTGAGCATAGTTCCGAGAAAACCCTCGGCGGCATCTGAGCATAATTCCAAGAAAACCCTCGGCGGCATCTGAGTATAGTTCCAAGAAAACCCTTAGCGGCATCTGAGCATAGTTCCGAGAAAACCCTCGACGGCATTTGAGCATAATTCCAAGAAAACCCTTGGCGGCATCTGAGCATAATTCCAAGAAAACCCTTGGCGGCATCTGAGCATAGTTCCGAGAAAACCCTCGGCGGCATCTGAGTATAATTCCAAGAAAACCCTTGGCGGCATCTGAGCATAGTTCCGAGAAAACCCTCGGCGGCATCTGAGCATAATTCTAAGAAAACCCTTGGCAGCATCTGAGCATAATTCCAAGAAAACCCTTGGTGGCATCTGAGCATAGTTTCGAGAAAACCCTCGGCGGCATCTGAGCATAATTCCAAGAAAACCCTCGGCGGCATCTAAGCATAATTCCAAGAAAACCCTTGGCGGCATCTGAGCATAATTCCAAGAAAACCCTTGGCGGCATCTGAGCATAGTTCCGAGAAAACCCTTGGCGGCATCTGATCATAATTCCAAGAAAACCCTTGGCGGCATCTGGCTGAGTAAAACTGAGAATAAAGGAATAAATCTGGGAAAGAATGCTTGAAAATGAAATCTGAAAAAGAGGGGTTGGATCTGGGAATGAATAGATCTAGGACAGAATAGATGCCCTATCTCCTATGTGAGATCTAAAATGCATGTGTTTGAACCTCAAGGTTTTATCCAAAATTTTTATAAATTTAAAACCTGAGTTTGAATCTCAAGAGTTTTTCGAAAAACTGCTATCAAGAGAGTAACCTTAAATTTGAAGTTCTCATTATTTTTTTTTAGGATTAACATTGCTCAAAAACAAAATGTCCCTAGTTTGACAATGGCATTGAAAATAATTGAACACATCATTAAAAAATGCCCCTAGTATAAGGGGGGAAATTACATATCTAGAGGAAAAAGAAAAAATGCCCCTTGTATGAAGGTTTGAAATATTTGATTACCACAAGCGCAATAAAGATCCAACTTTTAATTTTGATTAATTTTATTGAAGATTTTGAGTCAGGCTCAAGAAAACAAAATATTTTCTTTTGAGACTCATCATAGAATTCACCCTTCTCTCCATTTGTTCACTTGGAGAAGTAAGAATTTTCAGATCGATCACAGACAAGATACTTGTGGCTTCTGAATCTATGCCTGGTTTAAGCTGAGTATTGAACTTAATGATTCGGACTTCTGATGTTTCAGTTCGGGCCGCTTTCAGCTTGGGATTTTCTTCTATTTTTCTTTATTGCTCTAACTTTTGCCTAGATCGCGTTTTCAGGTTTTCAATCTAGCGAGCTTGCTCTAGCTTTTGCCTAGATCGCCTTTTCAGGTTTTCGATCTTTGTTCTGATTGTTGCCAAAGTTGTCCTTTCAGATTTTCAACTTTGCGAGCTTGCCTTAATTTTTGCCTAAGTCGCCCTTTCCGGGTTTTCAACTTAGCAGGCTTCTTCATATTTTTTTTTTTTATCTTTTTCTTTTCCTCTGAAGTTTTAGAATTACTGTCTCATCATGCTTCGCTACCCTCCTTGACTTTTTCACACGGTACTTAGGAGGACTTTTATAGGTAGGCTTGGGACTAGGCATAAAAAAAAAGGAATTTTGAGGCTGAAAAACCTAAATGCCCCT
The DNA here is from genome assembly GCF_017979445.1 of Akebia trifoliata. Lineage (NCBI taxonomy): Eukaryota > Viridiplantae > Streptophyta > Magnoliopsida > Ranunculales > Lardizabalaceae > Akebia > Akebia trifoliata. The sequence goes on from NC_141385.1 coordinate 18,771,685, forward strand.
TGTGTGGCATTTCATTTAAAATTTTTTCTTGAACTTTCTTCCCCATTTTGGATGATATTTCTTTTTCTTTTGAATTTTTTTCTTTTTAGATTTTTCCTTTGTCGGGGAATCTATATATATATTTTTTATTTTGATGTGGTCGGGCCTGAAGTAACTTCTCAGGTTGCCTACGTACCCCAAATTTTTGGGATCAGACCAAAACGTAGTTCAGATTTTTTCCTTCCCTGGGTTAGGTAATCAGGCTAAGAAGTAAAAGGCATAATTTTTCTCTTTTTGAACAAGCTGCAAAGGGATTGAGAAAGGAGATAATGAACTAGGTAGTAGGAAAATTGATTCGACCAAAAATGACCTCCTTAAATGTAGTACCGTTTGATCTGGTCAAGGTTGGTTGACTTTGGTAATTCGATTCGATCATGATCTTGAAGTTTGACAGCTTTTCCTGGTAATATTTCCTTGATGATGAACGGACCTCTCCAATTTGGTTTGAACTTCCCTCTAGGATCAAAAATAGGTGTCCGATTTTCTTTAAATAATAAATCCTCAACTTGCAAGTGAGGGACCTTGATCTTTTTGTCAAACGCACGAGTGATTCTTCTTTGATAAGCTTGCAAGTGATACAAAGCTCTTAGTCATTTTTCTCCGATCAAGTTTAATTCTTTATGCCACTGACGAACCCAATCTGTTTCTAGCAAATGATTTTCCAACAAGACCCTGAGAGACGAAATTTCCATTTCAACTGGCAAAACTGCTTCCATGCCATACACTAAGGAGTAGGGAGTAGCTCCAGTAGAGGATCGAATTAAAGTTCGATATGTCCATAGCGTGAATGATAATTTTTCTAACCAATCTCGATGTGATTGACACATTTTCCTGATGATAGTCTTGAGACTCTTACTAACTGCTTCAACCGTTCCATTGATCTGAGGACGGTAGGGGGATGATTTGTGCTTCCGGATCTTCAACTTTAAACATAGAGTAATGACTATGCTTTGAAGTACGACCCATTATCAGAGATCAGTTCAAAAGGTACCCCCATATCGACTGAAAATATGTGATTTGAAACTCAAGATGTAGTAAGGATAGTGCTGATACAGTTTATAACATCTTCTTTAATTCCATCGATATAGACGAGTATCTATTCCGTGTTGAACAACACCCAAGCTTGTACCTAACATACCCTCATATGATCATACGAACAAGTCTTTGAAATTTCTGAGTAAATTCATTATCCCCTCGTGTTCCTTTCGGGATAAGATGGTTTCTATTTGAATCTCTTTAGGAATTATTTTTTGTTTCGAGGTCAAAGACCTTTCCTTTCTCGATTAAAGGTTGAGCCCGACTCTTATCTTCTTGTTTAGAAACGAAATCTATCAAATTATTAGTTAATTCGTTAATGTGCTCGAGGTATTCAAAAATTTCCTTTATCCGATCAATTTTAGATGGGGCAACAGACACCTCTATAGACTCGATGAACTAACTTGACTCAATAGGAAAGAGTAGACTCAATCTAAGGAAGACATGACCTTGCTGGAAAAAAGGACTCGAGCTAACCCAAATGACTCATGAAAACTCAAGACAAGTACCCACACGAGTTTGATTAGGATTGAGGACTGAGATATTGCTTATAACCGGTAGGATTGAAGCACTATGATCTTCAAAGAACAACTGGACGATGTTGAGAAATTTTGAGGTCATTTCTGACTATTGATTTGATATTGACATTTACTTTAACTGACCGGATTTACAACCCTAGCTAGACGATGGATGATTGAGCTTAGACACAATGATAACCCTTAAACCACTTTGAAGGTGAATTTAACCAATTTCAGTGTCACCCCCTTGATAACATTTTAAATGAACCCTGAGATTTTATTGAATTTTGTGCACCAATCCATTAAACAATTCATTAATGTAATGATTATTCAGAAAAATAATTTTATTGCACTCTTGAAAAATATTGACAAATAATGTTTTCATTGAATAACAACTTCCACAAACATATTTCAATAATTTTTCATGCAAAAATAGATTTTTTGTAAATCATTTTTTTCTGAAAAATATTTTTTTTTCTTTTCTTTTTTTTAGAAAACATTTTCTTTTAGAAAAATTTTTGGGAAAGCATTTCCTTTTGGAAAATCTTATTCTTCCGGAAAATATTTCACTTTTGAAAAGCATTTCTCTTCTGAAAAATATTTTTCTTCTGGAAAACATTTTTCTTCTTTTAAAATAGGTTTAAAATCCGAATCAGGAAAAAGTTGAATTTCATTTTGATTCAAATGGCTCGGCCCATAATGATCGTTGGATCGAGATGGACTGGGTCATTATTGTAAAAGAATGGATTCTTTATTGGGTCGGTGCACCCATTTTAATTTTCAAAAACAACATTTGATCCTTGAGGACAATCATACACTCTGATCTACACCATTACATCACTCACATACATTCATCAATCAAGAGGCTCCATTTAATAAATAACCCGGGAACACTCACGATAAGTTCGAGTCGTGACCTACTGGGAAGGTTTCTAGACTCTAAGCTTACTACGTGCAATGCATTTTTATCTGGCCACTCTTGCCCAAGCACACCTATATACCTTTCGATACGTGGTGACTTGGTTTGATATACCGTATAGGTGATAATCTAAAATCTCAATTCACTTCTCTGAAGCCAAAAACAGCCAGTTTGATCTCCAGTTGAGAGGTGGCGCACAATGCTGAGCAAGGGCCCACTTAAATACCTCTCGTCCAGAATAGACGTAGTCTATCCCCCTCGTACAGTAGGGTACAGCGAGGCAAGATCTTGCTTAGGCACCGGTTTTGACCAAGAAGTGCAATTGATATACTTAGATTATCTTTTATACCTATGGGTACGAGTCAAGAGTTGTAGCTTTCATAAATGGTTTGGCATCCCACGAGGGGACCGACCACGTATTAGTACTACGTTGGCAATCGGGACATGTGACTGTGTGGCTTACAATAGGTCAAAGGCTCAGGTCGCTCCAGCCTGGGTGCATCAATATACTTCTCAGAATCACCTGATCAGACGGTATTGATGCCCCAGTTCGATATACCCTAAGGTACGTGACTGGAGTTGTGGTTTTCATGAATGACGTCGCATCTCCGAAGAGATCGGGCCACGCACTAGTGCCACGTTGGCTATGTGGGACGTGTAAGTGCTCAAAACAGTAAACGTGCATGTGGTGTGTGCAAAACAGGGTGGGGTGTGCCCGGGGCCTTTTTCAAACAAATGGGCCCATGGCCCTGATCATACCATCATACATTAGATTATATGGAAATTTAATCAAAACCAAAACCATTCAAATCATATGAATATTCAATCAAAATCATATTATTCCAATCACATAAGCACGTTAAGCATATCAATGTTAGAAGCAAGAATCATTTCCTTATCACTTTGGAATGCCCTAATCCTTAACTCATATTCTCCTCTTTTGTCTTTTTATGCAAAGAAAAGTGGAGGCTACTTTTAGACTCTTCTACACACATTTTTCTCTATAAATAGAGCCTTCATTTCTAGAGAAAGGGTCCCATCTTGGTTCTCTTATCCAAGACTCCTTTAATCTAAGGCTCTTTGCCTATTCTCTTATTTTTTGTATTTTCATTTTCTAGTTATTTTCTTTTGGTTAACTAGTCTTGTAAGAAGTAGAAGAAGAAGAAGTTGTAATTTTCTCCATGAAATGAAGAAAAGTTCTTTCATCTCTTATCTTCCCTCTCTTGCAATGACATTAGGCTAAGTTCCCCTCCATTGGAGAGTGGAAAAGCCTAGAGCAAGTTCTTGTGTTATTTCTAATTTATGCCTTTCTTTTATTTAAAATGCTTATGAATTCTCTTTAAGTTTCTTGCACATTTTATTCTTAATATAGATACTTTATGCTTAGATTAGATCAAGATAAAGTATGCTTAAATTAGATAATTTGTAGTAAGAAGTTCTCAAGAAATTCTACTTTGTTTTTGTTCCTTTATTTCATTTTAATTGCAAAATTTTCCGATCTAAGGAGCTAACACCAAGCCCTTATGATTGAGTTATAAAAAGGCTAGAGACTAGAAATTGCTCATTAACATGTTTTAGGTAGATCCACCTCCAATGGTGTTTTAATTCATAAGTTTACTTACTTTTAATTTCATTTACTTTAGTTTATTTTCTAGCAATTTTACATCTTCTTATAAGTTCAAAAATACAAAGAAAAACAGTTTTAATTCCTTTTAGTTAATTTGAATTTTATCTTCTTAGCTTAGCTCTATTCCTCCTTTCTCTTGGGTTCGATCCCCTACTTGCCCCACAAGTAAGGTAAAACTAAGATTATTATTAACTCCGGTGAGAAGAACAACGATAGTCTCATCAGAATTTTGGCGCCGCTGCCGGGGAAAGGTAAAGGTAGTAGTGGTAAGTTTTGATTTAAAATTTATTTTTTTTTTTTAATTTTTATTTTATTTTATTTTTTCTTTTGGTTTCTTTCTATAAGTTCAAGTGTTCTTGAGATTTTAAGAGAGAAGAAAGAAGAAAAAACATTGAAAAAAAAAAAAAAAGTCATTCTCGTTTTCTTTTTCACCCTTGACAGCAGAACTTAAACTGACTGTAGCTCTTCTACTCCTCCGATCTCCGATTATCTATTAGTGCATATCGATTTGGGGTAGAACGAAATTTTCTATAAAATTTGACAAAGTCAGCAAGATAGCGGTAAGTCAGATTCTGTTTTTGAGTCCATTTACTATCATTTCTGCTAACATTTCTGTTTTGCTTCTTGTAGGTGAACATTTTTTTTTTCTTTTTTTCTTCTTTTCTTTCAATTTCCTTTAATCTTTAGTTAGGTTTATTTTTCTGTTTTAGAAACTCTTGTATAGGATTTCTTGTAATTTTTATTAATTATCCAAGAAGGCTTGGATTGTAATAGACTAAGGAAGGACGACGGGTGAACAGTACCGTCACGGCTCCTTAGGTTCGTACACCAAAATTGGAGTTGGTGGCCTAAGTCGACTCAAACCGTCTTCGCCCCATCTAGGACGGGAGGTAATCCCGAAACACCCACGCCTCTCTTTGCTAGTGGGTTACTCCTTGCTTTGTATGTTATTTTTCCAATTTGCACACACTTGGAATAGTTAATTAAGTAGTAAAGAGCACCCCTCTCCTAGGGATGGCATGATAAGATAAGGATTGGAAGTCATTACCAATTCCTTGCTCTAATTAGGATAATCAATTCACTAGTCATCCAATCAAATTAATTAAAATCAATTAGACTTGACTATAGGGCCCACGAGCTCAATAGGAGAAATTCCACTTCAAGTTGTGCCAATTGCGCTTCTTGGTCATTTTTGTATCTAGTAAGATCTTGCCCTTTGAGGGGATAGACTCAGTCTATTCAAGAAAGGAAGGTATTTAAGCGTGCTCTTGCTTATGCATTATGCGCCTCCTCCGATCTGGAGATCCGAATGATTCAAACTTGATTTCATAGAACCGAGTTGGAAGGCTAGTTGCGCTATTTCTACCCAGTTAGGAGCTGTCTAGCTTTAGGCAACCTATCTAGGTCCAGTCTTTTCTTTTCGTGATTGTTTGATCGACTGTGTGATTTGTATGCTTGGTAGACGTTCACAAAATAACGTGTTAGAACCATTTGATCCTGAGATCGAACGTACTATCAGTAGGATACGCAAGACACCATCAGTAGTTATGATGGGTGATCGAGAGCGAACTCTCAATGAGCTCTTCGCTCCAGCTTCTGCATCTCCTCCCACATGCATTGTTTTACCGTTGAACAATGCACCTCAGTTTGAAATTAGGGCTGCCACCATCAATATGCTCCCTAAGTTCCACGGTTTAGAGCGTGAACAACCGTACACCCATCTTAATCGATTCTTGACTATATGTCAAACTTTTAGAAATCAGAATCTAGATGAGGAGAGTATCAAGCTTATTCTGTTCCCGTTATCCTTGGAAGACCATGCAGCTGCGTGGTTGAACTCCCTAACACCCAATTCCATATCTACCTGGGATGTTCTATAAAAAAAAATTATGGCCAAATTCTACCCCGTGGCCAAAATTGAGAAAATGAAGGACTCTATTAGAAATTTTAAAGCCCGTCCTGATGATGAATTTTCCCAAACTTGGGAAAGATTCAATGATTTATTGGTCAAGTGCCCACACCATGGCATTGACAAGCACAGTTGGTGTAAAGTTTTTATAGAGGATTAACAATGAATCAACGTACCTTAGTCGAGTCAATGCATAAGGGTCAGTTCATGAACCAGACTCCCCAAGCGTACGATTTCCTCGTAGAGTTAGCTGAGAGTGCTCAAAATTGGAGCACTAACCAAGAAGATTTGATAGAGACGATCCGGTTAGGAAGACAGGCATGTATGAGATGAAGGCAGACCCTGATCTCAAAAATTTCATGTGTAGTCTAGTGAGTGGGATGAATAATCTCACGAAGAAGTTAGATGCCTTTACCATCTCAGCATCCAAACCTCACCTAGACCCTCGTACAATTTCGCAGGTGACTGTCGAACCGAGTTCTTTGTGTGTCATATGCGACGGCAACGACCATTTGGTCGAGTGTTGTCCCACCTTGCCTCAAATCAAAGCTGAACAAGCAAATGCGATTAATGGCTATAGTGGCTTTTAAGAAGCCAACTCCAAACTCTTTTAGCCAAACGTATCACCCAGATAATAGGTTTCATCCTAATTTCTCATACAGACAGAACGAACCTATTCAATCTAGTGGTCCGTCAGGTTACAATAGGAGTTTTCTTAGGCAATCTGGTTCTTCCACAAACCAAGCCATGTGTTCCAAGTCCCTTATCAACCCCAACAATCTACCTTGCAGAGCCATCATACCAGATCCCATGACCAATTACCAACAGCCTGCCCAACAACAGTCGTCCTTAGAATCTATGATTGCCGAGTTGATAAGGCAGCAACAGCAGTTCATCCAAACTCAACAGCAAACCCATCAAAATCAAACTCAGATTAACCAGGTCACTGCGCAATCCATAGCTAAGATGGAAGTTCAGTTGGGGCAGTTAGCTCTTTCCTTGAGTGGGAGAGAGAAAGGTCAATTTCCTAGTCAGACTATCCCTAACCCTAGAGGTCAACCTTTGATTCCAAACGGATCAAAAGGTCAATACGAAGTAGGAAGCCATTCTGGAGCTCCACAAGACTCAGTCCAGGCTATCCACACCTTGCGTTCGGGAAAGAAGGTGGACAACAAGGTCCAACCTATTGACACGGGAGAAAAGGTCTTAGAAAAAGACAAAGATCAAAAAGAAGCCATAGAGTCTCCAACAGAGAAGAAAGATTTGGAAAATCCTCCTATCATTTTGCCAATTCCAAAAGCTCCATTTCCCCATCGTCTTAGAGATTCTAAAAAAGGTAAACAGTTTGAGGGTGTCTTAGAAGTCTTCCAAAATGTGCATATCAATATCCCATTCCTAGATGCCATTAAGCAGATACCTTCTTATGCGAAATTCTTAAAGGATTTGACCACAGCTAAAAGGAAAACACCATTTCCCTCGGGAAGCTATTATGGCAGCCCAAGCTTCGTCACTCATCCAACAAACGATTGCACCAAAATTTAAGGATCCTGGATGTCCGACAATTTCTATTCATATTGGAAATCAAGTGGTCGAAAAATGTCTCTTAGACTTAGGGGCCAGTGTGAACCTGTTACCATATTCGGTTTATAAACAATTAGGTTTGGGGGTTTTGAAACCCACAGATATCACGTTGAGTCTAGCCGATAGGTCCATAAAAATTCCAAAGGGTATAGTTGAGGACGTGATAGTTAAAGTCAAAGATTTCTATTTTCCTGTTGACTTTGTTGTCTTAGACACAGAGCCAGTCATCAATTCGAACAGTCATATTCCTATCATCTTAGGACGTCCATTCTTAGCCACGTCTGACGCAGTCATTCGTTGTAGAAACGGAATTATACTTTAGCATTTGGGGATATGAAAGTGAAACTGAACGTCTTCCACAATTTCCAAGGAATTGATGTAGATGATGGTATGGAGGAAGTGAACATGATAGATACGCTAGTCAATCAAACGTATCAAGAATTAGGGTACTCTGATCCCCTAACAAAATGTTTGGCTCACTTTGGCCTTGATTTGGACGTAGAAGAGTCTATAAGCGAAGTCAATGCTTTGCTTGAATCCGTTCCACTCTTAGATTCTGTGCGGTGGCACGCAAAAGCTGAAAGTCTTCCTGTGCGCACATCCAATCTTGTTCCTTCTCATGTCGAGCCTCCAAAATTGGAACTCAAGTCTCTTCCAGAGACCTTGAGATATGCATTTCTTGGCAAGAATCAAACCTTGCCTGTGATCATTTCCTCTCACCTCAATGAAGTCCAAGAGGGAAAGTTGTTAGGAGTATTGGGAACATCAAGAAGCTATGGGTTGGAACATAGCTGACATCAAGGGAATTAGTCCATCTGTGGTGATGCACCCACATTCGTTTAGAGGATTTTGCTAAACCTTCCTTAGAACCTCAGAGACGACTAAATCCTGTCATGAAAGACGTGGTTCGGATGGAAGTGATGAAATTGCTAGATGCGGGTATTATCTATCCTATCTCTGACAGTCGTTGGGTGAGTCCTATACAAGTAGTTCCTAAGAAGTCTGGCATCACTGTGGTAGTGAACCAAGACAATGAATTAATCCCCACTCGAGTCCAAAATGGATGGAGAGTGTGTATTGACTATAGGAAACTCAACTCGATGACTCCTAAGGATCATTTCCCCTTACCTTTCATTGATCAAATGTTAGAGCGTCTGGCAGGACATTCTTACTATTGCTTCTTAGATGGTTATTCCGGGTACAACCAGATACCCGTTGCTCCAATCGATCAAGAGAAAACAACTTTCACCTGCCCTTTCGGAACTTTCGCGTATCGTCGCATGCCTTTTGGATTGTGCAATGCACCCGCTACTTTTCAACGGTGCATGATGAGTATTTTTTCTGATATGCTAGAAAAATATCTCGAAGTATTCATGGACGATTTTTCATTTTTTGGATCAAGTTTTGAGGAATGTCTTCATCACTTGACTTTGGTCCTTGTACGTTGCAAAGAGGTCAATCTAGTCCTCAATTGGGAAAAATGCCATTTCATGGTAACATCGGGGATTGTGCTAGGGCACATTGTTTCTACTAAGGGGATTGAGGTAGATAAGGCAAAGGTAGGTCTAATTGAAAAATTACCACCTCCTAGAACGGTCAAAGAAATTAGGTCATTCCTAGGTCATGCGGGTTTTTATCGTAGATTCATTAAAGATTTCGAGAAAATCTCGAAGCCTTTATGTGAGCTATTGGGAAAGGATGTTCCTTTCGACTTTTCAGAGTCATGTCTCTCTGCGTTCAACAAGCTCAAGTCCGAGTTAACCTCGGCACCCATTATTCAACCTCCAAACTGGAGCATTCCATTCGAAGTTATGTGCGACGCTTCAGATTATGCAATAGGCGCTGTTTTGGGTCAGCGAATTGAAAAACAACCTCATGTTATCCAATATGCTAGTAAAACCCTTAACGATGCTCAGCTTAACTACTCTACAACGGAGAAGGAAATGCTAGCAGTGGTCTATGCCGTTGAAAAATTCCGCCCCTACCTCATAGGATCTAAAGTCGTGATCTACACAGACCACGCAGCATTGAAGTACCTTCTATCAAAGAAAGATGCTAAAGCAAGGTTAATCCGTTGGATTCTACTTCTACAAGAGTTTGATCTTGAGATCCGAGATAAAAAAGGGGCAGAAAATGTTGTAGCTGATCACTTGTCTAGGATAGTTAACAAGCCATCCGAGGAATCTTTACCCATCTCTGAATCCTTTCCCGATGAGCAACTTATGCAAATCTCTCAAGCCAATGTTCCATGGTATGCGGACATTGTCAACTACCTAGTTACAGGTCAATTCCCAGTCGAAATGACTAGTCAAGAGAAACTCCGTCTTCTGTCAAAAACAAAATGGTATTTCTGGGATGAGCCATACTTATTTAAGTATTGTCCTGATCAAATCATTAGACGTTATATTCCAACCTGTGAGCAAGTCAGTATCCTAGAGTTTTGCCATAATCATGCTTGCGGAGGGCACTTCAGTGGTAAGAAGACCGCCATGAAAATCCTACAATGCGGTTTTTTCTGGCCTAGTATTTTTCGTGATGCCCACGAGTTTAGTAAATCTTGTGATAGATGTCAAAGATTAGGAAAAATCTCTAAGAGAAATGAAATGCCTCAAAATCCTATACTGATCATCGAAATTTTTGACGTGTGGGGTATAGACTTCATGGGACCTTTTCCTATCTCCCAGGGTTATCAATACATCCTAGTTGCCGTTGACTATGTGTCAAAATGGGTCGACGCTGTGGCATGTAGAACTAACGATCACAAGGTTGTGATAAAATTCATCAAGGAGATAATATTTTCAAGATTTGGTACTCCGCGAGCTATCATAAGTGATGGTGGCTCGCATTTTTACAACAAGATCTTTGCTGCGTTGATGAAGAAATACCTCATAACGCATAAGGTTGCCACACCTTACCACCCACAAACAAGTGGACAAGTAGAGATTTCTAACAGGGAAATAAAGACTATCTTAGAAAAAACAGTCAATCCTTCAAGGAAAAAAAATTGGTTTGAGATTGAGTGATTCACTCTGGGCCTATAGGACTGCATTCAAGACACCCATAGGGATGTCTCCCTACCGGTTAGTTTTTGGCAAGGCCTGCCATCTCCCTGTAGAATTAGAACATCGTGCATATTGGGCGATCAAACGCCTCAACTTTGATTTTGATAAAGCCGGTGAGAAGCGAAAGCTACAACTAGACGAGTTAGAAGAGATTAGAAATGACTCGTATGATTGTGCCAAAAGGTACAAAGAGCGTACCAAATTCTTTCACGATAGGCACATTCTTAGGAGGAATTTCATTCCTAATCAAAAAGTTTTGTTGTATGATAATAGACTCCACCTTTTTCCTGGAAAACTTAAGTCTCGATGGACTGGCCCATATATTATCCAAACAGTTTACCCCCATGGTGCTGTTGAAGTCCTTAATCCTAAGGACGGATCCACTTTCAAAGTGAATGGCCAACGTCTCAAACCGTTTCTCGAGTATGTTCCGCAGGAGGAAGTTCTTTTTCTCGATGATCCCGTCTATCAAAATTAACTATGTTTTCGTCTAGCTAAAGACGTTAAACTTAGCGCTTCTGGAAGGCAATCCATGCACTTCAAGGGATATTGTGTTAAATATCAACAGGACTATAAGGTCTTTCTCAGGTGCTATCTAACCCACTTCATTTCATTTTGTCAATTTCAATTTTACCTTTGCATGTATATGTTGAAATATTGAGGACAATATAATGTTTAAGTTTGGGGGTGTATGGGTTGGATTTCCACTTATTATTCTTCTTTTATACAAAAAAAAAAAAAAAATTAAAAATTTGAAAAATATTTGGTTGCAACTTTGTTGTATTTTTCTCAAAGTCTTAGCTTGTATCTTTTAAGCACTTAGTGAAAATATTTAATCAGTCTTTCATTGGAAGCTATGATTTGGAGTCCCCATTTATGTTTCTCTTAGGCAAAAATTAGAGCAAAGTTATCTTTTGGTTTATAGTCACTTCTAATAAGGTTACCAAGAGTCTAGATTATATTAAAAGAGCTTGTTACCTTCTTTCTACCTAGAGTTTAAGGAAAAACTAGGTTTGATGAACTTTGACTTCCTTGTTCAATTGGTTGGTTGATTAGAAGAAAAACAGAACTGGATTGTATACACCTTGTACAACAACCATTGAATTAGACTGGGTACCTTGAAAAGGGCTGCCTACTTTTCTTAGAAAAATAGTAAAGAAGTAATATAAAAAAAAAAAAAAAAAAAAGAAGAAAAAAAAAAAAAAAAAAAAAGAGAAAAAGTCAAATATCCAAAAGTTATGTTTTAGTAGGGTGAAAGCCATCAAGTGTAAAAATGTGAGTATACTGGAATATCACAAATAAAGCCCCTTAGAGGTATTAAAGTGAATATCCACACTTCTCACTACCCCAGACAGGATGCTAAGTTTAGAATTAAACCCTAAGTTACTCCAGTTATTCTTGAGTAGTTAGAAGGTTGAAACTCATTTTGAGAAATCGAATCTCTTAAATTTCTAAGTTAGAATCACTATCGCTCAAAGGTCAATTTAAGTCTAAGTTTTGTCGTAGAGAAATAAGGGTTGGGACTCTATACCAAGTAGTACTTCTAATTGATTGACAAAAAAAAAAAAAAGACTTGTGCTTTTCAATATAAGTTTTGATTTTGACTATTTTTACTTCAAAGTTGTTTTCAATTTTGTGGGTATATTTTCTGCAAACCCTCACGAGTCAAACTCGTCCATTAGGGGTAACCTAGCGGTTCAAGGGCTTGCTGCATTCGCTAAATGTAGTCGAGGTGCCTGCGAAAGTGGCAGTTTTATTTTATAGGGACTAGAAAAAGGTAAGTTTGGGGGTGTGATGAGTGTCTCCAAACACTCAATTATACGCACATTTTTCGGATATTTATCTTGATTTTTGTACCTATTTCTCTATATTAAGATAATAATCATGATAAGCCTCAAACCACCACGTTGCATGTTAATTAGGCTTAATTATATATAAATAAATTCATCTACTAGATAAATCTAATTACGTGTGTTTCTTGTGCAGAAAATCAACAATTTGGAATCAAAATCTCAAGGCAAAAGCATTTGGGCCCACTTTGGAATGCCCTAACACTTTGGAATGCCCTAATCCTTAACTCATATTCTCCTCTTTTGTCTTTTTGTGCAAAGAAAAGTGGAGGCTACTTTTAGACTCTTCTACACACATTTTTCTCTATAAATAGAGCCTTCATTTCTAGAGAAAGGGTCCCATCTTGGTTCTCTTATCCAAGACTCCTTTAATCTAAGGCTCTTTGCCTATTCTCTTATTTTTTGTATTTTCATTTTCTAGTTATTTTCTTTTGGTTAACTAGTCTTGTAAGAAGTAGAAGAAGAAGAAGTTGTAATTTTCTCCATGAAATGAAGAAAAGTTCTTTCATCTCTTATCTTCCCTCTCTTGCAATGACATTAGGCTAAGTTCCCCTCCATTGGAGAGTGGAAAAGCCTAGAGCAAGTTCTTGTGTTATTTCTAATTTTATGCCTTTCTTTTATTTAAATGCTTATGAATTCTCATTAAGTTTCTTGCACATTTTATTCTTAATATAGATACTTTATGCTTAGATTAGATCAAGATAAAGTATGCTTAAATTAGATAATTTGTAGTAAGAAGTTCTCAAGAAATTCTACTTTGTTTTTGTTCCTTTATTTCATTTTAATTGCAAAATTTTCCGATCTAAGGAGCTAACACCAAGCCCTTATGATTGAGTTATAAAAAGGCTAGAGACTAGAAATTGCTCATTAACATGTTTTAGGTAGATCCACCTCCAATGGTGTTTTAATTCATAAGTTTACTTACTTTTAATTTCATTTACTTTAGTTTATTTTCTAGCAATTTTACATCTTCTTATAAGTTCAAAAATACAAAGAAAAACAGTTTTAATTCCTTTTAGTTAATTTGAATTTTATCTTCTTAGCTTAGCTCTATTCCTCATTTCTCTTGGGTTCGATCCCCTACTTGCCCCACAAGTAAGGTAAAATTAAGATTATTATTAACTCCGGTGAGAAGAACAACGATAGTCTCATCAGGTTGCCAACAATTAGAACAACATTGAGGTGTATTAGCAACCCATTATTACTTTATAACATATCAATCCTTTAGAAAAAATAAATAATTGCCCACATATGGATTGGTGTGTTATAAACGAATATTGAGGTGTTAACAAAAGCTGGAGATGAACTAAACAACTACATTCTTCAGTAGTTAAATTAAGCAAACATTCCATGAAAATGTGCTTATTTAGTCGCGAATTCCTGTCTGATCCATCGGTTTTGACCTCAAAAATTTTAAAAATAAACATGACAAATCGAAAAAGGTTCGACCAACGATTAAATTGTTTGGTGCTGTTAAATCAGAAACAAGGAAAAGTCTCTCATTCAATCTCAATCACAAATCGATATTCCCTGGAATTCTAAATAGAAAAACGAAAGTTCAAATCCAATAGGTTCCCTACACCTCTCCGATGCACGGTTTAAAAGCAACTAAAAAAAAGAAATTCAACGCTTTTACAGTTGGGTTCACATTCACAATACCGATTTGCTATATGAGAGTTTCTACATTTGGGTTCACATTCACAAAGCCGATCTGATATATGAGAGTTTCTACCGTTGGGTTCACATTCACAATGCCGATCTGATGTATGAGAGTTGAAGAACATAAATAGCCAACAAGATAGACCAAAACCGACAACACTGTATGAGATTTGAATTCACATAAAATCTCGGTTGAATCAGTTTTTTTTTATAAAAAAAAAACAAAGCAGATTTAGTTTCTTTCTTTTTTTTTGAAAATTTCTTTCGATTGAGGTCCCATCTCCCACTTCGAATGACTAGTTTCCCATCAATCAGAACCAGCAACTTCTAGTATTTTCTTCGACAAACGAAGATGATAACAGCCTTTCGTGAATTCATTCAAGATCGAGTCGATTTTCAAAAAAAGTCGATGATTCCAATCTATGTATCCTTACATCAGTAGGAAACCGAAATCTTATTCGAATGCTAATGGTCCTAAACCATTCGAACTGGGAGTTTAAACCGATGGATTTCTGTTGAACGGTGGGAATGGAGATATTTGATTTACAAACGAACTTCCTATGTGACTGAGTAGAGAGAGAGAGAGAGAGATGTGTTATCTCTCTGTTACCATTTTCTTTCTTCTTCCATTGGAGAAGAAGATAGAAAGAAAAAAAAAATAGTTTTTATTCTTGGCACACCAACACACCATCATGTATTGGTGGTATACGCGAGAAAAACAGCGAATTATTTACGGCATACCACGTGCACCAGCACATTCTTTCTATTAACAGGGTGTGAAACAAAAATTTTAAAAATAAACTTGCGGCACACCACCCCAAACAGCACGTTTGTGTTGACAGAACCTCGAAATTTTTTTTTTTATTTAAATAAAACGATTTTTTCTTGCTACAACACAACCCAACGTTGCTGTAGATAGATCCTTTAAAAAAAAAAATTTCTTTTATTTTCTTTTTGTTTTCTTCCTTGTTGTTCATAGGGCAACACGCCTAACCATAAAAAAAACCACTTTTTTTTAAATCAAACACACACCTAAATTTTGAATCGAAATATAATTACGTGCGTAAAAAAAATCATGGTCCAAAAATCATTATCTCATCCTCAATAAGATTATTCCTTTGAAATCTCGCATTATTTAGGGTCATTCCGAATGACTTTCGATTGAACCATAAAAAAAAATTATATACCGGATTAGGATATTCAAGATTGAATCACGTGATCTATGATTAAGCTAAAAGAATAACAAAAAAAAAAACATAAATAAATAAAATACAATAAACAAATAATCAACTAACTAAAAATCAAATAAAAAGGTCCTATTAGCGACGTATCTCATACTTGGGGCTTTTCAAGTTTGATCCTCGAAGGTCCCCAGTGGAGTCGCCACTGAAAGCGCCCTCGATCCGCGGGGTGCGCGGATCCGCTTTTGACCCTTGAGGTTTGGGAGTCGCCACCTAATTATTATAGTCTAGGAACCAAACTGACTCTAAAATGGATAAAAACTAATCTATTACAGAAAATCTGAATCCGGGGATCATGTTACGGGGTTGGAAGGTGTTAGGCACCAACCCCGCCCGGCCATTGCCGGTCTCTACTTATCCCAAATAAATCTACATCGCTAATGACAAACCTAGATTAAAAAATAATAATAAAAAAAACTTACCTTCGATCTGCAAAAGTGTTATTCCCTCAGATCTGGTGAAAACGACTCCTTGTACCGTATTCCTTACTTCGTTCTATCTCCGGATCTGATTCCTGATCTCCGAGGTAAGGTATCTCCTTCTTGGATCTGGGTGCTTCGAATTTGTTGTGGATTTTTGGGATGTTTTTGAGAGGTTTTTGGGTGTTTTTTAAGCTAAAATCGGAGTAGGGGTGTTAGGGAAGGAGTTAGGGCTCCAAAATTAGGGTTTTGGGGAGGTTGTGGAGGTTTCTTCACCTACTTTTTCTAGGATTTTTTCTTTGATACGAAAATAGGGTGTGGAGGCTCCTATTTATAAAGTTTTTAGAAGTATTAGGGTTTGATTAGGGTTTTGACTTAGTCTTTAGGGTTTTAATTTAGGGTTTTGACTTTAGTCTTATGAGATTGACTTGTTTAGTTTAGATTAGGGTTTTGATTTAGAATTTTGACCTTAGTCTTATGAGATTGACTTGATTAGTTTAGATTAGGGTTTTGATTTAGGATTTTGACTTTAGTCTTATGAGATTGACTTTAATACTTGACTCTAGTCTTACTTAATTGACTCTAATTTTGACTCTAGTCTTGACTTTAATATCTTGAATTTAGTCTTGCTTGATTGACTTTAAATTTTTGAAGAACCCCCCTCTATTATATCTTTGATTCTTTGGACCTCCAAATGGAGGGGTCCTTAAAGAAATATCTTGCGAACCATCAACAATTTTTCTTGAAAGCCTGATTGATCAATTTTTTTGGTTTAAATTTTATAATTAATTTTATTAATATTTCACTTTACATTATTTAATGATTTATTTATTAATTTCGAAATTTTTAATTATTAAAATTGTGAAATTACCATTTTACCCTCGGAGAGGATTTTTTACGTTTTAAGTCATTTTTCAATGTTCCAGGATGTTTTGGAATCAGTTTTTCGTAAGGAATTCAATGGGAATGTTGGTTTTTATCATTTATGAAGTTGTTTGTATGAAATGGTCGTAAACTTTATGAGGGGTATTTTCGTAATTTTGTCAAATTTTGTGAAAATTGACGAAGTGGTTTTCTTAGTTTCGATTTGTTGTTTTATGTGTTTGAGTGGGTTTTTCTAAGCGTAATGCAGGCTCTAGGGTTGTTTTGATGTTAGGGGTATTTTGGTAATTTAGTCATTTTTAGTGATTTTTATCGTGAAGCTTCTTTTTGATTTGCAAGATGATGATTTCTATGTTTCTGGGGTCGTATTTTCCTAGTGTAGCGTGATTTCTAAGTTTTGTCAGTTCGAGATACCTCATCCGGATTTCTGAAACATATCTGGTAACAAAATAAAGCATTGGAATAGACATCCATCATTGGGAACCTTTGCTATCGGGTTGACGACTTGATTAATCAGGCGGATGCAAAAATGGGGTGTCTACAAATTGATAAAAAAATACAAAATTACGAATAGATTATTGGTATGGGGATAAAGTTATGAGATTGAAAGGTGTTAGGCACTAAATTTATTTGGTAAAAGTCGGTCTCTACTCCTCTCAAATAGTTACATTGCAAAAAATGACTTAAACTCAAAATAAAAATAAAGAAATTATCTTTTTTTTTACTTGAGTGATTACGATGATGGTTTTCTCAAAAATTGACGGTGAGTGTTTCTTGTGTGAATCTTCTCGTTTTATCTTTATTTTTAGATCTACTTTCGATCTTCAAGATGAGACTTTCTTCTTCTAGATCTAGATATTTTTATGATTTTTTGGGGTATTTTTATGATTTTTAGGTATTTTTTAGGTTGAAAATTAGGGCTTGGGATTAGGTATTGACTTGGGACTCTATATTTAGGATATTAGAAAGGTTTTGAAGGATTTTTAACCTTGATTATTTAGGATTTCTCTTGAAATATGAAATTAAGTGGTGGAAGATCCTTTTTAAAGAGCTTTATTGATAAGATTATGGTTTGATTAGGTCTCTTAAGTTTTATTTTTGACTTACGTAAAATAAGAATTTTTAAATTTTAAAAAATCCTTCAATGGAGGGTTCTTTATTAAATTATTTTGAATTCTTTGGGACCCTTGGTCGGAGGTTATTTATTAAATATCAAGTGGGTCCCACTTGAAATTGGCAATGAGCATTCCTAATGCGAATCTTCTCATTTTATCTTTGTTTTTAGAACTGCTTCCGATATTTTAGATGAGACTTTCTTCTTCTAGATCTGAATCGTTTTATAATTTTTTTGTAGTGTTTTTAGAACTTTTGGGATTTTTTTTAAGTAGAAAATTAGGGTTTGGAGGTTAAGTATTGACTTGGGAATCTAGATTTAGGGTTTTGGGAAAGTTTTGAAGGATTTTTTACCTTAGTTTTTTAGGATTTCTCTTAAGCTATGAAATTAGGTGGTGAAAGTTCCTTCTTAAAGAGCTTTGTTAATAAGATTATGATTTGATTAGGCCTCTTAAAGATAAGGTTTATCTCTAACTAATCTGTTAAATGGTTTAGATAAGATTTTAATTAGTTTTTAATTAAGTTTTACTTTTTGACTTACGTAGAATGATAATTTTTAAAATTTGGAGAACCCCCCAATGGAGGATTCTTTATTAAATTATTCTAATTCTTTGGGACCCCGGGTGGAAGGTTCTTTATTAATATCAAGTGGGCTCCACTTAAAATTGGTGATGAGCGTTCCTCTTGTAAATCTTCTCATTTTATCTTTCTTTATCGATTTATTTCCAATATTTGAGATGAGATTTTCTTCTTTTAGATCTGGATATTTTTATGATTTTTTTGGGTGTTTTTACGATTTTTAGATATTTTTTGGGTTGAAAATTAGGGCTTGGGGTTAGGTATTGACTTGGGACTGTAAATTTAGGATTTTGGGAAGGTTTTGAAAGATTTTTTACCTTAATTTTCTAGGTTTTCTTTTAAGTTATGAAATCGGGTGGTGGAGGATCCTTTTTAAAGAGTTTTGTTGATAAGATTAGGATTTGCTTAGGTCTCTTAGAGATAAGGTCTATATATAACTAATTTATTAAATGGTTTAGATAAAATTTTAATTAGTTTTTAATTAGGTTTTATTTTTGACTTACGTAGAATGAGAATTTTTAAATTTTGGAGAATTCCCCAATGGAGGGTTCTTTATTAAATTATTCTAATTCTTTGGGACCCCTATGGAAGGTTCTTTATTAAATATTAGGTGAGGCCCCACTTGAATAAATAGGCCACCACTTAACATTTGGCCCGTGGGCTTAATTAATTGAATTTATTTGTTCAAAATTTTTATTTGATTTATTAATGTTTTACTTTACGTTAATTAATATTTTAATTATTAGTTTCAGATTTTCAAATTTTAGGAGTAAAAAATTATCGTTTTACCCTCAAAAAGGATTTTTGAGTTGGGATGTCTTTTTTTGACGTTTTAGAATGTTTTAGAATCGAATTTTCATTGGAATTCAATAAGAATATTAGTTTGTGTCAATCATGAGTTTTTAGAATAAAATGATCATGGAACCTATAAGGGGCATTTTCGTAATTTTATCAAAATTTATGAAAATTGACGAAATAATATATTTGATTTTAGTTTATTAGTTTATATGTTTGAAGGGGTTTTCCTAAGTAGAATATAGCCTCTAGGGATGTTCTGGTATTAGGTGTATTTTTGTAATTTGATCATTTTTAAATAATTTTTCTCGTAAAATTTCTTTTTGTGTCAAAATGATGATTTCTATGTTTTGAGTCATATTTTTCTAGCGTAATGTGATTTTTAAAGTTTATTTGCATGAAATATCTCATTCAAACTCGAGAAATACATCGAGTAACAAATAAAAAAATTTAGAATATTCATTCATCATCGGGAACCGTCGCAATTGAGTTGATGAATTGGTTAATTAGACGAGTGCAAAAATGAGGTGTCTACAAAAGAAAGCACACTCAAGTCTTTGAGTGAAAATAATAAATATTGAAGACCCATCAGGGGCATTACGTCCATTCTCAAAAAGAGTGTCACACCCCGAAATCCAAACACGAATCCCAAGGATTCCTCAGTCAGAATCTCGAGGTGTTAAGTAAACATACACACAACCTGATCAAGGTAAATAAGAATAATAATATTAAGAGATTAAAAATATATGCAACGGAAAACTATACTGAATAACCTCAAATTAAAGTAGCGGAAGCTAAATAGTCACAGTCACAATCTATGGCAATCCTCAACATCATATCCATATCCCAAAATACAACTCCCCAAAAGAATACATCGTCTCCTACAAGATTTGAAATAAAATAATAATAATAATAATAACAACTGAATTCCTAAAGTGGTCTTCAAATTAATGGAGGTTGTAGATCATCGACATAACCTTATATGGAAACTTCCTCGAATGACTCCTCAAAAGCTAGAAATCTGAAAGGATGAAGGATATGGTGAGTAACAGGGGGATGTTACTTAGCAGGATAAATATCATTCTAACAACAAGTCATACATGCACGAGTAATCATCTAAATAGTTAAATCTGCAGATTTTTCATAATGTAATATACAAGAATTGTCTAAGCATAATTAACCAACAATTGCAATAAATTTCAATCTATCATTTAAAGTAGCATATACAATGTTCAAAAGGAAACCATCTATCAACATTACGAATATAAAAAATACACATAATACAAACATGGCGATGTAGTCGTTAAGAGAGCGGAGGATCACGCCAATATAACTACTTTGACTATGGCAAACTCGATATTCCAAACTTCAAATCCGACGTGGAATCCCATCGTTATAAGTTGATTTTGTGGCCAGTCTAGCATACCATAGTTGGATGACCATTTATCTGGCTTAGTCTAGCCATTAACCAAGAACCCAATATTGAGTTCAACTAACGGTGAGGTCGACCGTTTGACGACTACAAACTAACAATGATCACTAACTAGCCTAGGAGAACCCTTGCGTCAAAGCCTATCAAGAGGAAATACATGTGAACCCTACCTACCTCTACACTATACAGAAATCGCCTTTACACACAACATTCCCCAGGAATGAAGTAGGAGAAATTTCCAGATCTCAGAAGTTGTAATATCCTTGAAAGTATCCCATACTACCAAAGAGCATATGACATTTAACGCTAATCCTAGATTGACCCATCATTTCCTGATATATAGCAACGTATCACTCTTGCTAGGTTTTCTACAACTTTTTTTTTGGTAAAAAAATAGTTTGTTTTACATAATATATGTACTATTTTTTTTTTATAGAAAATACAAGCAAGCTCGATAGTGTCCTCCTGTAATATCTATCTGTCTTTCTATCAATCTATCAACCCATCCATCTATTTATCATGTCTTATGTGCATGACCACTGCATAAGACTGGAGGCATTGTCCCATCATTCAGTCGAGAACATACGTTCTCTCTATCCATCTATCAATCAATCGATCAATCCATCATCTAACTTCCTACATATTTATCAAAGTATATTTATTTTTAAAATTATTCGAGATCCATAGGATATCAACCAATTCCATTTGATGGTTTTGGTTGGGTCGAAAGACTAGAAAAAAATGCTATAAAATTATAAGGCGTAAAAGCTGAAAAAATTGTCAAAATTTGGTGAAGTATTGAAAAAAGTAATTTTTCAAAGTTGTCGAAATTGAAAACGGGTTTTTGTAATTAATAGCCCTCAGCAACATAAGAAAAGTCATGTAATTTTTATAACTTAATTCAAAGTAATGCAAAAGATATCTCATTTTAAAAATAGGACGAAAACGTCAAAATTTACGTTTTGTTCTTATAACAAGAAATCGGATTTTGATCCTTTAAGTTTTGGATCTTGAAACCATTCCCATTGTTCCGAAACGGGGGTAAAACCTTAATTTCATTAAAGAACTTAAAATAATTAAATGTTTTTAATGAAAAAAAAAGGGTTGAAATATACTTACAAATGATGGGGAGTTCAAGATAAAAATATGGTGTAGTTTCTAGAAAAAAAAGTTTAAGCACAGTGGCACTGTGGCCCTTCACGGTGGAACTGTCAGAAACTCGAAAATCACACATTTTTCAAAAATTTTGGTATTTTTGTTGTTGGGTTGAAATTCCTTTTTGGTTTTTTGATAAATACAGGAAAGTTAATGAAAATTTAAGGCTTTAAACACTTAGAACATCATCTATATTTCAATGGAATGAAATCTGATCGATAGCAAACCTAAAACTATGCTCAATAAAATCGAAACTACGTGAACTACGTCAATTCATCGATAAATGTTACAATGAGAATAACATAAATAATCAAAATTATATCCTATGAAAAATATCATACAACTTGAGGGTAGAAGGGAAGGCATCCTATATGTGTGGCTTTCAACGATTGATCAGAGGCAAAGAGCGACACGAAGGTTAAGGTTGGTAATCTTGGATGTGAGATATTCAGGAGGTTGCGCTACTCTTAGTGACAACGCTCCCTTTTTTCCCTATGATGAAGGACGGATCTTCTCCCAACTAAATGAAACCTCGAGTGCGATATATTGAAACCTACTTGCTGATTTTTGGTCAGGGATGGAGAGAATGAAATACTGTGAGATTGTAGAGCTTGATGTCGTCTTCAACTTCTTCTTTGTAGTCGAAATTCAACGATCGCTCGACTTCGATGGATCTAGAAGGGAAAATGGGTGGAAACCCTTGATATTCTAAGTGCTTAGGTTTGGGGTTATTAGAGAGAAGGAAAAGTGAAGTGAAAGAAATCATATTTCTTGTATTTAAGGACTAGAGGGGTAAAGTTAGTATTTCTTCTTTATTTCTATTTTTGACGATAACTCGACTTTTTGAACTCAAAAATCAGCAAATGAATATTTCATTTTCTATAATTTTTCGTTGCAGATCTAATGGTGTGTTCAGATTTTTCTAATTCTCGCTCTAAAAAGAATTCATTATTTTTGGATCCCACTTAACACGAAATTTGAGTATTTTTATCATTTTTACATCCGAACTCAAATTCGAACGTGCTTACAAGCTAAAATATGTTTTTTGAACATTTTAAGTCCAATGACGAAGTTAGATTTCGTTAAAAATGAACCGAATAGGATATGAGTATTTTATCCTAAGCCACTCTATTAGAATTTTTCCTCAAAATTTCAATACTTGGTTTCCTCGAGATATGAATTAGAATCTCAAGGTATTACATCCTCCCCTCTTTAAATAAAATTTCATCCTCAAAATTAAAACATACCTCAATCCAAGAATAAGTCTAGATACTGGGTACACATCTCTGCTTCTTTCTCCCAAGTCGCTTCCTCAACATTGTGATGTCTCCAAAACACCGTCACTAATGGGATGCTCGCGATCTCAATATCTTCTGCTTGCGATCAAGAATTCTCACAGGTCCTTCCTCATATGATATGCCTTCCTCTAGGTTCAAAGATTGCCAGTCAATAACGTGGGATGGGTCCAGTTCGTACTTCCTTATCATTAATACATGAAATACATTGTGAACATTTTCCAACTAAGCGGGTGATGCAAACTTGTATGCAATTGTGCCAATTCTGCTTGTGATCTCAAATGGTCCCACATACCACGGCTTCAGTTTACCCTTAATCTTAAACCTATTGATTCCCCTCTTGGGAAAAACCTTCAAAAATACGAAGTCACCCACTATAAACTCTAATGCTCGTCGACGATGATTGGTATAGCTTTTCTATCTACTCTGTGCAACTCGTAATTTCTCTCGAATAGTTATAATCTTCTTAGTAGTCTCTAAGACGATGTCGGGTCCTAGTAGAATACTATCCCCAACTTTTGCCCAACAATTTGATGATCTACATGACCTGCCGTACAATGCCTCAAATGGTGCCATGCCAATACTAGATTGGTAACTGTTGTTATAGGAAAATTCGGCTAAGGCTAAGTAATTCTTCCAGCTACCCCCAAAATCTAGCACACATGCCCTCAACATATCTTCCAAGATCTGTATAACACGTTTTGACTACTTATAAGTCTGTAGGTAGAAGGCTGTACTCATCTTCAACTTCGTGCCAAATGCAACTTGAACTCTACCAAAATTGAGATGTAAAACGTGAATTCCTATTAGATACAATCGAAACTGGAACTCTATGTAACTTCACAATCTCTGAGACATAAATTCTACTCAATCTATCTACAGTGTAGGTCATCTTGATCGGTAAAAAATGAACGGATTTAGTAAGTCTATCCACATACACCCAAACTGCATTAATCCCATCACTGGCCTTCGGTAATCCACAAACAAAATCTATCGTCATGTGCTCCCATTTCCATTATGGAATAGGAAGTGGTTGTTCCAACCCTGCGGGCCTTTTATGCTCAGCTTTTACTTGCTGACATGTTATACAATGACTCACAACTAGGCAATATGTTTCTTCTTCCCTGACCACCAAAAATTTCTCTTCATGTCGTGATACATCTTGGTACTCCCTGGATGAATAGAAAAATGTAACCTATGGGCTTCATCCATTATGTCCTTCCTCAATAAAACATCACGAGGGACCTAGAGTCTATTCTTGAATCTTATGCTACCATCGTCATGAATTCTCCAACTTGGATCGTCGATGTCCTCGGTCTTTTTCTGATATGTTCCCAACTCTGTTTCTGTCTTCTGTGCTTCAATGACCTTCTCAATTTTTTGAGATTGTACTCTCATCTGAGCTACATAAGATTTTTGTTCATCTATTTTTGAGAGAATGTGGAATGCATAATCAGTTGTGAGCTCTAGCATTTTCCATTCCGCAATCCTTATGTATGCAAATACCTTATCTTTCTTACGACTCAAAGCATCTACTACAACTTTGGCTTTACCGGGATGGTAATACAATGTAAAGTCGTAGTCTTTCAAGTACTCCATCCATCACTTTTGCCTCATGTTCAGATCTTTTTGCGAGAACAAATACTTGAGGCTCTTGTGGTTTGAATACACTTTAAAGGTCTCCCCATACAAATAGTATCTCCAAACCTTAAGTACGTATACTATAGTCGCCAACTCTAGATTATGAGTCATATAGTTCTTCTCG
The DNA here is from genome assembly GCF_017979445.1 of Akebia trifoliata. Classification (NCBI taxonomy): domain Eukaryota; kingdom Viridiplantae; phylum Streptophyta; class Magnoliopsida; order Ranunculales; family Lardizabalaceae; genus Akebia; species Akebia trifoliata. Next base: position 18,796,560 of record NC_141385.1, read on the forward strand.
TGGATTTTCAACTATCTCGAGGCATAAGCGATTACCTAGCCACCCTGCATTAGTACACATCCAAGTCCTATATGAGAAGCGTCAGCATAAATGACATATTTCTCTCCTGGCTTAGGGACTATCAAAACGGGTGCCATGGTTAGTCGAGTCTTTAACTCCTGGAATGTTGTTTCGCAACTATCGGACCATTCAAGCTTGACCTTTTTCTGAGTTAATTTTGTTAATGACGAAGCTATCTTGGAAAAACCTTCTACAAACCTACGGTAGTATCCCGCAAGTCCAAGAAAACTCTTGATCTTAGCAATTGTAGTTGGTTTCTATCAGTTCATGCCTACTTCAATCTTCGACGGGTCTATAGATATCCCATTCTTGAAAATCACATGACCCAAGAACTTCACTTCATCTAACCAGAATTCACACTTCGAGAATTTCATATAAAGCTTCTCTTGACACAACCTTAGAAGTGTGATATTCAAATGACCTTCATGTTCAAATTTTGTCTTCGAATAAATCAAGATATCATCAATGAAGACGATAATGAAGACATTCAAGAAATCCCAAAACACTCGCTGCATGAGATCCATAAATACACCGTAGGTGCATTAGTCTGACCGAACGGCATTACTAAGTACTCAAAGTGCCCTAATCGTGTTCAAAATGTTGTCTTCAAAACATCCTCCTCTTTGATCCTCAACTGGTGGTATCTCGATCTTAGATCAATTTTTTAAAAGTACTTTGCACCTTTTTGTTGATCAAACGGATCATCAATCTTGGGGAGCGAATACTTGTTCTTTATAATCACCTGATTTAGTTTTCAATAGTTAATGCATAACCTCATCGACCCATCTTTCTTTTTTACGAACAATACTGGAGCACCCCAAGGCGAGTTATTCGGACGAATAAAATCCAAATCTGCCAATTCTTCCAATTGACTTTTCAACTCCTTCATTTCTACTGGGCCCATTCGATAAGATGGAATTGATATGGGTCTAGTCCCTGGGATCAGTTCGATTGAGAAATTAATCTTTCCGACTGGGGGTAACCTAGGTAACTCTTCTAGAAAGATATCGAGATAATCACACACTACTCGAATTGCCTCTATCTAACCTACCAACATCAAACAGGTTGGATCAATTGATTTTTTGGTTTAAAGACTCAACCTACTTTGCACCAAGAAGATGCAATTAGGAGGTCAAACTAGTTAGTCTGATCCAAGGTTTAACCTCAATCAGGGGTAAATCCATAATTAACCTCTCCCACCCTTGTGGTCTCTATAGACTTATAGTGTATTTGGACTCAATGTTTATCAACGAACTTAGGCTAATTTATACCAAATTTTTAATCATGTGGTTAAGAGTCAAACCTTTAGAATCAATAGTTAATCTTGGTTTGTTTCCAATCAGGTAATAATTACTCTTAAGCGTTCTAAACCACTATCCGTGTCACTTTGGGTCCATGAAAGGAGTCGTCTTACCAGAGTACCTTTGTCAAACCTAAGTAGTCAATCCTTACCACAAGAAGAAATTAGTGTCATGGACAAAACAACACTCCGTCAGATTTTAGAATCCTTTCAAGCGCAGATTATTACTTTTGTTTAGACACAAATTGAGGCCCTAAAAATTAAAAAGAAAAGGAAAAAAATTATAGAACCTCAGACCGTATTTGACCTAGTAAAAAATTTTGAAGACGATCAATTTCCCATCGACCCTATCTTAGCTCAGCAAATAACTCAGGTAGAAACTACATTGAAGAATATCAAGGACTCCGATGATCTTACCCTTGGATTAGGGACAATGACATTATTTCCTACTGTCTGTTTGCCAGAGAAATTCACAATGCTAGACATAGAGAAATTTGACAAGGCCAGATGCCCTAGGACTCATTTGAAGGTATATGTTGACATCATACAATCCCAAGGTCTAAATGACGAACAAATGGCCCAATTTTTTCATAGAACCCTTATCGATCCTGCTTTACGCTGGTTATTGTTATTGGACTCATCACAGGTAAGAACATGGCATGAATTGATAAAGGAATTCATTGGTCGGTATTCTTTTAACACAGACATTGAACTCACGAGAAAAGATTTATAAATGACTTAACAGAAGCCCGAAAAAGCTTTCACTGAGTTCATTGCTCGATGGAGAGCTAAAGCTACTCAATTATGAGACTAACCTCAAGAAAAAGAACAAGTCAAGATCATCCTCAGGAATCTTATTCCCAATTATGCCAAGTTCATAATGCCTATATACTTACCTACTTTTCAATCCATTCTTGAGGCTGGAAACCAAATTTAGGATACCTATTCTTCAGGAGTTTTTAGCAACTCGTCCGAGTCAAAGCCCAAACATTTCAAACCCAGTGCCAATTCCTTACAAGTTGCCAACACCTCTTTCACACTAACTCTTCAAGCCACTTATTCCTCACAAGCTAAGCCTAGGAAACAATTCTCCAATCTAGGAATGTCTCTTAGTGTTGCCTATCAAAAATTGATGAAAAGGGGATTGCTGACACCATTACAACCTAAGCCTTTTCTCAATCTTCTCCCTCCAAACTTGGATAATGGGTAATTTTATGAATTCCATTAGATACCCAGTCATATTCTTGATAGGTGCATTACCCTCCGCCACGTTATCCAAGACTTATCGAGCAAGAAAAAATCACCATACCTACTCTTACCATGCCCAATGTTAAAACTAACCATTTGCCTATCTTTCAAAATAGCTCCTTCATGCTTTGAACTTAATATCCATGTTCAAACCCAAATTAGTTAACCCAGTTTCCTTCAATCACTTGATTGGTCGTGATAGTGCATCCTCATCATGCAAGGATGAGCCCATCTACCCTAAGGTAGTGACAAAAGTAAGGAAAGTATTGAAGCAATCGGTTATCTAGCATTAAATAGGGTTGAATCAGAATATGAAGAGGTGGAAAAAGCGAACGAGCCTGAATTATCCCTCATGATGATATCCAAAGTGTCATAGACTCCAGCATTGTATCCTTCCATTTAGAATCATATCCCCGTTTTTAGTTTTCTTTTAAATGTCAGTTGCTTCAGTCTTTAAATTCAGTTGGTCAATTCCATTATGCTAGGATTTATTAATTTTTAACTTTTAACCAAGTTTGTCGATCTATGTCTTTTTATTACAATAAAGTAAATAAGCTTTTGATTATCATGCGTGCAATAATAATGTGAACATAAAGTCTAACACAAGGAATGACTCAGAGTTCACTAATCGAACTTGATAAATATTGGGTTAAAATAGTACACTTAAGAAGTGCAAATTGGTACTACATTATCCTTAGAAGAACATGAGAAGACGATGAACTTACTTGAGAAATTCAACAATGTTCTCACATGGTCTAATGAGGATATGTTGAAAATGAGCATCACATTACCTTTAATCAGAACAGATTGCACCAGAATAAATCAAAACATAAAGTCGAAGGGGAACTTCAAAGTTGAAGATTATCGATCAAGAATCATGCAGTTGAAACCATCAACAAAGGCGCTAGGACCTATAACTGGATTCACCATGATTTTCACTCAAGAGAGGAGAGTTTTCATTCATAAAATAAAAAAAAAAATTCTTGGAGTTCTTGAAGAATTGGACAATCAAATATTAAAAACTCAAACATACTCTATTTTACAAAATAAGATTGAAGGCGATTCATTTTCAAAAGAAGATCTTACCCGACAAAGTAATTAAGACATCGAGTTTCTAGAACCTTGACCAAATCAAGTAGCATTTTATCAAAGGAGACCTTCTTTAATCGAATAATTTTCCTATCTTACCAAGAAAAGATGACCTTCTTTAGCCACTCGCAGCCTCTAAAAAAATCAATTGTCTCTTCTTTCTAAACCACACCAACTAATCGTGGGAGGGAAATCTTGTATGACCTACGTTTTGACCTGATCCTAAGAAAAAAAAGGTAGGTATGGGGTATGTAGGCAACCTGAGAAGTTATTTCAGGTCCGGTCACAAAAAAATAAAATATACATTCTCTTAAAGAAAGTATAAAAAAAATCTCCTATTGAAAGATTAAAAAAATGGATACTACCAAACTAGGGACATTTGAAAAAAGGAGAATAAAAAATTGACAAAAAATGCCTAAATAGGGGTATTAGAAAAGAGAGAGACTCAAAAGAGTTGACGAAAGAAGGTAAATATCATATTAGGGGCATTTTGGGAAGTTGGGCCTTATACATTTTCTTTCTAAACCATATCCTAAGTCTTCCTGAATTCTAATTGATTCAGCTAAGGTCAAGGGAACCAAGAGGTTGTCCAGTTAAGTATCTAAGAACATCTACAAGAAAGAAGCCCGCTAAGTTGAAAACCTGCAAGGGCGACTTAGGCAAAAGTTAGGACATAACAAAAAAAATGAGAGCTTGCTAGGTTGAAAACCTGAAAAAACGACCTAAGCAAGAATCAATGCATCATTAGAAAAAGAAAGACAAAGTCCGCTAGATTAAAAATTTGAAAAGGCAATCTAGGCATAGATTAGGGCACCAAAATAAGGGAAAGCAAAGATCCCACCAAAAAAGAAAATTCTAAAAAAAAAGTTTACACAGAAACTAGGAAATGTAGAAAGTCGTTCAAGTTAGAATATTAATTTTTTAGTTGAGAGCTCACCTTTTATGATGACAATGTTGAAGTCGGAGAAAATTAGAAGTCTTTTTTAACATTGTAAAATCTTTAAGAGTGTTCGCCAAAGGAAAATGCAAAATCATTGACCACTTTGAAGAGAAAGATCTTCTATTCTAATATTTATCAAGATTTTTTAAGTCTGACTCAAGCATTTTTCAAAAGAAAATCGAAAGAAAGTGATCAATTCATTATTGCACACATGATAATCTTAAAAATCTTAAAAATTTAAAGGAATATTAGTTCTTTTGTATGTCATATGTCAGAGTCCATAGTTGCTCGTCCATATTCTGCAAGTGCAATCCATTCTATCAGTTTCATAGTCAAGTTTCAGTTAGAAGCCAACTTTGAAACTAGGGACATTTTGAGAATAACTGTGATTTTGAAGTTTTCATTCTTGACCCCATGATCCAAAAAAAAAATCTTATTCAAAAGCTTAAAAGTCTGGTGAAGCCCAATGATGAATCCATATGTATGATAAGTCAATAAAGGCCCAATCTCCCAATCTTTGAACTCAATAATATCGAGTCTTTGATTAATCCAAGCCCGAAAAACGTGACTCCATCAAGTTTAAGTTCAAGTTCGATAAACGAGACTCTAACTTTGCTTGAATCATATAATGAATTAATAGGATCAGCCCGAGAAGCGTGGCTCCAGTAAGTTCGAGTGGGAGAACAAGACTCCAACCTTAACAAGATATTTTAAGCTCCTGCAAATCTCAGCCTTAGAAATGTGGCTCCCATAAGTCTGAGTCCGAGAAACGAGACTCCAACAAGATTTTTTAAGTTCCTGTAAATCTTAGCCCGAGTTTGAGAAACAAGACTCCAACTTTGGTTAGATTTTTTAAGTTCCTGCAAACCCCGGCCTGAGAAGTGTGGCTCCATTGAGTTCAAGTCTGAAAAATGAGACTTTAACCTTAACAGGATTTTTTAAGTTCCTATAAACCATATCCCGAGTCTGAGAAACGAGACTCCAACCTTAACAAGATTTTTTTATAGGATTTTTTAAATTTCTACAAATCTTAACTCGAGAAGTGTGGTTCCAGCAATTTCAAGTCCAAGAAGCGAGACTCCAATTTTAACAGGATTTTTTAAGTTCCTGTAAACCTTAAAACTTGAGTCTGAAAAGTGAGACTCAAACTTTTTCGAACTCTAAAAAAGAATTTCAATAAGATTTAATAAAGTTCCTAAATTATCTGATTCTGATAATATTATAATTATCTCCTTGTTCAAACTTGCCATAATTCAATATCATATGATTGTTTTCATTACATATGTGCATTTCAATTTGAATCATCATAGTCAATGTGTGAAGATCTCTAGGACCTGACATTTACTTTTATCGATGAGAGTTTATTCTCAATGATCCGATGAACTACTCCATAAGCATCACACCATTGCATACACGTGCATTTTTACATCAGTCAAGGAGCATTCTCAAAAATTTGAGGATCTGACATTTTTAGTCTAGGGAGAACTTACCTTCAAGGATATGGACGCTCCATGAACCATCAAATCAAGCTGCAAAAATGAAATGCCATTTACTTTAGCATTCAGATATCGCACTATCTATCAAAATAGATCTGTCATCTAATTTGTTTTCATCCTCTGCCAAAGAGGGGCATCTGTAGACACCCCATTTTTACATCCGCCTAACTTAGCGATCTGTCATTCGGTTACTGTGGATTCCTAATGATGAGCGCAAAGAACTCGAAAGATTGTGAGAAGGCTCATTCCAATTCCCTCTGTCTTCTAATTCTATTATCATCTATCTCCTAGTCACATGACATAGAATTACACACGTTTAAGATCGCTACACCATACACTTAACTTAGCAAGCATGTACGCTAAGATTTACTGCACATTTAGATAACTTAGAGACTTTACTACACTAGGAAAATATGCCCTTGAGACTTAGAAAAAATCATATTGGAATCGAAAGAAATCTCACGTCAAAATTCGTAAAAATCTACAAAAATCAATAAAATGACTAACATACCCCTCATAAATTTCAGACCTCCGAAAAGTCTTGAAAGTACCTCCATTGCACTCAAAATGGGATTTCGAGTCTAATGGGACTCAAATTGATGAAATCGAAGAAATTTATGAAAAAATCATAAAATGACCAAAACGCCCCTTGATGTCCAACTTGAACATAGAGACCTTGACTCTTAGGAAAACCGAAATAAAAGAACTAACTTAAAAATTTTTAAATCGGAACATACATTAAATTCAAACAATCAACTTGAAAATCTTAAATCAATATCTAATCCAAAATTTAATCAACCCATCAACATTTAAATCCAATCGATCAACCAACTAAAAAATGAAATCGACCAATCAACATTCAAATTAAAATTTGATCAACCAATTAACATTGAAATTAAAATCCAATCGATTAATCAAATTAAATTTAAAATTCAATCAACCAATTAATATTCAAATCAAAACATAATCAACCAATCGAATTGAAATCTTAATTTAATCAACCAGTCAAGATCGAAAAGTGAAGCACAATTAACCCATCAAATTTAAATCAAACTAAAATTAAAAATTAAAAATTAATCAATCAATCAAAATTAAAAATTAAAAATTAATCAATAATGATCCACCAACACGCCATGGGTTGCCTAGCATGGGATCATGGTCCCTTTCCTTCTAAACTCAAGTAGAGAGAGATATTCTCTCTTTAGTTCGATCTAAGAAAGAATAAGAAATGAAACAAAAAGAAATCAACAAAAATAAATAAATAAATAAACAAATAAATAAAAAGAAGAGAAAATTGCTAAAAAGAAAACCTAAAAGACATCTATAAAAAACATCTCTCTTTCTCTAGAAGAGGAGGGCTGACATTCTTAAACCAAACAACCAAGAGAGGGCTGACATTCTTGAAAGAGGGGAGAGGAATTTGACATTTTTTGGATAGCAACCAAGAAAAGAATAAAGAGAAAAACAGAGAAAAAAAAAAGAAAAAAGATAACAAAGATAGAAACTTCACTTTATCTTCTCCATCCAACATCTCTCAATCAACCTTCTTCTTCATCCTCTCTACTTGACAGCCCCCACACGTCCTCTAGCAACCTCCTTTAATAGCCCCCACAAGTCCTCTAGCAGCATCCATTGACAACCCCACACCATCTCTAGCAGCATCTATTGACATCCCTATACGTCTGTTAGCAGCATCCATTGACAGCCCCACACCACCTCTAGCAGCATCCATTGATAGCCCTACACCACCTCTAGCAACTTCCATAAATCGTCCCCAAACGTTCATTAGCAACCTTTATTACAGTACTTTCAGCCCCACTTCTATCATCCGCAGAAACGCAACCCAAACTCATACTTTTATCTCACTCATCTCTTCTTTGAGCCAACCGAGCACCCACCTTCTTCATCTTCTTCCAATATCTTCAAGAGTCACTGCCCATCTTCTTTTATCATCCCAACCAGCAGCCATGTCCATCTCTCTCCCTGTTTGATATCCAACAGCCCACAAACCCAGCCTTTAAGTCCTTTTTCATTCTTCTCTATCCATAGTCGAGATCAGTATCACTTTCCTTTTCATTACCTCTACATATAACCCTATAGAAAGTCGAACCTCTTTTACTCCCTCTTTTACTCATAAGTCCAACAGCCCAAGACGACGTTCACACGTTATGGCGCCCCGCCGAACATTAACACAAATCCCCATGTCAGATCTCGAGGTACAAGGTGGCACCTCGAAATTTTGGCATGGTCTCCTCTATTTATGTTAGCATTCCAAGGCGTTCAACCTGCACCTCATAAACGACATACAATCCTGCATATAACAAATAAAATATAATACTAGCGGAAGCCTATATACGTGTAATAACGTACGAAAGATCAGAGCGTGGAAGAAGAAATTATAATACAGGATTATACGAAAATTTCTCACTCTAACATAAGTCCTATCGCTCAGAACAAAATCTATAATACTTTTTGGACAAATCGACACCATTAGGGGTAATAACCCCAATACTCACCAAGTGACGAACTCTGGCTATCTATCTGACCCACCAGATGATTCTCACTCGTGCTCTATACGTGCCTCGCCAAGCTTCGTATCTGAAACTAAAAAATGGAGAAGGAAAGGGTGAGTAACAATGGTTACCCAGTAAGGAATAACACAATTTCTGCCAATAACCCCTCCTAACATGAACGAATAAGCATACTAAATCATTTAAAAATATACAAAATTTTAAAGAAGAAACTACGATTAACTGGTACATATAGCCAGGGATGATCAACTAAACGTTTTAAAACTCACATTACATCGATCATCATTACTCACTATAACATCATCTTTTTATACAAATCTAATTGATCAAATAGAAACAGTAAACATGGATTTTATTTTATATATCAAAATAAGCAACAGATACATAATACACAATGGTGGAGTATTGGAATTAGAGAGTTGAGATTCACGACTGGATCGCTCCCAGTCGGGACATGATGTTACAATTCTTCTCTGGCTTTTAGTTCCTGATTTTGTGACTGGTCGCTGTTTACCACGCTTGGTTGACCATTTATCCAGCTCAGGCTGGCCGTTTGACGTGACCGTAAGCAATGGGTCTCTTTTCGATGTGTCAGAACGTTCGACTACTATAGATTGTTAGTGATCACTAACTAATCATCTTCATGTATGCCTATCAGGCGTGCATGTGATTCCCAAATATACAAACCATTCGTATACGACCACCTTTACATAACAAGTTCACTGGTAAAGATAGAGAGGAATAACCCGGATTCCAATTGTGACTCCACTCTCATACGCGTCCCATACTACGTATGAGCTTGGTGGTCCCTACCGTACATCCCAGGATAGTACACCACTCCGGATGATATGACGCACTATCTCTTCAGGCATTCACAAACTCTTTAACAACTCACAAAATAACTACATATATATGTCATTTTCATTTGAAAACAAAAGAGAAATTAACAATACAAGATTGGGAATGGATATCCAGTTTCCTACCATGCAAGTGTGGCCACCCGGCCTAAAATAAATAACATAACGAAAACGTAAACAGCGCCTCGCGCTAATAGAAATTTAAATAAACATGCAACCAACAATATTATCCCTGGATATTTGTTTACCAACCTACACACAACAGAACAACGTAAAATGCAGACATCACCCCTCGGGTGTGACTCTGACATTTTACCGTTTCATACCCTTTTTCTCTTTTTTCGATTTTTACAGTTTTCAATCTCTTCAATAAAATATCCATTTTCTGATATTCATCAACTCAATATAAGTTCATTGAATATTAAATCACATTTTTCAACTGAAGAATTTATTTTTATCAATAATATTTAAAAAAATAAATTTTTTTTTATCAAAACAGGGTCCGAACAGTGCACAAGACCCAATTGATGGAAATAACCCGTTAAAATAACCTACCCACGTATAATTTGTTAAAAATACAATTAAACATATCAAACATGCAATTTCTGGCGTGAATTTTTAAATAACAAAAGAATTCTATATTTTGGAAATACATCGAAATTTTTTTCGATAAAATCCTAAATGCAATTTTCACAATCTACGATTACTAATAGAAATTGAAAGTTCCTTACAATCTCTAGGAGAAAGGATTGAAGCGTTGGCGAGAAAATCGAGGTGATCAGCACGAAAATCGAGACGGACCAAACTTCAAAGCGGCTGATTTTCAAAACTGGCCTGGTGGTTTCGAAGATCTCGATGTGCTCATCTCTTCTCCCTTCTACGACGAAAAATGGTTTGACCCCGAAATCAATGAAAACCGAGGTCGAAGTTACGAAATCTCCGTAAAATACGACTGATTTTTTACTATACGGGGTGAAAAAGACAAGAAAACGGAAGGAATTTTGTTGGGTTATGTAGAGAATGAGACTGCAGATATTTCTCCCTTCTGCGTCGAAAGACGGTTTGACCCCGAAACAGACGAAATCCGAGGTCAAAGTTTCGAAATTTTCGTATACAAATACGACTGATTTTTTACGATATTAGATGAAATAGAAAGTGAAATGAAAAAAGGTTGGGTGGGTTTTGTAGATGTCGAGGCTGCGAATCTTTTTCTCTTCTACGGCGATTGTCAAAAGTGGACCATTTGTCGTAGATCTATAGTTGAAATTTGAAGAAAAAAAATGAATTTTTTTTTTCGTTGGCTGTTGGACAGTTGGAGAAGATGAGATATATTAAAAAAAAATTTAAATTTTATTTATATAAAAGTTGAGACGAAATCGGTATTTCGCTTATTATTTTGATCGATGATAACTTGATCATCCGAACTCCAAAACTGACAAATGAATACTCTATTTCACCTAATTTTTCATTCTGGATCTAATGGTGCAGTCAATTTCTACAAATTATGTCTTCATAAAAAATTTACATTTTTGGCCTGAGGTGACCCCTAAACTTGATGTCGTTTTCATTTTTGACGATAATTCGACTTCTTGATCTCCAAAAATGACAAATAAATAGTCCATGTTGAATAATTTTTTGTTATGAACCTAATGGCATAATCGAATTTTAAAAATTATTGCTCTAACAAAAAGTCACTGTTTTAGCCTGGTCCGACCCGGTAATCGAGGATTTTACAACTTTTATATTCGGACTCGCATTTGAGCGTGCTTACAGGCTAAACTATGTTTTTCGATCATTTTGAATCTAATGGTAAGGTCAGATTCCATTAAAAATGATCAGAAACATCCTAAAGTTTTACCCCTAAATCCCACTTTCAAGATTTTCTTAAAATTCCACTATTTATTTTTTCTCGAGATACGAATTAAAAATTCGGGGTGTTACACACGTTCTCCTTCACAAGTGTTCATCGGATCAAACTGAAGGAATACCCACAACAACCATATTTTTTTAAGATAAATTTCTTTATCATTATTTCTAATGGTTGGTTTTATGTGTAGATTACTTGAAGTTTTTTTGGGTGCTTGAATTTTGAAAATCTTGATTAGGTACACATTTCACATTCGTGAAATCAAAGTAAAAATCGATTTTTTAATGAAATGGACATGCAAGTCGACTCACTGATTTTTATGTACATGAAAATTCAAAATCAAATCTTTTAATAAAATGGACACCAAGTTAACCCATTGATTTTTATGTACATGGAATCTCAAAATTAATTTTTTTTATAAAATAGACATCGAGTTAACTCACTGATTTGTGTATGCATAGGAATGTCAAAATCGGATTTTTTGATAAAATTAGTATATGGGTTAGCACACTAATTTCATTGGACATAGGAAGAGGAAAAATTATTTTTACTTTTTCAAAATGCCATCAATGAGTCGACTCAATGATTTGAGTGCACGTGGCATTACAATTGGATTCTTTTTTGCAAAATGTGTCCAAACTAATTCATTAATTTTTTTGGTGCCACGTAAGCATTATCAATCGTGGAATTTCACTATGCGACATTCGAAAAACTCACGTGGCAAAGATAAATTTTTGAAAAAATCATAGTTTGTTAATTTTGAGGATTTGTGTAACTTTGGATTTTTCATTGATTTGGTGACTTTCCTAAAATCATGATTTTATATTCTTCAAAATTAATATTCGTAAATTGTTAATTTGAGAAATTTAATATTCACAATTTTCTATTTTGAAAAATTATTTTTATAAATTTCTAATTTAGGACTCATTATATTTGAAATTTTCTATTTTAGGAAGTTTATTTTTTCAAGTCCCCAACTTAGGTGCTTATTATGTATCCATAAACTTCTAATTTAGAATATTTCAAATTTTCTAGTTAGAAACTCCATTAGAAATTTTATATTCACAATCTTCTAACTTATAAAATCTTTATAAATTCTTATTTCAATTAATTGGAAAAGTATTTGCGTATATGGATTTGTGATTAAAAATATTGTCACGTGAGCTTTGAAGTATGAGCTAGAATTATGGCTTTTACAAATATTTTCATTTTTGTGCGTTATTTGAGAAATCATGTAATATTTGGTTGAATATTAACCGTAAGATTCATTTAGCACATTCGATATAATTTAATGATAATGAGACCCTAACTTGACTTTAGTCTTTACCCATTGACCGTAGGATAATTTAGATCGTAGTAGAGACCGATCATCTAGATCAGGCGGGTTTGGTGCCTAATACCTTCCGAAACCCGTAATCCAACCCCTTACCCATTTTTCTTACTCATGGACCGACCCGATCCATTTTGGAGTTATCTATGCTTCCTAAACTTAAATTAGGTGGTGACTTTTTATTCCCTAAAAATTTCCAATTTACCAATCGGACCCCCATTCACCATTTAGTGGAAAGAAGGTCGAGGGGATTTCAGATGGGGCTACTATTCTCATCCCAACACTCTACTCATGGATAACTTCATCTGCCCTCTCTAATCTCTGTGCTCTGGTGACTACCTCGGAATAGTTCGTGATTTCAATTGCAACCATCCTACTCTTGAAGGAGATTTTAACCCCCTAACAAATCTTTCTGCTTTCATCTGGTTGGTGAAAATTAACTCGAGAGCATAACGAGCCAATTGAGTAAAGCAAGATTCATACTAGTCCACTGTCATGTTCCCCTGTGTTAACCGCTCAAACTTCATCCTCTTTATGTCCCTGGCACTAACAAGAACATACTTTTCAAGAAACTTCCTCTGAAAGATTTTTCAACTATTCGGAATCCCTAGTTGTCTATCTCTTACTGATGTTCACCAGTGTGCAGCATCCCTTTGTAGCATGAAGGTGGCACATAAAACTTTCTGAGTATCTGCGCACTCCATGGTGCATAAGTATCTGTTGGACTCTTGCAACCATTCTTCAACCATAGTAAGGTCCGTAGTTTCATCAAAACTGGGAGGTCTCATACTTCTGTACTCTCTCAAAAGGACACCTAGCACTACCTGCATACCACTCGGTATCTCTACAGGTGGGGGTGGTGGTATATCATGCTTTGACGTAGTCTCAGGTGTATGTGCACCCGACTGGTTCTGCCCCCTTGTATCCCTATTATCTGTCTCATAAAGGCCAGTTGTTCTTCCATCATCTTGGATTGTATTTCCTCTAATCTTGTCTGAATTTGGGAGAGTGTCGTTATGGCTTGAACCATAGTCTCCATCTCCGTAGACTGTCTAGACTCAGATGACCTGACATCTGTGGGAGTCCTCTTGTTTGGCCTACCTTTGCCTACTATTGTATAATGTCTGCAATTTAAACAATCTTTATAAGTTCTCCCAAATCCGAAAGTTATCTCATCAAAATCATAGGTAGAGTACTAATTATACATCAAACATTTATGCATATAAATGTTTTTCACTTAATTCTACGCAATCCATTAACTCCTCAAATAACAATTACCTCATACTTAATATTCTTATGGAATTTTCTACTTTTCCTAACTCAATCCCCATTCTAAACTTTAATAAGCCGCAAGACACAAAAGACCTCTCGTCCCATTCGAAACTGATATTGAGCTCTGATACCAAGTTGTCAAGCCCTGAAATCCAAACACAAATCCCGAGGATTCCTCTGTTAGAATCTTGAGGTGTGGGGTAAACATATACACAACCTGATGAAGGAAAATAAGAATAATAATACGAAAAGATGAAAAATATACGCAATAGAAAATTATACTGAATAACCTCAAATCAGAGTAGCGGAAGCTAAATAGTCACAGCCACAATCTGTGGCAATCCTCAACATCATGTCCATATCCCAATATACAAATCCCCAAAAGAATACATCATCTCCCACAAGATTTCAAATCAAAAAAATAAATAAATAACTTTTGAACTCCTAAAGTGATCTTTAAATTGATGGGGGTTGTAAATCATCGACATAACCTTCTATGGGAACCTCCTTGAATGGCTCCTCGTAAGTAGGCTCCTCAGAAGTTGGGCAATTTGAAAAGGTGAAGGATAAGGTGAGTAACAGGGGGATGTTACTCAGCAGGATAAACGTCGTTCTAACAACAAGTCATACATGCACGAGTAATCATCTAAAGAGTTAAATCATGCAGATTTTTCATTATGTAATATACGAGAATTGTCTAAGTATAATTAGCAAACTGTAATACCCCAAGTTTCTACTTCATATCTCAAGGAAACGAAGTAGTGAAAATCTCGAGAAATTATTTTGATAAAGAACCTAGGATAAAATACTCATATTATGTTCGGTTCATTGCTAATGAAATCTAACTTGCTATTGACCTTAAAATGGTTGAAAAACCTATTCTAGCTTATAAATACGCTCAAATTCAAGTTTGGACTGAAAAATTAAGAAAATCCTCGAATTTCATGTTAAATGGGAACTAAAAATAATGAATTCTTGGTAGAACGGGAATTTGTAAAATCTGAATACACCATTTGGCCAGTGGTGAAAAACAATAAAGAATGGAGTATTTATTCACCAAATTCAGAGTTCGGAAAGTCAAGTTATCATCGAAAATAGAAACAATATGAAATTACCAACTTTGCCCTCAAGGTCTTAAATAAAGAGAATCTAATTTCCTATTATTTACTTTTCCTTTTCTCTAATAACCTTCATGCCCTAGCTGTTGGACAAACCAAGGGTTTCTACTTTTTTCCCTTAGATTCTTCGAAGTCGAACGACCATTGAACTTTGACAACAACAAAAGAAGTGAAGTCGACGTCGAGCTCTACAAGCTCACAATCTTGGAATCCAACTTCTGTTTCGTACTCTCCGCTTCTCACCAAAAATCAACAAGTGGGTTTTGACTCATCCCACTCGAGGATTTACTTACTTGGGAAAGGATTGTTCTTCATCATAAAAAATGGAGGGGGTATTTTCTCTAAGAATAGCGCAGCAACCCGGGCATCTCGCATCCAAGACCACGAATCTTGACCTTCGCACCACTCTTTGGCTCCAATCAACCATCGAAAGCTATACAGGTAGGAGGCCTTCCCTTCTACCATCAAGTTGTATGATAGTTTCCATAGAATATAGATTTCATCATTGATGTTATTCTCCTCTGAGGATGTATCGAAGAATCGACAAAGTTCACATAGTTTCAATTGAGTTAAGCATGGTTTGAGATTTCCATCAAGTTGATTTCCATGTTAGGAATAGGGGTTTGACATGTTTTTATCATGCTTTAACATTAGATTCATGGGTGGGTTGAAGGTATTGAAGAAAGAAAAATCCGAAAAATGATCGAAAAACCCAAATTTCACGAATGTGTTCAGTACTATCCGCAGGAGTTGTCGGTTCTACCGACACCTGTCGAAGGCCATTCTGTTGGTTTCACAGACAGAATGACGCTTCTATCACCGACAGAACAGGGAACAGTTTGATCAAAACTACTTTCGATTTTTGGGTTGTCTTCCTCATGCCTTATACATATTTCTCCACTCTTCATTTTATCAAAAACATTTAAGTTTTCCTTTACTTTAAGTTCTTTAATGAAATTAAGGTTTTACCCCTCATTTTGGAAATATGGGAATGGTTTCAAGATTCAAATCTCAAATGATCAAAATCCAAATTTTGATTTCAAGAACAAAACGTAAATTTCAACATTTTTGGCAAGTTTTCAAAAGTCAACATCTTTTGCGTTACTTTGAATTAAGCTATAAAAGTTATATGGTGTCAAATCTCGTGTTCAAGGCTTTCATTTCCAAAAAATCATTTTCAATTTTGACAATTTTGAAAAAAATCACTTTTCTAACACTTAACCAAATTTTGATAGCTTCCCAGCTTTTACGTTTTATGGTTTTAGCGTGGTTTCCGAGCCTTTGGACTCAACCAAAACCATCTAATGGAATTTGTTGATGTTTTATGGGCCTCGAATAACTTTAAAAACAAATATACTTTGATAGATAGGTACGAAGTTAGATGATGGGTTAATCAATTGATTAATGAATGGATGGGAGAACGTAGGTTCTCAACTGAATGATGGGACAGTGCCTCCAGTCGTATATGGTGGCCATGCCACATAAGGCATGACAGATGGATAGATGGATGGGTTGATAGATTGATGGAAGGACAGATGGATACTACCGAGCTTGCTTGTATTTTTATATTAAAAAAAAAGAAACTAGTATATATTATATACAAACAAACTATTTTGTTTACCAGAAAAGAGTTGTAGAAAATCTAGAAAAAGTGATGTGTTGCTGTAAATCTGGAAGTGACGGGTCAGTCTAGGATTATCACTAGATGTCATATGCTCTTTGGTAGTATGAGATACTTTAGAACATATTACATCTTCTGAGATAAAGGAATTTCTCCTACTTCTTTCTTGGAAAATGTTGTGTGTAAAGGTGATCTGTGTATAGTGTAGAGGTAGGCGAGGTTCACATGCATTGCCTCGTGACAGGCTTCGACGCAAGGGGTCTCTAGGCTAGTTAGTAATTACTGTTAGTTTGTAGCTATCAAACAGTCGACCTCACCATTAGTTAAACTCAGTATTGGGTTCTTGATCAATGGCCAGTCTAAGCCGGATAAATGGTCATCCAACCGTGGTATGTTAGACCAGCCACAAAATCATATTAGAATGATGGGATTCCACGTCGGATTTGAAGTTTAAAATATCGAATTGCCATAGTCAAGGCGATTATATCGACGTGATCCTCTGCTCTCTTAGCGACTACACTATCGTGTTCGTATTATGTACATTTTCTTTAATTGAAATGTTGATAAATGGTTTCCTTTTGAAAGTTGTATATGCTCTTTTGATGATAGATTGAAATTATTGAAATTATTTGTTAATTCTGTTTAGACAATTTCTCGTATATTACATTATGAAAAGTCTATATGATTTAACTGTTTAGATGATTACTCGTGCATGTATGACTCGTTGTTAGAAGGACATTCATCCTGCTGAGTAACATCCCCATGTTACTCACCCTATCCTCCACCCCTTTTAGATTGCCCAGTTTTTGAGGAGCCTACTATCAGAAAGCCATTTGAGAAGGTCCCTTTGGAAGGTTATGTCGATGATCCACAACTTCCATCAATTTGAAAATCACTTTAGAAGTTTAGATGCTATCTATCTTTTGATGCCAAATTTTGTGAGTGATGATGTATTACTTTTGTTGGAGTTCTATTTGGAATGTGGATATGATGTTGAGGTTTATCATAGATTGTGACTGTCTATTTAGCTTCTGCTACTCTGATAGCAGGTCATTCAGTATCATTTTTGTACTGTGTATATTTTTCATCTCTTAATATTATTATTTTTGTTTGATTATCAGGTTGTGTGTATGTCTATCTCACACCTCGAGATTCTGACTAAGTAATCCTCGGGATTTGTGTTTGAATTTTGAGATGTGACACAAACTATTGCAATAAATTTCAATCTATCATTTAAAGTAGCATATACAATTTCAAAAGGAAACCACTTATCAACATTATGAATATAAAAAATATACATAATACGAACACGGCGGTATACTCGCTAAGAGAGTGGAGGATCATGCTGATATAACCGCCTCAGCTATGGCAAACTCAATATTCCAAACTTCAAATTTGACTTGGAATTTCATCGTTAGAATCTAATTTTGAGGTCGGTCTAGCATACCATGGTTGGATGATTATTTATCAAACTCAAATTGACCGTTGACCAAGAGTCCAATATTGAGTTCAACTAACGATGAGGTCAACCGTTTGAATATTACAGACTAACAGTGGTCACTAACTAACCCAGGAGACCCCTCTCGTCGAAGTCTATCAAGAGGCAATGTATGTGAACCCCGCCTACCTCTATACTATACAGAGACCGTCTTTACACACAACATTTCCAGGAAAGGAGTAGGAGAAATTCTTCGATCTTAGAAGTTGTAATATGTTCTAAGGTATCCCATACTACCAAAAAGCATATGACATCTAGGGCTAATCCTAGATCGACCCGTCGCTTCTGGATATATAGCAACGCATCACTCTTTCTAGGTTTTCTACAACTCTTTTCTGGTAAATAAAATAGTTTCTTTTGTATACTACATGTACTAATTTCTTTTTATAGAAAATACTAATAAGCACGATAGTGTCCTTCAGTAATATCCATCTATCTTTCTATCAACCTATTAACCCATCTATCTACTATCATGTCTTATGTGGCATGGTCACTACATAAGACTGGAGGCACTATCCTATCATTCAATCGAGAACATATATTTTCTCTATCCATCCATCAATCAATCAATCGATCAATCCATCATCTAACTTCCTACATATCTATCAAAGTATCTTTATTTTTAAAGTTATTCGAGACCCATAGGGCATCAACCAATTCCATTTGATAGTTTTGGTTGAGTCGAAAGGCTCAAAAAAATGCGATAAAACTATAAGACATAAAAGTTGGAAAAACTGTCAAAATTTGACTAAATATTGAAAAAAATAATTTTTAAAAGTTGTCGAAATTGAAAACGAGATTTTTTTAATTGATAGCCCTCAACAAAATGAGAAAAGCCATGTAATTTTTATAACATAATTCATTGTAATGCAAAAGATATCGTATTTTAAAAATCAGACAAAAACGTCGAAATTTACGTTTTGTTCTTGAAACAAAAAATCGGATTTTAATCCTTTGAGTTTTGGATCTTAAAACCATTATATTGTTCCAAAATGGGAGGTAAAACCTTAATTTCACTAAAGAACTTAAAATACTTAAATTTTTTTAATGAAAAAAAGAGCTGAAATATACCTACAAATGATAGGGAGTTCTAGGTAAAAATATGGTACAGTTTCTATAAAAAAAAAAGTTCAAGCACGGTGGTGAAAGCGCCTTCGTCAGCGGGGTGCATAGATCCACTTTTGACCTTTAAGGTTTGGGAGTCGTCACCTAGTTATTACGGTCTAGGAATCAAATATAGACTCGAAACGGATAAATCAACTAATCTATTACAAAAAATATGTGTCCGGGGATCACGTTACGGGGTTGGAAGGTGTTAGGCACCAACCCCGCCCGGCCAATGCCGGTCTCTACTTATCTCAAATAAAACTACATTGCTAACAAAAAGACCTAGATAAAAAAAAAGAATTTTACCTTCGAACGCAACGATTATATTCCCTCAGATCTGATAAAATCGCTCCTTGTACAGTACTCCTCACTTTGTTCTATCTCCGGATCTGATTTCTGATCTCTGAGGTAAGGTATCTCTTTCTTAGATTTGGATTCTTCGGATTTATTTACGGATTTCTGGGTATTTTTGAAGGGCTTCTAGGTGTTTTTTCAAGCTAAAATCGAAGTATAGGTATTAGGTAAGGAGTTGGGGCTTCAAAATTAGGGTTTATAGGAGGCTAGGGAAGCTTTTTGACCTACTTCTCTTAGGGTTTATTTTTTGATACGAAAATAGGTTGTGATGACTCCTATTTATAGAATTTTTAAGTGTTTGTTTAGATAGAATTAATTTTTAATTATAATTCTTTTAGCTAGAGTTATATTTTAATTAGAATTGTTTTAGGTAGAGTTATATTTTAGTTAGAATTCTATTAAATATAGTTATTATTTAATTAGGATTGTTAAATAAAATTATTATTTAATTAGAACTCTATTAGGATTTTGACTTTTGGTCTTATTTGATTGACTTTAAGATTTTGACTTTAGTCTTACTTGATTGACTTTTAATATCTTGACTTTAGTCTTACTTGATTGACTTTAGGATTTTGACTTTAGTCTTACTTGATTGTGAAAGCGCCCTCGATCCGCGGGGTACGTGGATCCGCTTTTGACCCTTGAGGTTTGGGAGTCGCCACCTAGTTATTGTGATTTAGGAACCAAACTGACTCTAAAACGGATAATGAACTAATCTACTATAGAAAATCTGAATCCGGGGATCATGTTACGGGGTTGGAAGGTGTTAGGCACCAACCCCGCCCGGCCATTGCCGGTCTCTACTTATCCCAAATAAATCTACATCGCTAATGACAAACCTAGATTAAAAAATAATGAAAAATCTTACCTTCGATCTGCAAAAGTGATATTCCCTCAGATCTGGTGAAAACGACTCCTTGTACCGTATTCCTCACTTCGTTCTATCTCCGGATCTGATTTCTGATCTCCGAGGTAAGGTATCTCCTTCTTGGATCTGGGTGCTTCAAATTTGTTGTGGATTTTTGGGATGTTTTTGAGAGGTTTTTGGGTGTTTTTTAGGCTAAAATCGGAGTAGGGGTGTTAGGGAAGGAGTTGGGGCTCCAAAATTAGGATTTTTGGGGAGGTTGTGGAGGCTTCTTCACCTATTTTTTCTAGGATTTTTTCTTTGATACGAAAATAAGGTGTGGATGCTCCTATTTATAAAGTTTTTAGAAGCATTAGGGTTTGATTAGGGTTTTTTTTAGGGTTTCAATTAGGGTTTTGACTTAGTCTTTAGGGTTTTAGGGTTTTGACTTTAGTCTTATGAGATTGACTTGATTAGTTTAGATTAGAGTTTTGATTTAGGGTTTTGACCTTAGTCTTATGAGATTGACTCGATTAGTTTAGATTAGGGTTTTGATTTAGGGTTTTGACCTTAGACTTATGAGATTGACTCGATTAGTTTAGATTAGAGTTTTGATTTAGGGTTTTGACTTTAGTCTTATGAGATTGACTTTAATACTTGACTCTAGTCTTACTTAATTGACTTTAATTTTGACTTTAGTCTTATTTGATTGACTTTAATATCTTGACTTTAGTCTTGCTTGATTGAATTTAAATTTTTGGAGAACCCCCCTCTATTATATCTTTGATTCTTTGGACCCCCAAATTGAGGGGTCCTTAAAGAAATATCTTGCGAACCATCAACAATTTTTCTTGAAAGCCTGATTAATCAATTTTTTGGTTTAAATTTTATAATTAATTTTATTAATGTTTCAGTTTACATTATTTAATGATTTATTTATTAATTTCGAAAATTTTAATTATTAAAATTATGAAATTACCGTTTTGCCCTCGGAGAGGATTTTTTACGTTTTAAGTCGTTTTTCAATGTTCCAAGATGTTTTGGAATCAGTTTCTCATAAGGAATTCAATGAAAAAGTTGATTTTTATCATTTATGAAATTTTTTGTGTGAAATGATCGTGAATTTTATGAGGGGTATTTTCGTAATTTTGTTGAATTTTGTGAAAATTGGTGAAATGATTTATTTGGTTTCGATTTGTTATTTTATGTGTTTGAATGGGTTTTCCTAAGCGTAATGTAGGCTCTAGGGTTGTTTTGATGTTAGAGGTATTTTGGTAATTTGGTCATTTTTAGTGATTTTTATCGTGAAGCTTCTTTTTGGTTTGCAAGATGATGATTTCTATGTTTCTAGGGTTGTATTTACCTAGCGTAGCGTGGTTTCTAAGTTTTGTCAGTTTGAGATACCTCATCCGGATTTCTGAAACATATCTGGTAACAAAATGAAGCATTGGAATAAACATCCATCATTGGGAACCTTTGCGATCGGGTTGACGAGTTGATTAATCAGGAGAGTGCAAAAATGGGGTGTCTACAGATTGACTTTTAATATCTTGACTTTAGTCTTACTTGATTGACTTTAGTCTTACTTGATTGACTTTAATTTTTTGGAGAACCCCCTCTCAATTATATCTTTAATTTTTTGGTCCCCAAATGGAGGGGTCCTTGAATAAATATCTTGGCAACCATCAACAATTTTGCTTGAGAGCCTGATTGATTTTTTTTTTAATTTTTAAATTAATTTTATTAATGTTTCACTTTAATTATTTAATATTTTATTTATTAATTTCAAAATTTTTAATTATAAAAATTGTAAAATTACCATTTTGCCCTCGGAGGACTTTTTCTATTTCAAGTCGGTTTTTGATGTTCTAGGATGTTTTAGAATTGATTTTTCATAAGGAATTCAATGGAAATATTGTTTTGTGTCATTTATGAAATTTTTTGTGTGGAATGGTCGTGAACTTTATGAGGGGCATTTTCATAATTTTGTCGAATTTTGTGAAAATTGACGAAATAATTTATTTGATTTCGATTTGTTATTTTATGTGCTTAAATGGATTTTCCTAAGCGTATCGTAGGCTCTAGGGATATTTTAAGGTTAGGGGTATTTCAATAATTTGGTCAATTTTTAGTGATTTTTATCGTAAAGCTTCTTTTTATCTGCAAAATGATGATTTCTATGTTTTTGGGGTCATATTTTCCTAGCATAGCGTGGTTTCTACAGTTTTGTCAGTTCGAGATATCTCATCCGGATTTCTGAAATATATCTAGTGACAAAATAAAGTATTGGAATAATCATCCATCATTGGGAACCGTTGCAATCGGGTTGACGAATTAATTAATCAAGCGAATGCAAAAATGGGGTGTCTACAGATGCCCCTCTTTGATAGAGGGTTGAAGCAAACTAGCTAGCAAATCTATTTTCGTAGATAGTGCGATATCTGAATGCCAAAGCTAGTGACAATTCATTTCGCAGCCTGATTTAGCAATTCGTCAGGGTGTTCGGATCCTTGAGGGTAAAGCTTTCCCCGAACTAAAAAAAAATGTCAGGTCCTTGAGTGCAAGCTCTCACTGACAGTGTCAGATCCTTGAATTTTAGAAAATTCTCCTTAACTGATATAACAACTGTGCAAGTGTGTGCACTTAAAATCTGAGATAAATTTCAAAGAGTTTAAGTTGGAACTGTGTAAAATCTGAGCATAAATTGAGTATAAACTGAGCATAATTTGAACATAAACTGAGCATAAACTGAGCATAGACTGAGTATAAACTGAGCATAACTGAGCATAAACTAAGCATAGACTGAGTATAAACTGAGCATAACTGAGCATAATCTAAGTATAATTTGAGCATAACTGAGCATAATTCCGAGAAAACCCTCAACGGTAATTAATCAAAATCCAAGATAACCCTTGGCGGCAACTGAACAAAATCCAAGATAACCCTTGACGGCATTTGCGCAAAATCCAAGATAACCCTTGGCGGCAACTGAGCAAAATCCAAGTTAACCCTTGGCGGCAACTGAGCAAAGTCCAAGATAACCCTTAGTGGTAACTGAGAAAAATCCAAGATAACCCTTGGTGGCATTTGAGCAAAATCCAAGATAGCCCTTGGCGGCAACTGAGCAAAATCCAAGATAACCCTTAGCAGCATCTGAGCAAAATCCAAGTTAACCCTTGGCGGTAACTGAGAAAAATCCAAGATAACCCTTGGCGGAAACTGAGCAAAATCCAAGATAACCCTTGTCGACAACTGAACGAAATCCAAGATAACCCTTGGTGAAAACTGAGCAAAATCCAAGATAACCCTTGACGGCACTGAGCAAAATTGACAGAGGAATGAATGAATTTCGGAAAAACATGACTGAATCTTGAGAAAAATGAATCTGGATGAGAGTAAAAATGAACCTGGAGAATAATGATTGAATCGGGAAATGAATGAATGAATTTGAAAGATAATGAATCTGGAAGAAAATGATCGAATCTGGGAAATAATTAATGAACCTGGAAAGAATCAAGGAAATAATGAATGAATCCGAAAATAAATTTTGAAAATAATGAATGAATCCAGGAATAAATCTGGGAAATAATGAATAAACTAGGGAAAGAATGAATGAATTTGAAAAACTTTTGAGTAGAATAAAACTTGAAGGTTGAGAAAACCTCTAGGAAAAAATCAACAAGTTTGGAGATACTTTTATCCCTGAACAAAAAAATGAATAAACACTAATGAAAAGAAAATTTAAAAAGAAAACCTTGAAAACTTCTGTTCAAAACATATTAGGCATCTCATTCTCTTTGGGCACATGTTCTAAAATGATCTTTAAATCAGAATTTCTTTCTTTTTGATAAATCTGGTTTCATAATATTTAGATTTATTAAGATGGTCAATTTTTATTAGGTCAAGATTGCTAAACAGACGACTTGAACACATGAAACATAACAAGAACTTCTACGACTGAGGTAAAAAAAATGCCCTTATTTAGAGATGACAAAGAATAGACGAACATGCTTGACTCAAATGACCTCATCCTTTGAAATTCTAAGACTCTTAAGAGCATCATATATGCAATTTTGAATAGATGAACATTACTTGAAAAACTTAAAATTTGATGAACATTGAAAGTTTGGATTTTTCTTTCGAAGTTTGAAATTAATCTGTCTTTCTTCCTTTCAGATCATTTAATCATATGAACATTCCTTCTAAAATCAAAGATGATCACGATGTCTTTTGAGTTTTATCAACTTTGATTTTGATATTGTCCTTCGTCTGATCTTTCTACTGCGGCATGAACCTTGAAAGAAGTTTCAGAGATTCTCCCCTCAGACTCTTCTTTGATGGTGTCTTAACTTTTGCCTAGATTGCCCTTCTGAATTTTCAATCTAGCAGGCTAGGATTTTTTTTATTTTTTATATACTCTTCTTTTTGCTTAGGTCGCCCTTTCAGGTTTTCAACCTAACAAGCTTTCATTTTTTTCTTTTTACCTTGAATTTTGCCTAAGTCACCCTTACGGGTTTCAACAACCTAGTAGACTTTTACTTTTCTTCATTAAGAGATCCTTATTAGCGATAGCACGAACTTTCATTGACCATTCTATGTAATACCTAAGAAGAATTTTTAGGTGGGCTTAGGAGGGTTTAGAAAGAAATGATATATGGTTCAAAATCCCCAAAAAATTGCCCCTAGTCTATTGTACTTTCCATTTCTAAGTATCTTTTTTCTTTGATTTTTTTTATTTAAAAAAAATGCCCCTAGTTTGGCATTCTTGATTTTCTTTCTTCTATACTTTGGATGAAAGATTTTTCTTTGAAAAATACTCTCTTCTTTATTCATTTTTTTCTTTGTGTTTATTCTAGGAGTAGAAATCTTTTTTTTTTTTTGAACCAGGCCCGAAGTAACTTTTCAGGTTGCCTACATACCCCAATTTAGTTTGGGATCGGGTCTAAACGTAGTTCAAAATACCCTCCCCTAGGCTGGTTGGTTGATGTGGTTTAGAAAAAAAATGGTTATCTTTTTATATTGGATAGAGGGGCTACTAAGGAAAATTTTTTTTGAAAAAGGGTGAGATTGGGAAAAGTGCATCGATCAAAGAAAGGTCTCCTTAAATGGGGTATCACATAATTTGATTGAGGTTAGTTAATGCTTTGCCTTGTAAGTTCTCTTTGATGATAACTGATCTGCCCTAGTTGGGCTCACACTTCTGAACAAGTGATTTCATTTTTAACATTAAGTACCTGAGCTGGTCTTCTTTTATAGTATTGATTTTCAATTCTGGCTCTTAGAGATAGTATTTTCTCTAAAGAAAAAATTTTGCCCCTTAGTTGATGCCCCTTTTTGGCATTATATAATGTTCCTTTCCTTGATACCTGGGATAGTAAATTCAGAACGCTGTGATCTTAAAGTGTTTAATCTAATTTGATGGATTACTTTTAGTATTTGAACTCATTGGTGACATTTGATTTTTCTGAGTGTAATTCATGCTCCAAATTTTCTATCTCTTGACTATGACTCCCTCGAGGTGCGATGTGTCTTTGAACTGTCAGAATAACCTCTGATTCTAGAGATATAGGTCGTGCCCATATCATAAGACCAAAGATTCATTGTTGAATGCTCACATTAGGCGTATCCTCATAGGATCGTGCAAAAACATCTCTGAACTCCTTAAGTAAATCCATTATTTTCTCATGTTCCTCTAGGGATTGGACAGTTTTGATTCGCACTTCTCAAGAATTATCCTTAGATTCAATTTTTAATCAAATTCATTTTTAAAATTTGAAGACTTGTTGCACACATGATAATCGAAAGAATCTTTTTATTTCATTGGAATGGAAGGATTCCATTATTAACCTAGAACAATGACCTTTGTAAAAAGAAATACTATTTGAAACTTGACACAACTTGAAAATAATAGAAATACTAGGATAATTAGATGGTGTTTTATCCAACAGATTCAACATTTCACTTAAAGGTTATCTTGCCTGCATCGATGAGGTCTTGAATAGCATGGCGGAGAGATATACATTTGTCGGTGTAATGACTTGTAACTTGGTGAAACTCATAGGATTAGTGACTTTCGTCATTACTTTGAAGGGCATTGGGTACGGATTTAGGCTGTAATAATCCTTTCTTTATTAACATCCTCAAGGCGATACTCAAGGTCATCCCGAGATTATCAAACTTTCTTCTAGGTTTGGATCGCTTAACAACATTAACTATCGATTGTGTTGGATTTGAGTTAGTGACCTTCAGACTAAAATGCTTCATAAACTCTTCCATGATTTCTTCCCAAGTATGAAGTCGAAACTGTATTAGCAATGTAAGCCATTCAGGAGCGGGTCCTTTGAGAGTGGTGCAAAATAATTGTGCAATTTGTTCATTCCCTAGACCTCGAAGATACATGTCCCCAACATACGAGCATAGGTGAGTTCTTGGACAAGAAATTCCGTCGTATTTAAGCATGCTTAGTAATTCATATTTTTTTGAAGTATCGATTCTAGTTGTTGAATCCAATCTATGTCTATCTTCGTTATCTTGGTATGCCCCCATCGGATGGCATTGGCAAGCATGATTCATTTTGTTCACAAAATCTTGCATGATTTGACGTAGATTAGTCGTGCTGAAAATTGATGATCCTTCGAAAACAAATTAGAGATCACGATCAACAAGGGCAAAGGATTTGACCAAACAATAGAGACTATGCTTAAACAGCAAGTTAGTTGACTTGATAGAATGACCGGGGTATGAAAGCGCCCTCGATCCGCGGGGTGCGCGGATCCGCTTTTGACCCTTGAGGTTTGGGAGTCGCCACCTAGTTATTGTGGTCTAGGAACCAAACTGACTCTAACATGGATAAAAAGAACTAATCTACCACAAAAAATCTGAATTCAGGGATCATGTTACGGGGTTGGAAGGTGTTAGGCACCAACCCCGCCCGGCCAAAGCCGGTCTCTACTAACTTTCCAAATATATCACATTGCTAAAAACCTAGATAAAAATAAAAAAATTACATACCTTTCCGATAGCAAGGGTTTTGTTCCCTCAGATCTGACAAAAAGAGCTCTTTGTACTGTACTCCCTTGCTTCGTTCTGTCTCCGGATTTGACTTCGAATCTCCTAGATCAAGGTATCTCCTTGTTTTTGGATCTGAACTCTTCAAGTTTGTTGTGGATTTGGGGGTGTTTTTGGAGGGATTTTAGGTGTTTTCTAGACTAAAATTGAAGGAGGGATGTTAGGTAAGGAGTTGGGGCTCCAAAACTAGGGTTTATGGGGGGCTAGGGGAGCTTCTAGACCTACTTCTCTTAGGGTTTATCATTTGATTTTTTTTGAAAATAGGGTGTGAGCACCTCTATTTATAGATGTTTTTAGGGGTTGATTTGGATAGAGTTAGTGTTTAATTAGAGATCTTTTAATTAGAGTTGTGTTTTGGTTAGACTTATTTTAGGTAGAATTGTGTTTTAATTAGAATTGTTTTAAGTTTTTAAGTTAAAACTCTATTAGATTGAGTTATTATTTAATTAGAACTCTATTATGACTTTTGGTCTTATTTGATTGACTTTTAATGTTTTGACTTTAGTCTTAATTGATTGACTTTTAATATCTTGACTTCAGTCTTGCTTAATTGACTTTAATTTTGACTTCAGTTTCACTTGATTGACTTTAATACCTTGACTTCAGTCTTTCTTGATTTACTTTTAATTTTTGGAGAACCCCCCTCCATTATTTCTTTAATTCTTTGGACCCCCAAATGGAGGGGTCCTTAAAGAAATATCCCACGAACCCTCAACAATTTTGCCTGAGAGTCCGATTAATCGATTTTTTAGGTTCAAAATATTAAATTAATTAATGTTTCACTTTAATTATTTAATGTTTTATTTATTAATTTCGAATTTTTTAATTATGAAAATTGTGAAATTACCGTTTTGCCCCCGGAGAGGACTTTTCACGTTTTAAGTCGGTTTTTAATGTTCTAGGATGTTTTAGAATCGATTTTTCGTAAGGAATTCAATGGAAATATTATTTTGTGTCATTTATGAAGTTTTTGTGTGAAATGGTTGTGAACTTTATGAGGGGCATTTTCGTAATTTTGTCGAATTCTTTTAAAATTGGTGAAATGATTTATTTGGTTCCGATTTATTATTTTATGTGTTCGAGAGAGTTTTCCTAAGCGTAACGTAGGCTCTAGGGTTGTTTTGAGGTTAGGGGTATTTTGGTAATTTGATAATTTTTTAGTGATTTTTATCGTGAAGTTTCTTTTTGGTCTGCAAGATGATGATTTCTATGTTTCTGGGGTCGTATTTTCCTAGCGTAGCGTGGTTTCTAAGGTTTTGTCAGTTCGAGATACCTCATCCGGATTTCTGAAACATATCTGGTAACAAAATAAAGCAATGGAATACACATCCATCATTGGGAATCATTGCAATCGAATTGACGAGTTGATTAATCAGGCGAGTGCAAAAATGGGGTGTCTACAGGGTAAAGACACAAAGTAGGTTGATGTAGAATGTCTTAGAGCACTTTCGACCAAATAAAATATTTCCTTCTTTATTGAATCTAGATGCATCATTTATCATTACCAGGTTTACCAAAATAAGAAATTAATACAATGACCTACAGTCCGATGGGCAAAGTGATGTGACCAATTCATTTCATCAGATGCAAGCATAATGAAATAATAGGAACCCGTTGATTTAACTAGTTCCATAAATGAAACCACGCGTCCAATCAAGTCGTTAGTTCTATTTAGAACTATCTAACCGAATTGACTAAATTAGACTTCTTTGCTTGTAATCAATTGATCCATTTGATCATGTAAAAGTTGATCAAAAAGTTTATTCCAAATAGGTCAATCGATTAACTACGAACTAACTAGATCCATAGGTATTTTAGTACGTTTCCAAGGTTCATGCAAAATATATCTTTGTAAGTCTTTATTTTATTTTCTTTTGGAAAGTATTTTCTTTTGAAGAATCTTTTCTTTTTGGGAAATAATTTATTTTGAAAAATATTTTCTTTTTGGGAAATAATTTCTTTTGGAAATTTCTTTCTAATGAAATATTTTTTTTTTTGGAAAAATACTTTTCTTCATTTAAGATGGGTTGAAAATCGAATTGGAAAAGGCTTTGAATTCTATTTTGATTTAAATGGCCCGACTCATTATGATCATTAGATCGAGATGGACTGGGTCATTATGAATCATTGCCAAGTTTTAAAATGGATTTTTTATTGGGTTGGTACACCTAGTAATACAGTAGTTTCAAATCAGGTTAAACAAAAATATTTATCATTGAGGACAAAACACACATTCCTAATCTCATCATTCATGAGGTCCGATGCCAATAAGCAACCCGGGAACACCCATGATAAATTCAAGTTGTGACCTAAATGGGAGGTTTCTAGACTCTAAGCTTACTACGTGTAATGCATTTTTATCTGGCCACCCTTGCCCAAGTATACCTATATACTTCTCAAGTGTACTTAATCAGACGGCACGTGGTGACTTGGTTTGATATACCATATAGGTGATAATTTAAAATTTAAATTCACTTCTCTGAAGCTAAAAATAGCCAGTTTAATCCCCAGATCAGAGGTGGCGCGCGATGCTTGAGCAAAGGCACTCTTAAATCACCTCTTTTCTAGAATAGACATAGTCTATCCTCCTAGTACCGTAGTACATCGGAGCAAGATCTCGCTTAGGCACTGGTTTTGACCAAGAAGTGCAATTGATGTACTTGGATCATCTTTGATATACCTATAGGTATGGGTCAAGAGTTGTAGCTTTTATAAATGGTTAGGCATCCCATCAGGGGACCGACCACGTACTAGTACTAAGTTGGTAAACGGGACATGTGACTGTGAGGCTCACAATAGGTCAAAGGCTCATGTCTTTCCATCCTGAGTGCATCGATATACCTTTCAGAGTCACCTGATTAGACGGTACTGATGCCCCAGTTTGATATACCCTAAGGTACGTGACTGGAGTTGTGGTTTTCATGAATGACATCGCATCTCCGAAGAGACCGGACCACGCACTAGTGCCACGTTGGCTATAAGGGACATGCAACGTGCAATGCAATAATATAAACGTGCTAGTGGTGTGTGCAAAATAGGGTGGGGTATGCCCGGGGCCTTTTCAAACACATGGGCCCATGGGCCTGATCATATCGTTACAACCTTGATTTCAAATATCGAACAAAATATACACACCAACATCCATTATATACAATTCATAGTTGAAGCATGCATATCATCGATTAAATTCATGGCAAATCAATCACTGAATAATTGATTAGATTCAACATTGAGATAGGCACAATTTTGTTAATTTTTAAGGTCCAGTCGGGGATTATTTTGGGTGACCCTAAATAAATTAAGATTTTAACAAATATTAGATTGAGGATAGAATGATTGTTGTGAACATAAGGAGTTATGATTTTTTTTATTTTTATTTTTTTCCACGTGGCAAGGTCCACAACAAATTTTTTTTTTGAGGAACATGCATAGCAAACCTTTTTTTGTTCAAAAATTCTCTTAAGTTTGTTACTTAAGAAACTTTGGGGTAAGAATCTGGCTAGCCTGACTAATCCATTAAGATTTTCGATCTTACTAAGAGTCGTTGGGCCAACACCATAACAACTATCCAATGCCACAAGTTTTATAAAGAATAAATAAAATAAAATGACACTTGAAATTCCATATTTAGAATTAAAATTCAGCGATTAGAACCTTGATTGCATTGGATAATAAAGAAAGAAATTGAGGTTTTTACCAATGATCAAGATCCAAAATGCTATTTTTTTTATTTATTAAAAAAAACAGAATTTTTTATTTAAAAAAAACAGATTTCTTTTATTAAAAAAACAAATTTCTATCATTTAGAAAAAACAGATTTTTTTTATTGAAAAAAACAAATTTTTTATGTTAAAAAAAACATATTATTTTTTATGTTAAAAAAAAACAGATTTTTTTTTTATTTATTTAAGAAAACAGATTTTTCTTTTTATTTGAAAAAACAGATTTTTTTTCAAACTCTAGAAGACTACGTCAAATTGTTTTACTTGTCAATCCAAGTGGGTCCAACAACATTGAGTAAGATGTAATATCTTACTAACTTAGTCATGCTAGCGTGACCCATAAAGTGGGTTCCAAACCAAGTTGGTTTGTTGTGTAACAAACTTTCAAATATCGTTTTTTTGAAAAAAAAAAAAAATAAGGTGCCAATTGACAATATTAGGAGTGATCAACATGCGAGAGAGAGGTGTTCACCATTAACACCTCAGTTTTCCATGTTAAGTGCCCACTTTACTAATATTTGTCACAAAAACAACAGAATCCATCCACTATGTTCTGTCAATCTCCGTTGAAGTAGTGGCCATCCTCTCTATTCCACTCACAGAAGTAGAAGAATCCGTGACTCCAAGCAAAATTATCCAATTTGGATGTTTCTTTGAACGACTAACACCACCTTACAAACCCATCAACTGACCATTAAATCACCTCCACCTCAATCATGTATAAAAGTGAGTGTATAGCTGCCAGAGAGTTCCTGTAGATGCACGAATTGGCTCTACACTTTCCTTCTCTTTAAGCTCGGGAGGACCTGCAAATCAGCCCACTCCGACGATCAAGTTAGACAAATTGATCAGTGTAATGTTTTTTGAGAAGAAGAATTCCAACCCCTTTTACTCACAGTTTTCTTCTTTATATAGGCGTTCAACTTGATCGTTTTCTGTGCCACCCCTTGAGGTGACCTAGGGTAGTTAGCCTACTCTCTGACATGTCAGCTGTAGGAGTTGTTGCAACTGCCCTATCACTTCTGAGAAAATCGGAGTTGGTCTGACATGACGTGGGTTGTCAGGACTGACTGTCTATCACTGGCACACCTGTCAAATCTGTCCTACCGACCTATGAGACAGTTGCCCGGACCACTTCACCGGCTGATGGCTTAGTTTCGAGCTTAGAATCCATGCATTCGTCGGGGTTAATAAACCGAGCATGAGTCGCGGTTCGTCCGACCTTAAAATCATTAATCTCTGGCCCTTATTTGAGCCACGTGTCTGTGCTCAAGAATTTTCCCCCACAGTTCCAAAAAGGGAAGAAACAAGCATCTTTTAAATTTTTTTAATGTTGCTTCTATCACAACTCTCATGATAAAAACATGTGCTGTGTTTTTTTTTTTTTTGTAAACATAAGTGTTGCAGCCAGCACAACTCATAGCAAAAATGTTTTTTTTTTTAATTTATCTACATTGCTACCATCAACACACAACTCATCTCCTTTTCAATTTTTTCTTTTCTTATCAATTTCGATTGAGAAAGAGAGAGAGAGACGTCCTTTCCTCTTTGATGTTTCATCTTTCTCTTTTAAGAAGGAGATAGGAAATAGAAAAAACGTTCTTCTACTATCGGCACACCCATCACTACATTAAAGTATTGTTGATTAAAAACGGATTTCTACTAGGGGAACCCCACCGTATAATCGATTTAAAACAAAGGGTAAGTGATGTTCACACTTACAGTACCCTTTAAAAAAATTTCAGATTTTTATTTGCTGTCAACGGACATCATAACCTGCTTAAAAAACTGTACATATAAAAAGGACAAATAAGAAAACATTGATAATCAACAAATCAAACATTTATATATATATATATATATATTATATATATATATATATATATATATAATATATATATGTTTTTTTTTTATTTCGTTAATTTTCTTCTTACTGTCAATGGACAGCATACTAAATTTTTTTTAAAATATAAAAAATGTTGTCGAAGGATGCATCGCACCTTTAAACAAAAAATTTTATTTTTTATTTTTTATTTTTAAACAACGATACTTAAAAATAGAATCCTAAAACAAAAAGAAAAAAAATAAATTTTCAACATTCATTAATCATCATTTCCTCCTCAAATGAAACTCATGATCTCTTTAATTACTTAGGGTCATTCTAAATAACCCTCGAGTGAGCCATAATAATAAAATAAAATAAACAAAAATAATACAAACATGCAAGAGCGGAATATTCATAATCCAAACATACGATCAATGATTGAACTGAAAAAGATGATAAAAATAAAATAAAAACAGTAAACTAACAACTAAAAACAGTCTAGGTTATTCTAGCAATGCTCCCTTACTTGGAATTTTTCAAGTTTGATCCTCAAAGGTCCCCAATGGAGTTGCCACTGAAGGCGTCCTCGATCCGCTTGGTGCGCGGATCCGATTTTGACCTTTAAGGTTTGAGAGTCGCCACCTATTATTACGGTCTAGGAACCAAATATAGACTCGAAACGGATAAATCAACTAATCTATTACAAAAAATATAGATCTGGAGATCACGTTACGGGGTTGGAAGGTGTTAGGCACCAACCCCGCCTAGTCAATGCCAGTCTCTACTTATCCCAAATAAAACTATATTGCTAACAAAAAAACCTAGATAAAAAAAAAGAATTTCACCTTCGAACGCAACGATTATATTCCCTCAGATCTGATAAAACCGCTCCTTGTACAGTACTCCTCGCTTCATTCTATCTCCGGATCTGATTTTTGATCTCCGAGGTAAGGTATCTCTTTCTTAGATCTAGATTCTTCGGATTTGTTTACGGATTTCTAAGTGTTTTTGAAGGACTTCTAGGTGTTTTTCAAGCTAAAATCGAATTGTGGGTGTTAAGTAAGGAGTTGGGGCTTCAAAATTAGGGTTTATGAGAGGCTAGGGAAGCTTTTTGACCTACTTCTCTTAAGGTTTATTTTTGGATAAGAAAATAGGTTGTGAGGATCCCTATTTATAGATTTTTTAAGTGTTTGTTTAGATAGAATTAATGTTTAATAATAATTCTTTTAGTTAGAGTTATATTTTAATTAGAATTATTTTAGGTAGAGTTATATTTTACTAAGAATTCTATTAAATAGAGTTATTATTTAATTAAGATTGTTAAATAGAATTATTATTTAAGTAGAACTCTATTAGGATTTTGATTTTTGATTTTTTTTAATTGACTTTAAGATTTTGATTTTAGTCTTACTTGATTGACTTTTAATATCTTGATTTTAGTCTTACTTGTCTGACTTTAATTTTGACTTTAGTCTTACTTGATTGACTTTTAATATCTCGACTTTAGTCTTACTTGATTGAATTTAATTTTTTGGAGAACCCCCCTCTATTATATCTTTAATTCTTTGGACCCCCAAATGGGGGGGTCCTTGAATAAATATCTTGGCAACCATCAACAATTTTGCCTGAGAGCCTGATTGATTTTTTCTGTTTAAATTTTTAAATTAATTTTATTAATGTTTCACTTTAATTATTTAATATTTTATTTACTAATTTAAAAAAATTTAATTATAAAAATTATAAAATTACCATTTTGCCCTCGGAGATAACTTTTTGTGTTTTAAGTTGATTTTTGATGTTCTAGGATGTTTTAGAATCAATTTTTTGTAAGGAATTCAATGAAAATATTATTTTGTGTCATTTATGAAAATTTTTGTGTGGAATGGTCGTGAACTTTATGAGGGGCATTTTCGTAATTTTGTCGAATTCTGTGAAAATTGGAGAAATGGTTTATTTGATTTCGATTTGTTATTTTATGTGTTTGAATAGGTTTTCCTAAGCGTAACATAGGCTCTAGGGATATTTTAAGATTAGGGGTATTTTGATAATTTTATCATTTTTTAGTGATTTTTATCGTAAAGCTTCTTTTTGTTTGCAAGATGATGATTTCTATGTTTCTGGGGTCATATTTTCCTAGTGTAGCGTGGTTTCTACAGTTTTGTCAATTCAAGATACCTCATCCGGATTCTGAAACATATCTAGTGACAAAATAAAATATTGGAATAATCATCTATCATTGGGAACCGTTGCAATCGGGTTGACGAGTTGATTAATCAGGCGAATGCAAAAATGGGGTGTTTACAGGTGGCACCATGGTCTTTCACGATGGAACTGTTGGAAACTTGAAAATTGCACATTTTTCATGATTTTTGGTGTTTTTGCCATTGGGTTGAAATCCCTTTTTAGTTTTTCGATAAATACATGAAAGTTAATGAAAATTTGAGACTTTAAATACTTAGAACATCATCTATATTTCAATAGAATGAAATCTAATCGATAGCAAACCTAAAACTATGCTCAATCAAATCGAAACTACGTGAGCTACGTCGATTCATTGATAAATGTTAAAATGAGAATAACATAAATAATCAAAATTATACCCTATAGAAAATATCATATAACTTGAGGGTAGAAGGGAAGGCATTCTACATGTATGGCTTTCGACGATTGATCAGAGGCAAAGAGTGGCACGAAGGTCAAGGTTGGTGATCTTGGATGCGAGATGTTCGGGTGGTTGCGCTACTCTTAGTGACAACGCTCCATTTATTTCCTATGAAAAAGGACGGATCTTCTCCCAGCTAAATAAAACCTCGAGTGGGATATATTGAAATCCACTTGCTGATTTTTGGTGAGGGATGGAGAGAATAAAAAGGAAAATAAGTTCAAATATCGTGAGATTGTCGAGTTCGATGCCGTCTTCAACTTCTTCTTTGTTGTCGAAGTTCAACGATCGCTCCACTTTGACGGATCTAGAAGAGAAAAGAGTGGAAACCTTTGATTCTCTAAGAGCTTAAGTTTGGGGGTTATTTGTAACACCCCGAATTTTTAATTCGTATCTCGAGGAAAAAATAAATAGTGAAATTTTAAGAAAATCTTGAAAGTGGGATTTAGGGTAAAAATTTTAGGATGTTTCTGATCATTTTTAATGGAATCTGACCTCACCATTAGATTCAAAATGATCGAAAAATATAATTTAGCCTATAAGCACGCTCAAATGCGAGTCCGAATATGAAAGTTGCAAAATCCTCGATTACCGGGTCGGACCAGGCTAAAATAGTGACTTTTTGTTAGAGAAAGAATTTTTAAAATTCGATTATACCATTGGATTCATAACAAAAAATTATTCAACATGGACTATTTATTTGTCAAATTTGGAGACCAGAAAGTCGAATTATCGTCAAAAACGAAAACGACATCAAGTTTATGGGTCACCTCAGGCCAAAAATGTAAACTTTTGATGGAGACATAATTTGTAGAAATTGACTATACCATTAGATCCGGAACGAAAAATTAGATGAAATAGAGTATTCATTTGTCAGTTTTGGAATCCGGATGATCAAATTATCATCGATCGAAACAATTAACAAAATACCGAATTCGTCCCACATTTTATTTAAATAACATTTTAAAAAAAAAAAATTTGGATGTATTTCCGAAATGTAGAATTCTTTTGTCATTTCAAAAATTCATGTCAAAAATTGCATGATTGATATGTTTAATTGTATTTTTAACAAATTATACGTGAGTAAGGTATTTTAACGAGTTATTTCCATCAATTGGGTCTTGTGCACTGCTCGGACCTCGTTTTGATATAAAATTTATTTTCTTTTTCAATATTATTGATAAAAAAATAAATTCGTTAGTTGGAAAATGTGATTTAATATTCAATGAACTCATATTGAGTTGATGAATATCAGAAAATGGATGTTTTATTGAAGAGATTGAAAATTGTAAAAATCGAAAAAAGGGAAAAAGGGTATGAAACGGTAAAATGTCAGAGTCACACCCGAGGGGTGATGTCTGCATTTTACGTTGTTGTGTTGTGTGCAGGTTGGTGAACAGATATCCAGGTATAATATTGTTGGTTGCATGTTTATTTAAATTTCTGTTAGCGCGAGGCGCTCCGTTATGTTATTTATTTTAGGCCGGGTGGCCACACTTGCATGGTAGGAAACTGGATATCTATTCTCAACCTTGTATTGTTAATTTCTCTTTTTTTTTCAAATGAAAATAATATACATATGTAGCTATTTTGTGAGCTATTAAAGAGTTTGTGAATGCCTGAAGGGATAGTGCGTCATATCATCTGGAGTGGTGTACTATTCTGGGATGTACGGTAGGGACCACCAAGCTCATACGTGGTATGGGACGCGTATGAGAGTGGAGTCACAACTGGAATCCGGGTTTATTCCTTTCTATCTTTACCAGTGAACTTCTAATGTAAAGGTGGTCGTATACGAATGGTTTGTATCTTTGGGAATCACATGTACGCCTGATAGGCATAGACGAAGATGATTAGTCAGTGATCACTAACAATCTATAGTAGTCGAACGTTCTGACACATCAAAAAGAGACCCATTGCTTACGGTCACGTCAAACGGCCAGCCTGAGCCGGATAAATGGTCAACCAAACGTGGTAAACAGCGACCAGCCACAAAATCAGGAACTAAAAAACCAGAGAGAAATTGTAATATCATGTCCCGACTGGGAGCGATCTAGTCGTGAATCCCAACTCTCTAATTCCAATACTCCACCATTGTGTATTATTTATCTGTTGCTTATTTTGATATATAAAATGAAATGCATGTTTAATATTCCCATTTGATCAATTAGATTTGTATAAAAAGAGAATGTTATAGTGAGTAATGATGATCGATGTAATGTGAGTTTTAAAATGTTTAGTTGTTCATCCCTGGCTATATGTACCAGTTAATCGTAATTTTCTTCTGTAAAAACTCTGTTTATTTTAAAAATGATTCAGTATATTTATTCGTTCATGTTAGGAGAGGTTATTGGCAGAAATTGTTGCCTCCTTACTGGGTAACCATTGTTACTCACCCTTTCCTTCTCTATTTTTTAGTTTCAGATCTGAAGTTTGACGAGACAGGTATAGAGCACGAGTGAGAATCATCTGGTAGGTCAGATAGACAGCCAGAGTTCGTCACTTGGTGAGTATTGGGGTTATTACCTCTAGTGGTGTCAATTTATCCGAGAGTATTATACGTGTTGTTTTGAGTGCTAGGATTTCTGTTAGAGTGAGGAATTTTGTATAATCCTGTATTCTAATTATTCTTTCGCACTCTGATCTTTCGTACGTTATTAGACGTATGTAAGCTTCCGCTAGTATTATATTTTATTTGTTATATGCAGGATTGTATGTCGTTTATCAGGTGTAGGTTGAACGCCTTGGAATGCTAACATAAACAGAGGAGACCATGTCGAAATTTCGAGGTGCTACATAATACCTCGAGATCTGACATGGGGATTTGTGTTAGTGTTCGGCGGGGCGCCACATTATTAGAGAGAAGGAAAAGTGAAGTAAAAGAAATCAGATTTCTTTTATTTAAGGACTAGAGGGGTAAAGTTGGTATTTCTTCTTTATTTCTATTTTCAATGATAACTCGACTTTCTGAACTCAGAAATCGACGAATGAATATTTCATTTTCCATAATTTTTCGTTACGGATCTAATGGTATATTCAAAATTTTATAATTCTCGCTCTATAAGAATTCATTATTTTTGGGTCCCACTTAACATGAAATTCGAGGATTTTTATAACTTTTCCATTCAAACTCGAATTCGAGCGTGCTTACAGGCTAAAATATGTTTTTCAACCATTTTAAGTCCAATGGCGAAGTTAGATTTCATTGAAAATTAATCGAATAGGATATGAGTATTTTATCCTAAGCCACTCTATCAAAAAAATTTCTCAAAATTTCAATACTTGATTTCCTCGAGATATGAATTAGAAACTCGGGTATTACAAAGAGGCTTAAATCGACATACCAATCAAGACATCAAGTTCTTAAAACCTTAACCAGATCAAATGACATTTCACTTGAGGAAACCTTCTTTGGTGGAACCATTTTTTCTTTCTTACCCACAATTTTTTTTTTTTTAAAAAGCTTTCTTAAATCTTTCCAGCTTATATAAAAAATCAATAATCTTTTCTTTCTAAACCACACCCACCAACCCTGCGAGGGTGGCCTTCTATTTTGAACTATGTTTTAACCTGATCCCGAGAAAAATTGGGGTACGTAAGCAACCTAGGAAGTTACTTCAGGCCTAGGTACAAAAAAATATTCTTTCAAGAAAAATTTCATTAAAAAGAATTTCTTATCAAACGTACAAAAAAAGGGGTACAAACAAAACAAAACAAAAACAACAATACCAAACTAAGGGCATTTTGGGAATATAAGCCTTACACCTCTTCATTCTACACTTTGTCCCAGGCCCAACTATTGAGCCCCCCTGAACACTAGTTGAGTTGGTTAAAGAGCAAAAGCCAAAAGCTGTCAAGCAAAATCTTCAAGATCATCAAGATAAAAAAGATAGTCCGTTAAGTTGAAAATTCGAAAGGGTGATTTACGCAAAAGTTGTGGCATAACTATAAAAAAGAAAAGTTTGCTAACTAGAAAACTTGGAAAGGCGATCTCAAAAAAAATGAAGACGTCCCAAAAAAAGAAAACAAAAGTTCGTTAGGTTAAAAACCTAAAAAGGTGACCTAGGTAAAAGCTAAGGCATCAAAAGGAAAATCCGTGAGAACTGCCTAAGGAAAGGCAATAGCAAGCATCATAACGTGTTTAAGTAGAAACATTAATCCTCCACTAAAGAACTTGTGTCCAACTAGGACAATATTGAAGTCGAAAGAAACTTTAAAGCCATCTCAAACGTTTTGGATTTTTAAAAGTAATTTTACTTGTCCAAGTATTTCGAAAGGGAAAAACTAGAACCATTGACCCATTTTGAAGGAGATGATCTTCTATTCCAATTATTATCAAAATTTTAAGTCCACTTCAAGCATTTCTTAAAAAAGGAAAATGGTCAATTCCTTATTACGCATATAATAATCTTAAGAATCCTAAAAATTTAAAGAAATGTCAATTCCTCCATTTGTCATTTGCCAAAGTTGATAGTCTCTCATTCATACTTTCCAATGCAATTAAGTTCATCAACTTCATAGTCAAGCTCCAGTTAGAAGTTAACCTTAAACTTGAGGCATTTTCGAACAGTCATCATTATTCAAAAATTTCATTCTTAATCAAATGATCAAAAAAATATTACTCAAAAAATTCTAAAAGTCTGGTGGAGCCCAATGCTAATTATGAATCTAGATATATGACAAGCCAATATAAAGGCCCAATTGATCCGAGCCCGACAACACTATGACTCTAATAAAATCAAATTCGTTGGTGTAAGACTTCTAAGGCATTCGACTTTTTGAAATTTTTGGTATGAATCCTTTAAGATTTTATTTTATTTTCAAAAATCAAACTCGTTGGTGTAAGACCATTAAGGCATTGACTTTCCGAAAATTTTATCCTTTAAGGTTTATATTTATTTTCTACCTTGAGTCCAAAAATATCGTGACTTCCATCATTTCACAAATTCGAAAATATCGTGGCTTCTACCTAGAGTCCAAAAATATCGCGACTTCTATCCATCTTCTATTCAAAAATACCGTTACTCCCATCATTTTGCAAGCCCAAAAATACTGTAATTTCAACCTTGAGTTCGAAAATACCGTGACTCTCCTCATCCTAAGTCCAAAAATTCCATAACTCTAACCATTTCACAAACCCGAAAATATAGTGGCTCTGAGTTCGAAAATATCGTGACTCCATCCAATCATCTTAAGTCTGACAATACCGGGACTCCCAATCATCTTAAGTCCGAAAATACCATGACTCCAACCATCTTGAGCTTAACAATATTGTGGCTCTAATCAATCATATTCACAAACCAAGATTTCATCAAGTTGCAGCCTAGAGATACGGAGGTTCACCATACAGAGTTCAAAAATACTGAAACTTTGTTCATTTCTACTCAACAAAATTACTTATATCCTTTTATCATTGCAGGCATACAACGCATACATGCACTATTTACAAAAAAATTGATGCTTTATCAAGTTTTATCATCTTTTTTCAGTGAGAGTTTCGAAACTCTGGGACCTGACACCTTTAAGCAATGAAAATTTACACTCGAGGACTGGATCACTACTCAAAGCATTACACAAGAACACACTGGACTTTGATTTTATCTTACGAAGTTTTATCATTTTTTTGTTAACGAGAGCTCACACTCAAAGACCTGAATTTTTTTAGTCCAGGGTGAACTTTACCCTCAAGGATCTGGTCGTCCTAAATAATTAACGAATCAGACTGCAAAATGCAATATCACTCACTTTGCCTTTCGAATGATGCATTATCTACTTATCTACCAAATAGATTTGCCATATAGATTTCTTATACCTAGAGAAAAAAGTCTCAAAAAAATAAAATGCAACTATATACCTGCAAATTGTACTATTTTTTTCTTGAAAACTATTTCACCTTTGATTTTTCCATGCAATCATACAAATCCTTGCACAGTTTGAAACTTGTTCTCTATACCTAAATAAATGCTGCAAGAAATAAAGTTTGAAACAAATTTAACACACTAGCTTTCCATTTGTATTTCAAATGATCATTTAGAGAGAAATGATCCACATTCTTCCTTAACAACCTTGACTAATATGATTAACTTCATAATCGTACCCTTCACTTCTGGTTGTTATTAGGGGCTTGTCCAATTTTTGCTAGAATTATTTTCTATCTTATTTTTATTATTCTTTAAAATTGATTTCAATCCAAACTAATATTGTACAATTCCCATTTTCAATTTTTTTCAGGTGCACTCATAATTGCTTACAATGATTCCACCCTTACTCTTTTTTATAAAATAAAATATAAAAACAAATAAGAAAATTGAGTTTCAAAAAAATAAAATGCAACTATATACCTACAAATTGTATTTTTTTTTCTTAAAAACTATTTCACCTTTTAATTTTTCCATGCAATCATACAAACCCTTACACAATTTGAAACTTGTTCTCTATACCTAAAGAAATACTGCAAGAGATATAGTTCAAAACAAATTTAATACACTAACCTTCCATTTGTATTTGAAATGATCATTTAGAGAGAAATGATCCACATTCTTCCTTAACAACCTTGGCTAATATGATTAACTTCATAATCGTGCCCTTCACTTCTGGTTGTTATTTGGGCTTGTCCAAATTTTGCTAAAATTATTTTCTATCTTACTTTTATTATTCTTTAAGATCGATTTCAATCCAAACTAGAATTGTATAATTCCCATTTCGAATTTTTTAGGTACACTTATAATTTCTTACAATGATTCCACCCTTACCTTTTTTTCATAAAATAAAATATAAAAAAATATATAAAATTTGAGTTTCAAAAAAATAAAATGCAACTATATACTTGTAAATTGGATATTTTTTTTCTTGAAAACTATTTCACCTTTGATTTTTCCATGCAATCATACAAACCCTTGCACAATTTGAAACTTGTTCTTTATCCCTAAAGAAATGTTGCAACAGATAAAGTTCTAAACAAATTTAATACACTAGCTTTCCCTTTGTATTTGAAATGATCATTTAAAGAAAAATGATCCACATTCTTCCTTAACAACCTTGGCTAATATGATTAATTTCATAATCGTGCCAGTCACTTCTGGTTGTTATTAGAGGCTTGTCCAAATTTTGTTAAGATTATTTTCTATCTTATTTTTATTATTCTTTAAGATTGATTTCCATCCAAATTAGAATTGTACACTACTAGAAAAGAGACCTATACCGACGGTTAGAACTGTCGCTAAATCCTCCTAATTTCGTTGTAAAATATTTTACCGATGGATAGATTTTTTGTCGGCACTCGTCGAAGATTGTTGGGTCGGTATTTGTTTTAGCGACGACGTAATAAAATTACCATCGGTCTATCCCTTATTTTCTGGAAAAAAAAATTGTGCGGAAATTTATTTTTCATTAGTGGTTTACATCTTTACCGACAATACTCTTTGCCGTCGCTATATCTTA
Source organism: Akebia trifoliata (assembly GCF_017979445.1). Taxonomy (NCBI): domain Eukaryota; kingdom Viridiplantae; phylum Streptophyta; class Magnoliopsida; order Ranunculales; family Lardizabalaceae; genus Akebia; species Akebia trifoliata. The sequence continues at coordinate 18,839,809 of NC_141385.1, forward strand.
TACCAACAGACTTTGTAAGTCCGTCGGTATATGCTATTTTGTTAAAAAAAAAAATTTACAAAAGCCAGCCCAGCCCAGCGCATACATGCAGTGTTTGCACCAATTATTGTATTTCCTACAGTTAAAATCGGTGCACACCTCCGTTGCTTCCGTATTTCCCTGACTCAATTAGCTTCTTAGTGAGTGCCATTTTGAATTTTGGAAGATTGGCCAATAACCCGGCTACTGCCATCTGTGCATTGATTTTACTATTGTCCTTGAAAAATCCCACAAATGCCTGAAGCCCCCTCTGCACAAGAAGGGACTCAACAATCCCTTGTGGCTCATGTTGGGAAAAGGGGAACAAAAGATTTATAGCGATTTCTCGTATTTCCTGTTTAGAGTCATATAGCAAAGGAAGGATAGCAGGAATACCGTTGGCGCTCACGTTTGGTAGATAATCCCAATCTTGTGCCCTCCTTCAAATGTGCAAGAGATCCCCCGAAGAACAAGTGGAGTATCAGGACTATATTTAATATGTTTGACATCAGTTTCCTTATTAATCATACAATTCATGTGCAAATTGATATAGGAAGTGAAATTCGTGCACACATACATACCTTCAAATCATGAATCTCCACTCTGCCAACAGCAAGCCAACTGGCTGCAGGACGCTTTTCTAATATGACTTCTGGGGCTTCAGGAGGAATGTGCATGTATTGGTTTAGCCTTTCGACAGAAATGATGTAGTTGGCTAACGTGCATTGGTTTTGAATAGAAAACACAAGGGACATATTTAACGAAAGACCATATGAAAATGCCATCCCAACATATCTTGCCATCAGAAGATTAATAGCCAAAGGGTCATTAGCCAACCTTATTTTCAAGAATATGTCGTTGGTTATATTCTACCAATTTCTACTTATAGAACATTTTTGCAATAAACAAAAATCTACTAATGGCACTAGTGATAAGAACTTTAACAGTTGTAGTAGAAACAACATAACCCACCAGCACCAATAGTTCCCCATGGAAGCAAAACCATGGCAAGTCCAGAAGAGGAAATGACAATGGCACTCAGTATTTCTAAACGTTGTATCAACCACTCATTTGCTAGAAAATTGTGGAAAAAAGGACTAGCATTTGTGTAGATGAGCTCCAAATTCTTATCGAAGAATCGATCTTCCTCCTCAAAAGCTCTGATTGTCGTTGATCCTGCTATGGCTTCGGCAAGATGGTTTGCTAATATAGATTTAGTTGTGCCATTGATCCGCATCAATTCTTTTGCAGTAGTAAAGTAGTAAGAACATTAACAACTAAAACTATCAATTTTTTTTTATCCAAAATGAACAGTTGATTTTTCAATGAATTATTGGTCAAATGAATAATTGATGTCACAATTACCCATAAAAAAAAAACTAATTAGAATTATTATTTCTTAAAAGGTTTTGACTTGTGCCTGTAATTTTGTTTGAGACATTCTAAAACAAATTGAGACATCACAATACAATCTATACAAAATGAAATATTGAACAAAACATTCAATTCACGGCTTGTACCGTCTCGGAATGTTCAAAACCGATACATCTTGGATGATACATTTTGAGATGGTACGATATTTTGAACCTTGGGTACAATGTAATTTGGGCTTTCGGATAAAATGGTGAAAGGAAGTTAATTCAACATACAAAAGATCATACAGCATGATTATGAACTGAAACATGTACACTAATTATATAACCATGCCATGTTCAACAAGAAAAAAGTTTTCTTAAATTTCAACCACAATCAACACAACAGAAACAAATTTTGGTTATGAAATAATAATAATAATAATAATAATAATAGAAATATAAAGTAGAAATGAAAGATGGACCAACCAATTGTCTTTCATTAACTGAAGAAATGTTGCCGCTTGGAGTAGCAACCAGAGCAAGTTACCATCCAGAAGGATGCAGTTCTTTGCTTGAACAGAAGAGTCAAAGGGTGCAGACACATCTGCATTTATGGAATTTCCTTTGTTTTGTAAATAAAAAATAAAATAAAATAAACGTAAATAACTGTTGAAAAAACTTATTTGCATCATCATTTGGCTCATCTGGACCATCATCATTTGACTCATTAACCTCTCCATCATCAAAATTAAGGATTCTAAATGCATCTTGTAACATCCTTTGCATATCATTACCCTTTTCAGACTCATCACTATTATCTTCATCTTCAAATTTCTCTCCATAGTACGTCCAACAAGTGTAATGTTTATTCATCCCATACCATAATAAGTCACCATGCACATTATCTCAATCCTTTAAAATCGCATTGAGACATTTGATGCATGGACACTTAATCATGTTATCAAACCTTGAACGAGAAAATGCAAAATCTAATAATTTAATAACTCATTCTTCATACTCAGGGATACTTCTAGGCAACTGAATCCAATTTCTATCTATTGGTATGTCCACTTTACGATGACGTCACCTTTAAACCAATAACACATGATCACACATACAAAAGAACATATCACAAGAATGTTAATTTGAAACGAAAAAGAGAATCCTTTGTGGTATATGGGATAAGAAAAATGTTGAAAATTCAGCTTATAAATGAGAATCCTTATTTGTACCATATTTACAAGTCATTCTATATGATTTGAATAAATTTACTCATAAATAAGCATACATCCAGCTCATCTTATCATGGTTTTAAGACATAGATAAAAATGTATGTAAGCAGTTGAGAAGAAGAAAAACAATACAAGTCTTGGGATCCAATCCAATTATAGAGGACCCTCTCTATAGCCGGCCATCATGACCACTACAATGGATTTGGAACAACAAACTTGTGAGAGTATATCGGGAGTAGATATACCACAAAGAAAACATCTGATAACCCCCTTTTCCCTTATGCTTCCTATTTTTTTCTTTTTTAAAAATTTCAAGATTTTATATCATCAAACCAGATAATACAAATGAACTATAGGAAGAAAAATAAAAAACCAACAAAACTAATAACCAAAGCTAAAATTAAACTCGGATTACTCAACACAACATTTTTGATCAACTGCACTGACTCATAAATCTCTAAATCAGGTCAGGACCATCTATCTAACATTTACATACTGTAGTTCACTAACATCTATGTTCTTAATAACTCAGGACATAATGTGTTCATGATTATATCAAAACTTAGCCCATTTGGCTTCTTTTTATCTTGCATTGGCCCACAAAGCCAATACCTTAATCATAAATAAGTAGATCAGGACCATCAATCCACCAAACTAGATTTAATTTTTTTTCTTCTTTCATCATCATGATGTGGTGTTAATCTGAAATACCCACATGTGATGTTCAGCAACCGGAATGAGAGAGCTGAACTCTGTTTCAGCTACTTGTTAATTAATCTTTTCTAATTATAATTATGGTGATTAAAGATTGCTAAAAACATCATAGGATGCTAACCTCATATTTATGTTTATCTATGACCAATGCACTCTCATCATTCTCTCATACTAGATGTTCATAGGTATATCCAAAGTACTGCTTTTTAAGTTCTAAAAAGAGAATTGCTTTAATTTTTGGATATATTGGGCGTTATATTTGGAGATGATCATTTTGATGTGGAAGTACTTGTAGTTTGTTAAAAGAAGCTAATCTATTCTACTGTGTGTTAGAACATCTAGAAGGAAATGAATTTTATTGGATCGAATCTTTGAAGGAAGTGAGCAATCTATTAGAAAGTAAGCTTTCTATTTTATTGATGCTGATGTACTAACGAAATTAAGGGGAGTTTTGACCAGTTTCTATTTAGGGGGAACCTTATTCCTCTTTTTCTTATATTGCTTGAGTTCATCTTGACTTTTGTAGCTCTATCTCTCTTGTTTTATTTCAATACAAATCTTTCCTTTTGCCTAAGAAAAAAACATTGACCTCCCAACCACCTATATATTCATTATTAATGGACATATCCCAACCTAATCCAAGCATGGATACACTAACAAAAATTCAGCAAATAACATTAAAATAAATGATGAAAAAAAAAAAAAAAAAAATCTTCACAAACTCTCATCATCTTGGTTTGTTTTAAATTCTAAGTGGAATGAAGCAGAGAGGAATATTTGCAATCCACTTTCAGGAGAAGTTCCAATAAAGTGTTTATCTTCAAAACCACTACGTGGAAGGTCTTCTATCCATTCTTTAATAAGTAGAATTACAATGTCTAGACCTCTTGGTCATTCCTCCCATTCAAGACTCATTTAAACAAAGACTACAATAACATAAGAGGAAAAAACTGATCAACTTCCCATTCAAAGTGGAAAAACAGGCTTTTTTTTCTTATTCATCTAACTATTTTTTTTTTTTTTGCTTGAATCACTTTGTTATATGGGTTTTGATGAAATTAGAGAAGAAAGTGGGGACTCAAAGTATTGATATTTGTTCAAGCAGTCCAAGCCCTACTTCAATACCATGGATCGTATTAGAGACTAATTTCTAATCGGACGAAGTCGATAGCTAACTCCATCATAGATCTAAGCATGTTGTGCAATTTGAAATGTCATAAACAAATAATCTAGCCATTGTAGAAGCCATATAATAATGCTCAAATACAAAAAGGTAGAAAGTTAATCGATATCTACCTGATGATCGAAATAAAAAACTCTCGCAGCAACAGCACCTGTTGAAGAAGCAAATTTCGATTAGGTTTTGTGGAATCAACTAGGAAAATAAAATAAAACACAAATATAGATTTACCTTGATTTGATCGATGAAAAACCCTAGACCTCTAGTCGAAAATCTGAAATTGTTGAACGAATAGATCTCTTCGTCCCTAATCAGCTCTCTCTTTAGATCAAATCTTCGTCCCTAATCAACTCTTTCTTCGGATAAAAAACAGAGATCGAGAGTACACATCGATGTCGAAATCGAGAGTTCGTTTGATTTCCTTAAACAGAAAGTTCATTTGGTTGGAGGGAAATATACTTTTTTCCTTAAACAAAGAGCTCGTTTGGTTGGAGGGAAATAGAAAACTAAGGAAAACGAAAGGAGAGGGGAAAAAAATGGGAAAATAAACTCTATACCGACGAAATGTATTTCAATCCGTCGCTATAGTCCTCTACACCGACAGATGAAATTTGACCGTCGCTAAATCCCATCGGTATAAATCAATTTTCTTGTAGTCGTACAATTCCCATTTCCAATTTTTTTAGGTGCACTCATAATTGCTTACAATGGTTCCACCCTCGCCTTTTTTCATAAAATAAAATATATAAACAAAATACGAAAATTGAGTTTCAAAAATATAAAATGCAACTATATACTAACAAATTGTATTATTTTTTTCTTTAAAACTATTTCACCTTTGATTTTTCCATGCAATCATGCAAACCCTTGCACAATTTGAAACTTGTTCTGTATACCTAAAGAAATACTGCAAGAGATAAAGTTCAAAACAAATTTAATACACTAGCTTTCCATTTGTATTTGAAATGATCAACATTCTTCATTAAAAACCTTGGCTAATATGATTAACTTCATAATCGCGCCTGTATTACTAGAATTATTTTCTATCTTACTTTTATTATTCGTTAAGATCGATTTCAATCCAAATTAGAATTTTACAATTCCCATTTCGAATTTTTTTAAGTGCACTAATAATTGCTTACAATGGTTACCCCTTTTTCATAAAATAAAATATGTATAAAAAAAAAAAAATTACAAAAATTAGGTTAGCATGAAGGTGACGCGTGTCCATGCATGATATATATGAGATATATGTTTATCATATAGTAGGACAAACCCAAGCCCCAGTCCTAGAGCGCTTTTATAATATTTTGATAAAGAAATAGATCACCATGCCATGTATTTGAAGAAGGATTTGTCGAGTTTACGGAATTTTGCTTGGCTAAACATGGCAAGATCTTTGTGCGAATCTTTCCTTTTAAAGAGTACAAGAATGAGAATGTGATGTTTTTTGGAGTTTGCACACCCACTCACATGGTTGAAAAGCAAATCTCTTCAAGCAACAATGACATAATACACTGTTTGGTATGATTGCAAATCCCCGTAAAGGTCAAACAAAATTTTGCAGTCTTCAAAACTTGGCCTTGGTCTACAAATGATCATAAATATATATGTTGGCTGTTCTCATTGTTGGACCACGAGAATCTTCTAAAGTTTTATATGCACACGTGATTTTCTTTAAAAATCTAATAAAACTTATCATCATAGAAGATTAAAAATTCACAAAAGTTTGTACTATATATAAAATATTGCATCCAACTCAATTCAACGGACTCTCTCATCTTCTTACTTGCTTTCATCAAAGATTGAAAAGATGTTAATCAACTAGAAGTTGAGTCCTAGTAGCAAGATTGTGACTCTATATCCTTAGATATAGGATGTACAAAATCACTATAATCAAGAATGATTAAATTAATAAATTATAATCTTACTAAGTAAGGATTTCCCCCTCATTAAGGGTTCTTGGGCTCGTCTTGTGGTATCCAAAAATATGATTTGAAGATTCAAGGTTGTAGAGGACAAAATTCTATGAACTCTAAAAAAGACGAAAAAAATTTATTTTTCACCGTTGAATCTTTAATTTTAAGTTTAGAAGTTATGTGAAAGTTCAATAACCATCCATTTTCAAAATATTCAGTCAAGTTTAAAAGAACTTGTTTTTTTTTCTTTTTCATATGAGTTGTTCGAAGAAACTTAGAGGGTTGTGTGTTGGATTGTTGATGTGGTATTCCATTTGAGCAAGATGACCCTTACAAGATTCAAAATTTTATTAAGTTAGTAAGAAAAATGTTTTTCTAAATTAAATAACCTCATAGTTTGAGATCTGAGATCAAAAATTTCATATTTTCCCTTATAATCAAATATCCCAAAATTCTTTCATTGGGCCTGAAATTTTGAAGAAAAAATTCATTTTAAACCCCTATGTTTTATCTATGTTAGATATACCCCCTGATTTTTTTCAAATTGATGGTACATATGCTATATGTATAGCCCCCACTGTACTTATTATTGAAAAATATAAATACATCATTTTCTAATTCCCATTGAACTTTACTTTTTTATTACAAAAAAGAAAAGAAAAGTAAAATGAGGTGATACTAGCTCCTTACATTTTTTTATCCATATTAGAGAAACCTGATCTTTTCAAATTGATGATGTGTACCCTAGGCTTCGATCTTCTCAAACTCATGCCGTATTCAAAATTCTTTGAATTTTTTCAAAATTTTGTAAAATTCTCCAAAATAGGGATTAGTTAATTAAATCAAAAAAGTAACAAATTGATCGATGATTTATCAATTAATCATTGAATATGGTAAAAAATTTATCCTTCAATCTCAAAATCTTTTTTTTTTTCAACATTCAAATCTAAAAAACAAGATAGGTATTTAAGGGAGATTGAAGATGTTGCATTTTGTTAAGAAATTTGAAAACAACATTTGCATATTTTTTTGTAAATTTCCTAGTTTTTAAACAAAACTTTTCCAAACTCATCTGATTTAATCGAATTGAACCCCCTACCAAATAACTACCAAATCTGAACTTTGTTACTAGGATTCATGAAAAATGATTTAAGGATCCTCACCTTCAATCTCTATCCAACTGTTTAGAGAAAACATTAGTAAGTTAAAGCCCAACGTTTTGATGAATATTACAATAAGCCTATGTTTACATCATTGTGGGATCCCATAGAATTTAAGGAAAAAAACTTGGTGATTTAGTCTCTCATGTTTTGATGGATATCAGAGATATCCCTTGTATTTTGCAAATTGACAACGTTCGTTCATTGGCGTCAATCTCTCCAAACTAATAAAAATTATTTAAGGGTCACTACTTTCAACCGTTATTCACTTTCAAGAAACATAGTAACAAAGTTTGGTTTCTTTAATTATTTGAAAGAGATTCAATTCGGATTAATTTGAAGAAAACATTTTTTGTAAAAAATTCTGAAAGTTTTGAAAAACATAAAAAAGGATATTTTGAAGGTTTTTTTCCAAAATCCATCATCTTTAACTCCCTAAAAATCCTTTATAATTCTTGAAGCTTGAATATTGAAGAAAATAAAATTTTAAGACATTAAGTCTAAACCAAACTTTTTTACAAGTCCTAATCTTTGGTTGTAGTGAGAATCTTTTGTCAATATTATGACAATTATTAACCAATTCCATCGTTTGTTGTTATGAGTGCAAAATTTCCATTGAAGGAAACCAAGATTATCAATTAGCCATCATTAGCACTTAACCCCCATTGGACAAAAATCCTGGCTCTGCCCCAACCTACAATCCTCTGATAGAAGACAGCTTTGCACCTTTTGTGAATCACTTGTTGAATATTTGATAAACAATAATTGAGAATTTATTTCACGGCATCTAACCCAATAAGAAATCTTCTCCATATTGTATTGCTTCCACTCTCATCAACAATCTTTGATCTTAAAATAATCCAATTTTTAGATTTTTATATGTAAGCTTCCACTCTCATCAATAATGTGTAACATGGATTTTATTTTTTTTCTTCTAAAATTACAAGGAAAACTAAGGCTTAATTAAAACTTCTTTAATGATAATCTTTCAAACATGTGACCTAGCTTGCAAAATTTAGGAACTAAAATAACATGATAGAGTGTTGATTCTTGACCCTCTTGGTGGGACCTATTTTTCTACCAGGGGTTGATGGAATGGTAGGTATTTCCCTATTGAGTGTGTGGGGCCCCTTTTTTAGGCCGCCTGTGTGTTCTAGAAGACTAAGACCAAATTCCTCCCCCAACGAAGAAAATTGGAATTTAAATATTTAAAAAAAAAAAAAATGGGAAAGTGAGAGGATAAATTGGTCGGCCGCCCATATCTTTGGTTGTACCGAAACCATATGAAGCACTTTAGGTGGAACACACCATACCATCCAACCAATTGGCGAGAGACACAAATCTCTTCAAGAATGTGCCGTTGTGTCAAACATGGGACCAAATTTGGACACATTGTCCATCGATTTCAAGGAATATCCTTCGTGGGGGTCCTAACTACTCAGAGAAGACGTGTTCATACAGGGCATGTACACGTGGTTTTGTTGGCAGTGCTTGATAAGAAGAGATGGGAGGTTACGTGAGAAATAAATATAAGAAACGGTAGATAATCAAATAATGAAAAAACTGTATGATTTTAAACTTTAAAAGTTCACTTTTAATATAAAAATATATGAAAATTTATCATCATTAAGACTCTTATATTAGAGTTTGTCCATATTTATTTGGCATGAACATCCTCTTTCAAATTAAAGGGCACAATAATAAAGACAATCAAATTAAAGAGATAGTAATGAAAAAGATGAAAAATAATAAACTTTTAGAGTTAATAATTTATTATTGAAAAAGAGAAAGAAGAGTAAAATCATTAAATTGAAAGGTATTCTTGAAAAGAGGGTAGAGTTGGTAAGACAATGAAGCTAGAAGGGTATTATTAGAAAAAAAGAAAGAGGAATAAAATTGTAGGGTTATTAACTTAAGATTTTGTTAATGTGTGCCCTTAGGGCACACGTTAAAGTGTAATAAATAAACTTTGGAAATTAGAATGTGAGAGTATTTTGGAAAAAAAAAAAAAAAAATTAAGAGTATTTTCAGTACAAAATTCAATTTCCAAAGTGTATTTATTAAACTTTAACATGTGCCCTTAGGGCACACGTTAAAAAGGCCCCTTAAGTTATTATTGAAAAGAGTAGTGCTGGAGTAAAATTGAAATGTACATCATGGGGGCTATTTTTGACGTGGATGTGTGTCAGAACCTAACCATTTCTCTTCCGCACTCTCTAGTCTGGAGTCAAATGTGAGGGAACAAAAGTTTTTAACCCCTGGAGTATTTTATTTCAAAAACACCGCAAAAGGGGGGGGGGGGGTGTTTGAAAAAGCATCCATTTTTTATATCTTATGATATCAATGCTTACAATAATAGTTTGAACTCTGTAATCTCTTAAAGGTCGCCCACGATGTACATGTTAATGTCACATCAACATCATCCTATTGAAAAAGGAAGAGAAGTGGAAAGACAATATTTAATGAGATTCTTTTGTCACACTAACTTTTGCTAATGCCACTCCAATTCATAAGCAAATCACCAAAGAATTAGCACACATCTTGGGGTGGCATAAGCAAAGGTAGGTATGGCAATCAAAACTCTCTCTTTAAAAGTAAAGGGATATTCCTAAAAAGGGGATACAAGTGGTAAGAAAATAAAGTTGGAAGGATATACATGGAAATGGGGAAAAGAGTTCGAAGAAATAATATAGGTGAAAATTATCATCAAGATGCATGTAAAATTGAATTTGAACCTCTCTTGGGGATAAAGATTGGGAAGACAACCGTTGTATTTTATTATATAGATAATTAAAAATGTATCATCAAAGAAAGGAATATGATTGTCACAAATTAAATAAATGATAAGCATATTTATATCTATTTGAAATATTTAATATTAAAAATAAAAGAAACTCTTTTGTTTCTAATAATAATGGTCAAATTGGTCTTTCCGAATAAAAAATACTAAAAGGTGGCATGTGCAGTTGAATATGAGTTACAAGTGTAGGTAAAAGAAATTATCTTACCTCCTTAAACCTGTATCTCAAGGATGATCTCCTTCTTATACCCTACAAAAAAAATTTCAATCTGGGATGGTTTCCTAGATTAAGACCCCTCAGACGATTAAGGTAATAGAAAAACAAAAAAGGTTGAACTAGAGCTCAAGAAAAAAAAAAGTCATTTACCCTGCACATTAATGCATGTGTTGATAGATGTACAGAGATCTTCTCGTATTGGTAATTTTCTTCTTGAAATTCTTACGCATGTCATTCTATTCTCCTTGGATTAAGAACTTTCCATCTTTATCTTGATGATTTCTTGGTAAATCAATATTATTTCTTAAGTTATTCTTCTTCTATAGTTAACTTTCCATCTAATTATCTTGTTCTAATTAAGATCTTGTAGATCTTAGGAAATCTTACATTTTAGGTCTGCTCTTAATATCTTTTAAAATTTTTTATCTTTCCACCATAAACTAGGCTCTCGCCCTTGTTAAGAGAGTGCTTAGGATTTGTACACATGCTGGTCAAGTTGAGTCCCTTTATGAGTAGCTTAATCCAAGAAAGGGATGTCTCGGTTGAACATCTCTCACGCCAAATGGTCCCACCTACTTCAAAGATGATGTAGACACCCCAATTTGAACGGGCCCCCCTCAAAAATACCTAAAAATCAGATTTTCTAAATTCACCAATGGGCCTAAAAAGCTCAAATCGTCTAAACATGACATTTTTATCGATTTGAGGGCTCCTAAGACCCTTAAATGTCAAAGGAAACCACAATAAAGACTTGGCATAGCCATCATCTCCTTTACTTTTCATCGTTCCACTTTCGGAACCGAAACTACCCCAAGCCCGCTTAAAACCCACCAACCTTTAATTCCTAAAAAAAAACATTTTCATCTCATCCAACTTAGACTAAACTTAATTCCATATTACCCAAATCATCAAACTCATCTACCCTAAAAAATTCATTCTAAAATATACCCAAACCAATCCCAAATAACCTAAAACCTTTCATAAAACCCAAGCCCAACACATTAAAGCCCAAATCAATTCAAATCCATATCCATAATCTACAAACCATTATCCAAATCAACCAATCAAACTTTGATCATCAAATGGACACATATCCACACAACTCATCTCCCAAAAAATCATTCTACTAAACTTAACCCATCACTTTTTCTCTAACACAACTACCAACACACATCACAACCCATACCCCCTATACTCTAAGTCAAAAATCTAATCCATCACTTTTTCTCTAACACAATTGTCAACCCACATCTCCCTTCATTATTCACCCTCAAACTATTCTCACAAATCATTCCCACACCCCTTCCTTCTAATCAACTCACCTAAATACGCCATCTTCATACTCTTTTCGACACATGTCATCATCTTCTTAACCCTCTCAAAAACCTAAACACCTAACTTCTTACACAACTCATTCTTTTAATCAAACACATCATCTCCTCATCCCAACTAACACTCAACTCCATTATTTCAACCAAATCTCCCATCACCTCACCACACCAACACTCCACCCAAATAGATTAGGTAGGATCAAAATCATTTGGATAAAAAACTATCCATTTGCTTCCATTCCACAAATACCCTATTCTCTACCTAAAAGTTCATACCCATCATCTTCAAACCCCTTGTCATTATTTACTTTCCTACCTTTTCACCCCCTCAAAAATAATTTCCAACACCTATAAATACCCCTCATCACCTTCCAAAATGGGTACCAAGTCTAAGTCTAAAAAATGAAAAAAGAAAAAAAGAATTCTCTCAACTCTCTTCTACTTCCCTTACTTCATCAATAGTAAAATCTTGAGTTTTCATTTCGTATCTTGAGGAAAAATAAATAATGAAATTTTGATAAAATCCTAAAATTGGGACTTAAGGGTAAAACTTTAGAATATTTTTAATCATTTTAATGGAATTTGACCTCACAATTGGATTTAAAATGATTAAAAAATATACTTTAGCCTATAAGCACACTCAAATGCGGGTCCGAAAATAAAAGTTGCAAAATCCTCGATTACCGAGTCGGATCAGACTAAAATAATGACTTTTTACTAGAGAATTTTTTTTTAAAATTCGATCATACCATTAGGTTCGTAACGAAAAATTATTGAACATGGACTACTTATCATTTTTTGATACTAGAAAGTATAATTATCATAAAAAACGAAAACGACATCAATTTTAGGGTCATATTGAGCTAAAAATGTAAATTTTTATTAGAGATAGAATTTGTAGAAATTAGTACTCCAGTATGGTAATTTGAATAATATGCTCAACTTCTTCCAATTAAATGGCATGATGTCCTCTCTTGCTTGTCTCTGTCATTTTCTCGCAGTGTGTTTTCCATACTTGAATACAATTCCATCCAAAAGGTTTACAATGTCATATCCAGCCACATAGTCTGGTCGGGACCTATCTTCTATCGTACCATCGAATGATTTTTTATCTCTTCGAAACCTGTGTGTAGTGGTAAAAATTTACGATGTCCCATGTAACAATGTTTTTTTCCTTTTCGCAAATAACGACTGCATGTGTCTTTATTGCAAATCGGACATGCAAGTTTTCCTTTTGTACTCCAACCTGATAGCATCGCATACCCAGGAAAGTCACTAATCGTCCATAGCAAAGCTGCACGCATCTGAAATGTCTCATTTCTTGATGCGTCATATGTCATTAATCCACTTTCCCATAATTCTTTCAATTCTTCCACTAAAGGCCTCATATATACATCTATGTTGTTTCTAGGACCAGTAGGACCAGGGATTAACATGGACAAAATCATGTTTGACTGTTTCATACACATCCATGGGGGCAAGTTATATGGAATCAATATCACAGGCCATGTGCTGTGACTAATACTCATAGTTCTGAACGGATTGAAACTGTCACTAGCTAACCCAAGTCTAACATTACGAACATCTAAAGCGAATGACGGATTGCAATTATCAAAATGGCTCCATGCTATTGAGTCTGCTGGATGCCTTAAAAGACCATATTTGGTTCGACACTCATCATGCCACCTCATGTCAGAAGCTGTCTTTGATGACATAAAAAATCTTTGTAGCCTTGGTTTTAATGGAAAATAATGTAGTATCTTAGCTGGACTTTTTTTCCTTTTCCCTCTCGATTGATCTTCATCCATTTTCCATCTAGAAGCACCACATGTGTCACAAACTTGTTTCTCGCTAGTCTCTCTCCAATATATCATGCAATCGTTAGGGCACGCATGTATCTTATTATAGTCAAGACCTAAATCTGAGATAATCTTTTTTGTCTGACTGAAATTTTCTGGCAACGTCGACCCATTCGGGAGCACCTCCCTCAACAAGTCAAGCAACATTGTAAATGACTTGTTGCTCCATCCACTAAGGCACTTGATGTGAAATAGTTTAACTATGAACGATAATTTGTTGAATTTTGTACAACCAGGATACAACTCTTTCTCCATATCGTTTATCAACTTGTAAAATTTCTCAATTTCTACATTTACCTCACTATTTGGTATTTCTGTACGATTACCAGTTACATTACATTCTACATTTGGCATTCTGAAAATATCATCCAATAGATCTTCCATTCCATCCCCACTTTCATTTCTCATTGCATTGTTTGACCGATCATATGAATCTAAATTCTGGCCTCTAGATGATGACGACTCAATATCTTCACCGTGGAATAACCATCTAGTGTAATTCTTGTCGAACCCGTAACAGATCATATGGTCATATGCATTTTGTTTGCTCTGGTAGTACACGTTATTGCTTTTAGAACATGGACACTTCAACTTCTCGTCAACAGTGGCTCCACGTTCAAAAGCAAACTGAATGAATCTTTTTACCCCTTCGATATATTCTTGACTAATCCTAACACATTCAACAAGTTCATGCGAACAATACATCAACATTATGATATGGTGACATCAAATCAATCATGATATGAAATATCAACATACCTTGACTTTCGAATCCAACTCTTATCCATTGTCCGTAAAAGAAATTAACACTGAAACGCAGAAATAAGAAATTCATAAAAAAATGGGGGTAAGATCGAATGTATTAAGTTTCATGTATGGTGTGACTCCATCCATGTATGTACGATATATTCTTTCTGTTTATTTATTATAAAAAAATTATATATATTTTGTTCTTATCCTCTAACCATAAGTAAAGTGTATAACTTAACATGATCGAAAGGTTTTTAGGAAAAAAATTGACAAGAAGTTAAAGAAAATGGTAAGTCAGTTATATTTTATTAGTCTCTTACAGAAGATTGTGATTGACAGTCTGTTTGAATTGAGAAAAAAGAAGAGAAGAGAAAATATGCAACTTTCTCTTCCTTTCTCCTGTTTGGATTGTTAAGTGGGGGGAAGAGAATGAAAAAATGTAAAATTTGGTTCTCTCCAAAAGTGGAGAGACGAGAAGGAAAGAGAAGAGAATGAAGTTTTACATTCCAATTTTGTCTTAATTATTTTTAAAATTTTCAAAAATAGGTAATATTGGCAAGTCATCCGTAAGGTTATTTGCAGGCCATCCGACAGGCCATCCAATAAGCCATCCGACAGGCCATCCGCATGCCATTAGGCAAGTCATCTGACAGGCCATTTGGTAGGCCATCCAACATGCCATTGGACAAGCCATTAGGCAGGCCATCCGACCAGGCCATTTGGCAGGCCATCCGACATGCCATTAGGCAAGTCATCCGACAGGCCATTGGACAGGCCATTTGGTAGGCCATCTGACAGGCCATCCGACAAGCCATTAGGCAGGCCATCCGACATGCCATTGGACAGGCCATCTGACAAGTCATTGGTTATGCTCTATAAGCAATCAATAGGGCACGAAAGTGTAATAAAATATGAAGTTTATATATATTCTAGATTTATCGAGTAGATCTAGAATTAAGAGAAATAAGATTACAATCTATCCAAAAAAAAAGTTTACAATCTGATTAGGTGCTTACATAAAGTTATCCTTCTTTGATCCACTATTGCATAATCTACACTTTCATCTAATGAGGCAATAGGTTTATTAATCTTGTTAACCCTCCAAATTAATTTCAATAACTTAGATTACCAAACAAATAAGAAAATTCCAACCCTCAAGAAATAGATCCAAGTTTACGCTATAACATGAACTAGTAAACAATAATACCCAATACAAGTTGAGTATCTTTAAATATCAAATTACCATAAACAGAACAAAACCCATAAAACTTAACCCTTAATTATTAATCAAAAATCAAAAAATTCCTCCATAAATTTCCTAAAACCTGTATAAACATACCTAATTCAAGATTCTACACAAAACCCAACATCCAAGTAACAATTTTACCAATGAAATACATAATTCTATAAAGATAAAGGAACAAAAACTTCAAAATTCATGAAAAAAACTAGTTCAATAATACCCACTAGAAGTTGGGTATCTTTAAATATCAAATTACCAATAACAGAACAAATCCCATAAAACTTAACCCTTAATTGTTGCTACCCCACACTCTATTGATCAAAGATGCAAAGTAAGGCGAATCAAATATCGCCTTGAATTCTATTGCATTTAAAACATATTATCAAATGGAATATTCATCAGAGTCGTGATACATTGCCTACATTGGAAGTATACTGATAAGCATAGATTTATTTTCTTGAGATACAAGTTTAAAAATCAATGATTCTCTATGCATTGCCACTTCAGCGTAGTGTCCAATGCAGGCAGTCCATCATTTTCCTATTCATAATCTATTTATTATTTTAGAGTGTCTAAATGGTACCTCGAAAACTAAATAAGTCTTTTGTCGATCTTGCATTTCTCTCCTAAATTCGAGCAAACTCTCTCAAACTGTACATTTTCAAAATTGGTCACATTTTATACATTGTCATGGGCTCCATAACACCATTTATTTTTAAATGATCAGAATACACACATTTTCAACTTGTTGAGTAAAAGGACGATTCTATCTACTGATTGACATAAATAATCAAAATCTCCTTATTTTACGATCAATTGAATGTGGTGTTAACAATACATCAAAAATATTTAAAATGATCATTATAGTTGTTAGAGATAGTTATTTGAAGTTATAATGATGTACAAAAGATATGCTAGAAGTCTGTGATATTGGACTACTTTTTAAAACGAATGGAACACGATCAATTTATTTTTATTGTAATATCCCCGAAATACTTCATTAATGGTATCCAAGACATGCAATTCCATTAAAAGAATATGACCTTCATGATTGGAGTCCAATGGTCCCTATGTACCTCCATTTCTATAATCTTTTCTTCCTTGAACACATCGTTAAATATTTCATCTCCATTAATGATGTCCCTGTACTAAGGGTTTTATTATCTCTCCAAATAAACTAAACATAGATTTAAAATAAAAATTAAAACATGCAAATTGGTCACTACATTCCTACAGGATTTGATAAATTTAATATTTATTTTTATCTAATAATTTGTTAAAATATTTTGGATGATTGAAATCATAAATAGTATAACATACTTGTGGACATAGTTCTATTAAGAAAAAAATTCATAGTTCTATAAAGAAAAAGAACCAAAACTCTCCAACATTCATGAAAAAAAACATTCAAGACGAAATAAATGAGATTTAAATGAGATTTATCAAAATAAATGAGATTTAAAAAACAAAATCTTCACAAACCTCAAATCTGCAGAGCCTTGGTAAAAAAACAGCAACAAGTTGAGCTACTACGTCTTTTGTAGCGATGAAAACTGTAACAAAGATGACGAGGGTATGAGAAGGAGATATTGGGAGTTAGAGTGAGAGAGTGAAATAGAAAGAGTGCGATATAGACAGAGAGAGAGTGAGAGAGGAAGATGGAATGAAACAGAGGAGACGTACAGTGTAAGAGGGAGAAAAGAAATAAAATCGAAGCTTGGCGCCAAAAACAAATGGTGATTCGTCGTCGATTTCGCAAAAAACGCCACTGATTTCATCTTTTTGGCAGCGGTTTGCAAATCGCCTCTAATAGTTTCATCTTTTTGGCAGCGCTTTGCAACAAAATCGCCTCTAATACAAACTCTCTATTAGCAAAATCTTTGGCTGATTTACATATGAATTGGGTGACGTTAGCAAAAGTTGGTGTGGTGATAGAAATTCTCTTGTTTTACTCCATTTAAATGAGTTGAGACTCAACTCTATGTAAGGCTGTCAACAGATGATTATTGGATCGGATGCAATAATATCCGAATCCGAATTCAGATTCGAATCTGACGGATATTCTAAAACTCTATCCAAATTCAAATCCGATTATCGTATCGGATATAAGATAATATCCTATTCAAATTTGAATTATTTGTATATAAAAAAAAACATAACTTTTCCTTATCCAATTAATTTTTCATTATTAAAAATAAGGGAGCGGTTTGGCAGTCCTAAAGTTTACCAAATTTGGTGCCAAACATTTTTTGTAAATCACTTTTGATGGGGTCAGAAGTTTTGGAATATACTGATTTTTTGTGAGGATGATCTCTACACCGTAGAGATCATCCTTAAAAAAAATCAGCTCATTTTGAAACTTCTAACCCTAGTTTACAAGTTGAAGAATCGTGGACCGTCCAATTTTTGTAAATCACTTTTGATGGGGTTAGAAGGTTTGGAATAGGCTGATTTTTGGTGAGGATGATCTCCCCATCATAGAGATCATCCACACCAAAAATCAGCTCATTCCAAAGCTTCTAACCCATATTTTAAAAAATGTTTGGCACCAAACTTGGCAAACTTTAGGGCTGCTGAATCGTCCCCTAAAAATAATTATTATATATTATATTATTTATATAATAAATAAATAAATAAAATAATATATATTATAGTATTTATATAAAAAATTAATCAAATAAAATAAATATATTATATATTACTTCAAATTGGATATTATCAGATTCAAAATGTTAATATCCGAATTTGAATTCGATATCAAAAAATTTCTGATAATATTCGATTTTTCGAATTTGAATTCGAATTTTCAACTATGAAAATCTAAACCGAGTCAGGTTTTCAAGTGTATTTAATCAACATGAAATTTTACACAGTTTTTTAACTCGAGAGCTTGAATCGAATCAAATGTCCACTAATTCAAAAGGATAAAAATTTGCAAGTCTACTCAGATAAAATAAATAAATATATTAACATAAATAGTTTTTAAGATACATCTCCTAAAAAATATCATATATAGTCGATTAAATTGGTTGAGTTTTTGACCCAATGTGGTTCATTTTTTGAGATGACCCGATCGAGATGAGGAGTTGAGTCAGTTGATCTGCTGAGTTAACCGATATTATATCGTTTTATGCATAAAAAATTAATCGAATTAATTAACGACGTTTTTATAAACACGCCGTTATTCGTATGGTATTACCAGCGCTTTAATAAAACAATGACGTTGTTTCATGTGTATTAACGGCATATAATAATCGATGTTATATCGTTTTCATGCATTAAAAATTAATCGAATTAATTAACAATGTTTTTATAAACAAATTGTTATTCGTATGGTATTACCAGCGGTTTAATAAACAATGTCGTTGTTTCATGCATATTAGCAGCACATAATAACGCCCGTTAAATCGGTGTGTACAGTTAAAAATTTATCGAATTAATTAACGGCGTTTCTATAGAAATTGCCGTTGTTTCCACTGTATTAACGGCACTTCATAACCGCCGTACAAGCATTCGTTATGTATTTAAAAATTTATCGAATTAATTAGCGGCATTTCTATAGAAACGCCGTTAATTCTATTGTATTCCTAGCGGTTATCGAGAAATGGCCGTTGTTTCCTATGTATTAACGGCACTTTATAACCGCCGTAAAAGCATTCGTTATGCATTTAAAAATTTATCGAATTAATTAGCGGCATTTCTATAGAAACGCCATTAATTCTACTGTATTCCTAGCGGTTATCCAGAAATTGCCGTTGTTTCTTCTATATTAACGGCACTTAATAACCGCCGTAAAAGCATTCGTTAGGTATTTAAAAATTTATCGAATTAATTAGCGGCATTTCTATAGAAACGCCGTTAATTCTATTGTATTCCTAGCGGTTATTGAGAAATGGCCGTTGTTTCCTATGTATTAATGGCACTTTATAACCGCCGTAAAAGCATTCGTTATGTATTTCAAAATTTATCGAATTAATTAGCGGCATTTCTATAAAAACGTCGTTAATTCTATTGTATTCCTAGCGGTTATCAAGAAACGGCCGTTGTTTCCTATGTATTAACGGCACTTAATAACCGCCGTTAACTCATTTGTTCAAATTCATCGAATTAATTAACGGCGTTTTTATAGAAATGCCGTTAGTTGTATTGTATTCCCAGCACTTTATTGAAAACGCCGTTGTTGGTCAATAATTAGAGGCGATTTTTAGAAAACGCCGTTAACGTTCCGCCGCAAAAAAATGCCATTTTTGTAGTGGAAAGAGATTTCGCTGCAGGTTTTGTTAGGATTTAAGCATAGAACGAGTTGAGACGATGAGTTTGGCAACTATGGACATGAAATTCATGGTCCATTGACCGCGGAATTTGAGTATTAAAATTTGACGGGCCAGGCCCAACAATTTTTTTCGCTAAAATTTGAGATTTTCACGTAGTGAGCGAAGTCCGTATTATGTTCTTTTTCCAATATATACCAGATTTCTAAAAATATTTAAATATTTATTATTAATATTAAATGATGTTTTGCGATTGTATTATTTTTATTTATTTACTAAGCATGAAAATATAATATTAATAAAGAAATTTTACATGAGCTTTAGGGTCATTCTCATGTTGTAGAATAATTACATCCAAAAACTTGGAAAATTTGTATGAGATATTCTTCTAGCAGCCTCTCTTGCCAATCTATTGCTTCTTTTCCGTACCATCCAGTTGAGCTTTTCAAATATATCAAATAATGATTTCAACTAATGATCAATCGATTATACATATTTCCTCCTTTTTACATTATTTTCACCGACTTGAAATTTGCCTAAGTGAGAAATTGTTGACGATTAACTGAGAAACGTTTTAATCATTTTGCTACTAGAAGAATTAGTTGTATTAATTTCTATTAACCTAATTACCTTTTTTTTTTTGCTAGGCAAGCAAGGTGGTTAGTTGTTAACAACTCAACGTGAAAGTGAATTCAATGGGTTTTGAACCTAGGTCTGGGATCAACTCTCCACACGCCTTTAACAACTTAGCTAAGTTGGCACCTTCTCTATGTGCCTTCGAGATGTAGAATCATGTGTGTATGCATTGCCGAGTGGCAACTAAGGTGTGGAACCATTTTTTCAATTTGTTTGGCATATCTGGTTGCTTCTTAAGGTCGGTGACGATGTTGATTGAGTCATGAATGAATGTGGGGAGTACTTTCTCTTATCCCAAAAGAATCCTTTGGAGTTTTACACACATTGCAATCTGTTGGGGCCTTTGGTTGGAGCGTAATGGATGCTTATTCGAGGACAAAACTTTAGATTTTCAGTCTCTTGTGTTTTCAATTTTAGGACTATTGCTCTTGTAATCAAAATTGTATAATGAGTTTAGAGGTTCAATGTTTGAGGACTTTGTGTTTAGACGCATGAGGAAGGGGTATGTTGCATTTCCAATAATTAAGCAACTGTATCTGTTTTGCACTTGATTGGTCATCTCAACCGACCAAGATTTATATCAATAAACTTCTTTGCTTATCACCAAAAGAAAAAAATAAAAAAAAATAAATAGGGTTGGCACCTTCTCTATTAACTTAATTAAAATAGAAAAGTCAGGTACTTTTGAAATATAAAAATATAGTTATCAATTAATTTGAACTAAATTGAGAGGACTTGACCCGACTGACTTACATTGTATCTATTTATTTGTCTATAACAAATTATGTTTTCTAACTCGAGATTACCTGAAACAAGATTGCAAATTATTTTATAGATTTCAATTACAATGATTATTATGATATAGATATTCATTCAATGGAGTAATCTCTTTTGAATAACAATAAAATATAAACAAAAATGATGATGTATAGCTTTATTCTCTTTGGGCTTTGAGTTTGATAAGCTAAGAATAGTTTATTGGCATTGTAGATAGTAGACTGCAAGGCTTGATCTTCTGAAAAGGCTTTATATGGATTTTATTCTCTCTAGGACTTTACGATTATTCGACTGCTTGACTAATTTATTACGACCGTTAGGCTTGATTTTAGGCAAAGGCTTTGTATTGATTTTCTTCTCCCTGAATTTGGTACTTGATAAGCTAACAAGGATATTTTGATTCTAGGAAGATCTTGCTATGATTGTTCTTCCTTTGGATAATGTTTTTCCTTTAAATAAGGACTTATAAGTTTGTTCTTTTCGAGAATTTGCTTTATCTTTAGAAATGGATTAGTAAGTTTGGTATTCTTTGGAGGCTTGAGTCCAAGCTCTTCTTAAAAGAAATGATCCAGATATCCCCTAAATGGACTAAGAATTGATATTTTTAGCTTAGGATAGATTTATTTTTCAATTATATCCCTAACTTGATGGACGTTGCTAATTGATATAAAATTCAAATTGGTTCAACTCTATGTTACCTGATTCGTGGGTTTGCTTGGTTTGAATTCGAGTTCGTAATTTGCATTTCGCCACTCAAGAATGAACCCAATTCGTAGGGGTAGACGGAGATGAGGGTCTTTGAAGGTTGAAGTGATGAATGAGGTGAAAAATATATTGAAGATAGTAGATCTTAGGGGAAAAAATTCCAGATTTCTTATTTAAAGGTTGAAGATGAGGGTATTTGGTCAATTTTCATTAGTCAATTAATATATACTAAGGTCAAAGGGTTCATGCTATCGCTTTGAAAAATTAGGGGATGTTTCAAATATTATTAAAAAGTGGAGGGGGATTTTAAAAAGGATAAATATTGAAGTAGCTTGTTATGCGTATGGATAGAACTTCTTGACGACTTCTGCTCCTGTGGGAAGCTAGCAAATATTTGGATAGGTTTTTACTCTTACATGAAGAGATTTTTGCTCTTGCGGAAAAATGTTTTTTGCTTTTTATTGAAAAGCTCCAAGAATCTATTCTTCCACGGAGAGATTTTTTTATTCTTACGCGGAGAGGTGTATCTAGAAAGGGCCTTGGTTTGCTGCTTTTCACTAACCAAAAGCAAATCGTACGGTGAATTGGTTCAGTTCTAACAGGCTCACGGTTTGATTCTTCAAAAGTGAATCCCGCAACCCAGGTTTGACTCAAATTTTAATGAGTTGGTAGGTTTCATCCATCTATCTTGATGTATCGCTCATATCCGGACTATTTGAATATTGGGCTGGGCTGATCCATTTTGATGGATTTTGTAAAGTTAAAGGGGTAGTTGGTCTTATTGGGTGTTTGAGTCCTGACATGGATTGATTGGACTTATTTGGATCACCGACTTTATCAACAAAAACCAAACTCAAGCCGTTGGAAACTTATTCCCAGTCAATGGGCCCTTTTCGATGTACGTACAGGTCCATTCGTGCTTCATAAGGATTTTCTCTTATTTTTGAGGGATTTGCAATTTTGGTTGTTTAAACCAACAAATCGGATTAATGGAAACAGGTCTTGTCCCAAGAATTTGGTTCTTAAAAGAATGAAAACACATATATATATATATTAGAAAGATATTAAAGATCATTTAAGTAGAGAGAAATGATATGATTCGCCATTAGCCTCTTTTTATAATATTGATATTTTCTTGACATTACACTTTGAGCAAACCCATTGGCCTCGATCAGGGACGGAGTTAGGATTTTCTGTTAGTGGGGGCTAAGTACTTACTATGGTTGACCGACAATGTGAATTTTACTTCTATGCCAATGTTGATCTTGTTACTGCAAATAATGGTTGACCAATGGATAATAGTGACGGTTGTATTCGTTGATAAAGACTTCTAGATTTTCTTAAAGTTCATCCTCAACAGCTTGACAAAATCATAGATTTTTAACAAATTGAACCTTAAAAAATGAAGAATCATTAGCCAATTGAAGACCACCAATATGGAGGTAGGCCAAGTAGAAACATTGATGTTTAATAAATAAAAAAAATTATACTTCATATTCTATTTACTTTTTAAAATTTTTATTTTATAGCTATACTTCTATATAGTTTATAAATTTTTTTTTTTTTTTTTTTTGAAAATATATAAGGTCTATAGCAGCAGAAAAATCCGCCTCCATAGCATTATTTTAATTTTTTTTTAAAATATTTGATGAGCAAAGGCTGACAATAAATATATGTTGTGGAATATTGTAGAGGTCAATATGGAGCAGAAAAAATCCACCACTATAAAGTTTATTTTTTCATTCGATTTTTTTTATCAGTTGTTTTGCATACGGTTGGTTGAGCTCCAGTAGTTTTCTTTCCAAAGTTCACTGGGGGTTACAGCCCCCACTCGGCCCCATGTAGCTCCCTTCCTAAGCTCAATGAGGAGCACAGGTAGCATGGATCCCAGTTTGAGTGATATGTGAATTATGTGTGTCATCTTGAAAATGACCGGTTAGAAAACTTGCATGGAACTCTAAAGTTTAACATTATAAGTCAACTGTGAAAATTAACATTTTTTTGATTTTTTTTTAAATTCATAGAATTTTTTTCCCTACAACCCTTTGGCATTAACATATGTTTTTGATGCCACAAGGTGGGCTCAATGATCCTTAGAATTGAAATCTTTCTAAGTTATTAAAGCTAGTCGAATTCACTTCTAATAGAAAGTCTTGTGAGCAAGTTGTTATTTTATTGGCAAAAAATACATGACTTTCTTTTAAATATTTTTCAATAAAAGTATTATTCTTCTACAAAATTTAAATGATTAAAAAAAATTCACTTAATTTAATAAAAAAATGAATGATTTTATTTTTAAAACGTATAATGTAATATTCAGCTAAAAAAAAAGATGTTCTTAAGTTATCAACCTCTTCCATTGTCTCCACTCTTCACCAGCCTAATCAGGAGGTCTCTCTCTATATAATTGCTTTTTGAGAAGGCAGAGGATTGCGGAGGTTATCAAATCAAATTCTTATCAAACGCGAAATCCTTGATCTACATCCAAATTTATCCAATCCATACTTACTCATATAATATTGGGTCTGATGCGATCTACTGACCGCTGTGGTGCTTATCCTACTCCTCCAATTGATTACGCCACATAGCTGAACCAATTCCATCCAGCGTAGGACCACAGGCTCGATCAATAAAAAAAATATATATCTATTTTTAAATATACAAAAGAGAAGCATGATGGGTTAATAGGGAACCGTCCCCATTTCATTCTCCGCTACGTGGCAAAAAGATGTTGTACCTAACAATCCCATGGGCCCCATCCAAAGAAAATAGCTGTGGGACCCACATAATGATCCAAGACTCCAGTCCCCAACTCCTCAAAATGATTCTCTTTTTTTTTTTTTTTTTTTTTTTAAGGGGTTAGGATTTTGGTCTCTGCCACGTCACGATCTCCACTTCCGTATGTGGAGACACTTCAGTTCTGTTTCTCTACTATAAATATTTGCCTGTGTCCCAAAAGGCCCAAACAAATGAGAGAGAGAGAGAGAGAGATGGGTTTTCTATGTAGATGTAAAACAAGAGCAATCCCTCTAAGTGACAGTGCTTATGATGTTGAGAAGGAGCATCAAAACGATAATGGGCCGTCCACGTCACTAACAGTGTGGAGGAAATCACTTATAATCGGTTGTAATCGATTCTCAGTGTTTGATTCGGACGGAAATCTAGTTTACAGAGTCGACAATTACATGGGTCATCATCAAAAAGAGGAAGTCTTATTGATGGACGGTTCAGGAAAACCCCTACTCACTATGCGTCGCAAGGTAAAATCAATTGCCCATTTGCATTTAATTATAAAAGACCACACTTCAGTACTACTGTTCATGAGAAATATTTTTAATTTCAAATTATATATATATATATGTTCGATCCAAACATTGGTCGCTTAAATTCACAATTTGTTCCGAATCGAACCAAACCAACCCAAAGCTATTGGTTTGGTTCAGTTCTTGATTTGAATCAGACCAAGTTGCACCGCTACTTTTTATATCTTAAAGAATTATTTTGAATTTATTTAGATTTTGAAAATAACGTTTTTTTGTTTTTTTGTTTTTTTTTTTTTCTGTAAGTTCATCTACAATAAAATATTTTAGAAAACACTCATTCAGATCTTTTCAGTGATACTAATTACTATGCATTTAACTTACACATATATTTATTACATAAAAAAAAAATTATAATAGTTTTAGGGTACGTTCGATTTCATGAAATTTAAAATTCATGAAAAAATAATGATGAAAAATAGGTTGAGTTGGAAAATCAAATTCCATTATTTGATTTTACTTGAATAAAATCATGGAAAAAAAATCTAAGGAAGATGAAGA
The DNA here is from genome assembly GCF_017979445.1 of Akebia trifoliata. Lineage (NCBI taxonomy): Eukaryota > Viridiplantae > Streptophyta > Magnoliopsida > Ranunculales > Lardizabalaceae > Akebia > Akebia trifoliata. Next base: position 18,865,797 of record NC_141385.1, read on the forward strand.
AGAAGAAGGAGAGGAGGAGAAGAAAAAAAATGAGATGAGATGAGAGGAGAGGGAGAGACTTGGGACGGAGAAGAAGAGGCTTGTGAAATGATAAGAGAGAGAGGGGAGGACGTGGTAGCGATGGTGGCAACAGAGGTAAGTGAGGAAGAAGAGGGAAGAATATGATGGTGGGGACGGTAAAGGTGAGGGAAAGAGAAGAAGAAGAAGAAGAAGATGAAGAGAGAGAGAGAGAGAGAGAGAGAGAATATGGCGGAAGATGGTGATGATAGCAACAACGACGACGAGGTTAGTGTGTTGGTGGCTAAAGTGGTGGCAGTGGTGGTGGTGGTAAGGAAGAAGATGATATTTTGGGGATTAAAAATATGAGTTGATTTCACTTTCCCATCCATATGAGTGGGAAAGTGGAAATCATGTTTTGGTGGGCTTTTTTATATCAACCGTGATGATATAATTATTTTTAACCAATCAAATACTTTCTAAATTAATGTCATTTTTTTGTTTTTGAGCTACCATTGGAACCCCAATTATTACTTATTACATCTAAATTGCTTAAATTATTTATCATACCCCAATTAAAGATTAAAACAGTCTTCCAACATTACAAAGGTTAGACGCAAATTATAATATCAATATTTCAAAACATTATAACACTTGTTCTAACAATTTATGTACGATTAGGCTCATATAAAATCCTAAATCTAAAAGAAGAAAAAAAAAAAAAAAAAAAGAAGAGAGTGCTTCTATTGGCACCCCAACTTTTACTTATTCTCAACCATTCACCAATTCTCTTTATTTTTAATTGGGGTATAATAAGTAAAAGTTGGGTGCCAATAGCATCTCTTATTTAATGAAATAACTACATTAATTAGTATAACAAAGAAACCAAACAATGCCATTATTTATTAAACAAGTGCAATGTACTTGAATTTCCCTTGTACACAAGTGTTTGTTGGCATAATGATGATCATCACCTTAAAAATTAAATTAGTCCAGTCCAACATCTATTGATACAAATTGGGTTCATTAATTGAAATGGCTGGATCTGTGATATTTAAAGAATGGAGGATATGATCTACACCACTTACTAACCTTATGATATTTATAGTAATTTAAATTAACAACACTGTTTACTTTTTCGTAAGGTAATATAATTAATTTTTTTTTTTTTTTTCCTTTTATGAAATTCGTAATAATTAAGTTGCTCATTGTGTACCAGAAACTTAGCTTGGTGGATAAATGGCTTGTCTTCCAAGGCAACGACGATGATAGACCTTTGAAGAAGCCGATATGCTGCATAAAGAAACACATTAATATACTACACACCAATGCAAATGTTCTTGCTCACGTGTTTCATGGGTCCTCCAATGAGAGATTGGCTTATAAGATTGAAGGATCATATATGGAAAGATCATGCAAAGTGTTCGATGAATCAAGGGGGGTGGTAGCAGAGATTAGAAGGAAGGAAGCAATGATCAGAGGAATCTCATTTGGAGTAGAGGTTTTTGTTTTGATGGTACGACCAGGGTTTGATCCTGGATTTTCCATGGCAATAGTAATACTTTTGGATCAAATGTTCACCTAAGTTTTATATATATATGGAGAAAAATTTTAGCATCACGAGAGGTCGATAAACGTAAGGGATTCCAAAATGTCTAACTTGTACTTATGTGTACTATCTAAAAAGGTCTTATTGTGTTTCTCGAATGAATATAATTAAGCCTAGGAATTTTGTAAATGTGTACCAAAAGTATGTTTAATTTATTGAAAATTCTTTAATCATTGGATTGTCATGATTTCGTATGAGCTTACCCGTAGATCCATCCTAACAAACTCTATGTATGAGATTTTCGTTTTTAGATCTATCCATCAAAGATCACTAAGATTTGAGAGTAATACAAGTTTTCTTTCCAAATCACTTGTAAATGCTTTTTAGTATTGATGAATAGCATTTGAAGTTTTAATTAAACCTTCATAACAACTTGAAGGAAGCTAACTAATTGGACTACGATGGGAATTGGCTCTAGAGCATCATCCATGCCATTCTAATTAATCCTTGACAAGCTATCACTACGTGAAAATCCCAAATTTTAGCGAAAAAAATTGTTGGGCCTAGCCCGTCAAATTTTAATACTCAAATTCCGCGGTCAATGGACCACGAATTTCGTGTCCACAGTTGCTAAACTCATCGTCTCAACTCGTTCTACGCTTAAATCCTAACAAAACCTGCAACGAAATCTCTTTCCTTTCGTCTTTCCCCGCATTCTCTCTCTACAAATCGAGAACAAAATCAAAATCACTCTCTGTCTCTCTTTCACTGATCTCTCTCAAATGTATCGATCTCTCTCTATCCCTCTCCCTCCTTGTCTTCCTCGATCTCTTGATCGATCTCATCTCTCCCTCTATTTGATTGCTTAATCTTTCTTTATGCGATTGCTCGATCTCTGATCTCTCGATCTCTCAACATTAGAAATGATGGAGAGAAGGTGAAGTCCTCTGTTGTTTTTTAAGGTGAGTCTCTCTCTCTCTCTTTCTCTCACTCACTCAGTCACTCAGGTTGTTGACGATGAGATCAGGGATTTGTAATCCCACAAAATACATTAATTTTGGTTTCTATTTCACAAATGTATTTACCTTCAAGTTGAAAGGTAATTTTGTTATTTGATTTTTTTTCCCACTGATTAGGATTTCATGTCATTTTAACTTGATTTACAAAAGCGAGACACATGCACATCAACACTATTTCTTCTCCTTTTAATCTGTTTCAGAGTTTTTTGAAATCTACGAGATTTTGATAATCTGTTGGTGTTCTTAATCTCTAAAAAAGATTGATTCGATTACTTCGTTATCATTTTTTAGGGTTTTATTAAACATTATAAGCTTAGGAGATCAGGTAAGTTGTTTCATAAAATTTTTAGAACTTGAGATTTTGTTTCGATGCTTGATCTAAATATTTTGGTGATCTGTCGATGATTTTGAATTGGATGTTGTAGGGTTATTCGATTCGTTATTTAATTTTCATATATATATATATATATATGTGTGTGTGTGTGTGTGTGTGTGTGTGTGTGTGTGTGTGTGTGTGTGTGTTTATTCTTTTAACATTGCTCTCAGATTTGTTGATTTTCTAGAAATTAATTGCATTTCTCTAGTTAATATTTTATATAAAAATAGATCATTTATGTGATGTTTTACGTATTTAAATTTTTATTATATGTTTTTTGGTTCTCAGTGGGTGCCATATATAAATTATGGTCGTTACCATCACTTTCTGTTTGGTGCATCATACTGTTATTTGTCTTGGCTATTTGTTTTTCAACTTCATTTAATGTTGATTATGGTTGTTACCATCACTTTGTATGAGGTCGTGAATTCCAATTGAATGCCAACACGGATATCCTTATAAACAAACTCGAATTCGTTAAAAGATCAATTATGTCTTCATTTTAGAGCTTTTCGAAAAGTTTGACATTGGAAAGCAAACTATTCATACTAGTGAACTCTGTTTGCCACCATTTATCAAGTCTAATTACGATGACAATGCAAACTATTTTCCGAAGATGGTACATTATGCTACCCTTCTAGTAAATTTATATACTTTGAAACTATGTTTGATGCTATATAAGTTTACTTTAGTTTTAATCTTCTATACTATATCATCTAGTCATAGTTTTTGCTATAACAGATGCTGCCTTCAGTGAGCTGATGAGAGCTGAACATAACCATACATATTTGAAGATAATTTGATTATTTGGTGGACTACCTGTTGTTTATGAAGGAGTGCATGACTTGTTTATGAGTTTTTATGCTCTTTTTCTTTCCCTATTTTGTGGATTCTGCAGACAAAACAAACCAATCCATCATAATTAGGTAAGTTGGAAGTATCTGCACCCTATTGTTTTTTGAGTATATCTTTTTTCTTACCAAGTTTATGATTTTGTCTCTAGGTGTGGAAAAATCATATATGGGTTGTGCTAGTCCTATTGAGAATAAGGTTATTGAAAAATGATTTTGATATATGAAAAAATAGGAATATCAGGAAACAATATGATATTGTTTTGTGTTGGGCAAGTCATCCATTGAGGCTGTACCATGATAGTCATGATGATGAACAAAGAAAAGAGGTAGAAGCTCCATATTGTCATTTTTGACCTTGAGAATTAAAGTGCCTAGTATGTAGTTCGTGGGGATATGGGGAAGGAAATGAGCCTCCTTGAAGTTAAAACTCGGTGACTAAGATGGAGAGATGCTTTTGAAATGCTGTGTGAATGATGTTGGATCTTTTGTGCTTAATGAGCTATATGATGTTGGGCAACAAAAACCATGTTCTTACGATGAAGCTACTTAAGTTGAGGATGTCAGATTGATAAATGGAAATACTAAGAAAGATAAATTCAAAAAGGAATATATTCGTGAAAAATGAATACTATTGAGACGGTTTGGTCATGTATAGAGGTGCAATTTAGCTCTGTTTGAGACCAAATTGGAACCAAACTGACATAGGTTGTATATGAAAGTAAATTAGTTGGGTATAACATGCTTGTAATTCATAACCTTGGTGAGGTTTGTTCTATGGTTGTAGGAGGGGTTGCACTTTGAAGATTGTCTCATTTGAGATAGTTGTAGTTCATCTCCAACTGCGATTCTATTCAAGTGGTTGATGTTAAGATCTCTGCTCTAGAAACCAGTCCAAACACCGATGGGATCCATGTCACTAAATCAGCCAATGTTATGGTCCAAGATTCCAAAATTGGAACAGGTTTTCCTCAAATCCCAATTGCATTTTCTCCATAACTAATTCTCTTTTCTTTCCTTACATCGAAACTCAAGTTCATAAAATTGTTCTAGACCAAGTATTTGGCTTAGTCCATCATCATCATCATCATCAAAGCCTTATCTCGAACATTTAGGTCTTATCACGATTCATGTTTGGAGGTGGTTAATTTTTTACACCTGTCACCCAACCTGACATAATCCTAGGACCATACTCTCTCAGAAACTAAAGTAAGAACATTTATGGGGTTTAAAAGTTACGTACCTTATCAGAAGGTCTAGAACAACATTTAGGTCATTTTCCATTAGTCTCCAATGAAAGACCAAGATCAAGGGATAATGTTACAAACCCCATTATCATTGACCAATTCTACTATGACTCACCAAAATCTTGCCAAAATCAGGTAAAATCACTACATCTAGACCTGTTTACCTGTTGATCACTCTTTTGCTCAGTTTTATTGCCGAGTAGTGGGTCTGTGATGCCATCATCTAGTACTAAGCCAATGCCCGTGGTCCCTCATTTAAAATGAGTGATGGAAGGTCCACTTATTGTTAACGTTGTGCCAAAGAGAAGTGGAATTCTTTGAGAGAAGTGTTTACAGGAGTATAGGACATGCAAATGCTGTGTAGGTCTTGGTCATTCATGGTTCTATAAGTTTGCTTTGCTGCAAAAAGCATTTCGTGAGTTTTTTTTTTTTAAAGATAAGTTTGGTGGTAAGTAATGCAGAACAAGATTTTCTTAAGACTCCTAAAATGGAGTGTTCCAAATGAGGATGGTAGGAAAATGGTTCATAATAATTCTACAACAACAACAAAGTCTTATCCCAAAGATCTTGAAGAAAGCTTCCAAACAAAATCATGCACTTGAAAATTGAGTTTTCTAGGGAATGCTATTTGTGCAATCCCTTCTTTATTTCTTTTCAGGGATCCTGTGAATTTAAGGTTTAACTCTCCTTTTAACTCAATCGAAAAATCTTGAAGAAAGCTTCCAAACAAATCCATTTCTTAGGTAACCAAATAATGGACTAAAAGTAGAGTTCTACAAAATTCTAACACTATGTTTGGATTGATAGAAGTGGAGCGAAAAGAAACTCGGTTTCTCTCTACCATGTTTGAATTGATAGGAGAGACATTGGGAAGGCTTTAGAATTTGAAATGTCTGAAAAGAGATCTAGGCAGAGTAGGAATTATAAAATATTTTAAAAGGGTTTCTCTTCAAATCTCTCCCCTTTTATTACGTTGGAGTTTCATGAATTAACTGCAAAGGAAATTAATAGAAACTTTAATGAAAAAATTAAAGGAATTCAAAGTAGGATTAGATGGACCCAGATGTCCATATGGATAACGTGCCTGAAACTACCTGAGTTAGTTGAACCAAAGCAAAGCATGTTAGCTGATCATGTGGTCCAATTGGGCTTAATCTCTTGTATCGAGCTGTGCTTTATTAATATTGATTTCTCTAGTCATGGGACTGTAGCAGTGGGCATGATGCAATTTTTGCCATTATCTTGGTGGCCCATTGCTAATAGAAGCATAAGAATTGAACTTAATGTTTTTCCTTTTCTCCATTCATCATGCATATGTGTGAGAGAGAATCTTACAATTATATGTATTCTGAAAAGAATTGAATTTACAGGAATGTAATTTTAATAAAAGGGGCGAGAGTCATACGAGTTCCAACTCAGAAGTAATGGAGAAATGCAAAGATTTTTTCTTAGCAAGAACTTACGAGCTTATTACTGCAACTCTTGAAAAGATGAAAGTTGCTGCTTACCAAATAGGTACTATGACAATATAATCGCTACTTACCAAATAGCTTATTGCTGCAACTCAGAGCTAAATTCATGTCACATCGTGTATATATATTGCATGAAATCACTTTATACTTGATTATCATTCCCGAATAAAGTATTTAATAGAGAATATGTGGAACTTGGGTTTTTTCAGTAATGATCGCCATCATATTGACCTGCTTGTTATATTTGTGCCAAAGCCCAATCTTGTATAGTCATTGGTGGCTCAAGTGCCATTGGTGATGGAAATGTAAGTTGTTTGAGTTATTAACTTCTTTTACGTGTGATTTGGTTTTTGATATAGTTTTTTTATATTTCTACTTGGTTCCTTTTTATCTCATTTTTAGATAACTATTTTTTAAACTCTAATTCATTCTTTCTTTCTTCAAAGTTCATAGTTAAATGTTCTGATATTTTATTGTAGTGAACAAAATTGTACTTTTAGCTCACGTAAATGGTAACTATAATTCAATCTGTGTTACTTGATGTACTAGAAATTCAATTCTAATTTCTTAGTAATTCCACATTTACCTTATATTGAATTCACAAGGTCTCTCTTTCCAATGCTCACTAGGCCGATTTAGTTTAGTCATTGTTAATAATTTTTCTGTTTGGGAGGCCCCAAACTTGAATTGAACGAGTTTGGTTTAATCCGGCAAATTGACCATGAATTGAACTTGCCACATCTTGGCTATTTGTTTTTCAACTTTGTTCAATGTTGATTATGATTGTTACCATCACTTTCTATGAGGTCATGAGTTCCAACTGAATGCCAACATGAATATCCTTATAAAAAAACTCGAAAAGTTTGATATTGGAGAAATATTTTCCCGTAGTCCCATTTTCAGCTTTATGCATTGTAGTATGTCAATGTGATCCTAACTGTATATCTTCGGTATTTCTTCAATAAAAGACCATCAATGTTGCTAAGGAGACCTAAAGACCCCAAAACAAACTGTAAATTCTTTGTTTCATTTTCTTTTGTCAGTCAACTACACATTCATGATGTACTTAATATACTTACATCTTTAGAAGTATTATGTGGTTAGTACTGAACAGAAGTATTATTAAAGGGTAGTATTTAGGGGTGTAAAACATGCGGTAAACAATGACCCTGGTCCAACAACGATGTTTACTAGAAAGTTTGATGTCAATAACATAGCTACCATGTTTGCAAACACACATAACCCAGTATAATCTAACCTGAGCACTGGTGTCACCTACAAGGAAATGGATGACTACCCTGGACTAGAAACAAGGCCATGCCTCTGCTTGTATCTCTTTGGACACATACATTCCCTACTGTTGGAAGGAGCAGTGGGGTGGCTGAACCTCTACAGAGAGCTATCTCTAATGCAGACATGGCACTCCATCCTCAAACCCAATTATGGCATGGTAGACCAAGTGCAACCGAGCGTCTTGGCACGAATGACGAGTTTAATGAGCAGGCAGAGCACACAATTGTAACACCCCGTATTTTTAACTCGTATCTCGAGAAAATCAGATAGTATTTATTTGAAGAATATTTTAGAAAGGAAACTTAGAGTCAAGTACCCGGATTATGCTATGTTCGTTTTTATTGAAGATCGAATTCGCCATTAATTTCAAAATGATCGAAATATATACTTTAGCCTATAAGCAAGTTTGAAATCAAGTTCGGGTGAAAAAGTTAACAAATCCTCGAATTTCGCGTCGAGTGGGACCCATATAGAAAATTTTCGTTAGAGGGTGAATCAGGAAAATTCGACATTTCCATTAGATTCGTAGCAAAAAATTATTCAAAATGGAATACTCGTTTGTCATTTTTCGAGTCCGGATAGTCAAGTTACGATCGAAACTAGAAATAATAAGGAAATTACAAGTATGCCTTCGCCCTTGTTATAAAAGAAAATTTATTTTCTTTTAAATCACTTTCTTTCTTCTCCAAAGCATCCAAAGCTCAGATTTTCCCAAAAACCTAGGGTTCTCCTCTCTTCTCCTCAAGATCTGTTAAGAATGAATGACCGTTGAACTTCGACGAAGAAGACAAAGTTGTCGGCTACAACGATAGCTACAACGATAGCTACAACCTCACCCTCCTTGTTAACCCATTCTCATTTTTTCCCCATCCTCCATCAAAACCCAGCCATGTGGTTCGAGTGAATCCTAACACATCTTCATCGAGGGTTCCATCGAGTGAGAGTTAGGCCCACCATTCATTGTAGAAGTAAAGGAGTGTCGTCGTCAAAGGGGATTGCAAACCCTAGCTCACCTTGCATCAAACTCAACTCAACACCAACTCCTTCACCACCAACTTTGATCTTTATACGAGCTCATTGCTTTCGGCGTCCACAAACAAGTATGGGACTTTCAATTCCTATTGATAACTTTAGATTTCTCAAAATGTGCATTTAGGTTATTTTAACAAAACTTATTGTTTGCTCTTGAATCATAGATGCTTGTTGTTTGATTTCAAATTCATGATAGAAGTAGGTGTTTTGTTTATGTTTTATCGAATTTTGATAACAAAATTGTGGGTGGGTCGAATGGTTCGAAGAGTGGAAGAAGAAATCGAGAAAGGGATCGAAAAACCCAAAAAAAAAATCGCGAGTGAGGTTCAGGCTGTAGGTGGGAAGGGTCGGTGCCACCGGCACCTACCGAAGGCATCCTGTCGGTCCCACCGACAGAATGAGGTTTCTGCCACCGACGAAACAAAATAACGCGAGAAAATTTTGTTCTGGCGGCAGGACCGTTGGTCCCACCGACATCTGCCGATGACCAATCTGTCGGTTCCACCGACAGAATCCTGGTTCTGCCACCGACAGACACAGTTTTGATCAGAACAGTGTTCTAACTCTTGGCTTGACCTCCTCACACCTTATACACTATTTGTCACCCTTTATTTCATTAAAAACATTTAAGTAAATGTCCATTTACTTTAAGTTCTTTAATGAAATTAAGGTTTTACCCCCCATTTTGGAACAATGAGAATGGTTTTAAGATCCAAATCTCAAAGGATCAAAATCCGAATTTTGGTTTAAAGAACAAAACGTAATTTTCGACGTTTTCGGCAAGTTTTCAAAATGAAATAACTTTCGCGTTTCTTTGAATTAGATTACAAAAACTATATGGTGTCGAATCTCATGATCGAGACTTTCATTTCGAAAAACCCGTTTTCAATTTCGAAAACTTTGAAAAGTTGAGTTTCTGACACTTAGCCAAATTTTCACCAGCTTTCTCTATTTTTAACAGCCTTGGTCCCGAGCATTGCTGGGACTTTATTTTTATAAACTTTGATGGTTTTTAATGGAAAGACCAAAAGAATGACTTTGAAATATTGAAAATGGATGGTCGATGTGAAAAGATGAAAAGTGAGAATGTCGAGAGAATGGGAAAAGGGAATGAACGGTAAAATATCAGAATCACACCCGAGGGGTGATGTCTACATTTTACATTGTATGTTGTGTGTAGGTTGGTGAAAGGATATCCAGGTTATTAATGAAAGGATTGCAGTTTATTTCCGATTATGTTAGCGCGTGCGCTGAGTACTGTTGTTTATTTTAGGCCGGGTGGCCACAGTTGCATGGTAGGAACTGGATATCCATTCTCAACCCTGTTCTATTAATTTCTCTTTTGTTTTAAATGAAAAACTATATATATGCGTAACTATTTTGTGAGCTGTTAAAGGGTTTGTGAATGCCTGAAAGGATAGTGTGTCACATCATCCAGAGGGGTGCACTATCCTGGGATGTACGGTAGGGACCACCAAACTCATACGTGGTATGGGACGCGTATGAGAGTGGAGTCACAACTGGAATCCGAGTTCATTCCTTACTTATCTTTACCAGTGAACGTGTATTGTAAAGGTGGTCGTATACGAGTGGAGTGTCATTTGGGAATCACATGTACGCCTGATAGGCATAGACGAAGATGATTGGTCAGTGATCACTAACAATCTAGTAGTAGTCGAACGTTCTGATACATCGAAAAGAGACCCATTGCTTACGGTCACGTCAAACGGCCAGCCTGAGCCAGATAAATGGTCACCTATGTGGTAAGTGCAGCGACCGACCACAAAATCAGGAACTAAAAACCAGATTTATGTTGTAACATCATGTCCCGACTGGGAGCGATCCAGTCGTGAATCCCAACGTTCAAATTCCATTACTCCACCACTTGTATTATGTATCTGCTGTTATATTTCGAACTATAGACTGAAAAGCATGGTTATTATTTTAATGTTACCAACTGTATTTGCATAAAATGAAATTTGTATAACGAGTATGGATGATTGATACTATGTGTTACTCTTAAATTGTTTAGTTGCTCATCCCTGGCTATATGTACCAGTTAAATCGTAGTTTCTATTGTAAAACCTGCATGTTTTGAAATAACGCAGTATGATTATTCGATCACGTTAGGGGAGGTTATTAGTAGGAATTGTTTGTGGACCTACTGGGTAACCATTGTTACTCACCCTTTCCTTCCATTTTTTTTAGTTGCAGAGCCTTCAGTGGGCGCAGCGGGTGCTGAGCTATTAGCCGAGGAACGCCTGGTCGGTCAGATCGACGACCAGAGTCCGTTGCCCGGTGAGCAACACGACTACTTCTACTAGGAGTCTGTTCATCCTAGGAAGTGTACATAGTATTTTGGGACCGAGTGCTAGGTCTATGTTAGAGTGAGGATAGACTTTGTAATCCTGTATAACTTTATACCTTTTTGCGCAACTCTGATCTTGCTTATTTTGTTGTTCATAAAATCTATTGTCTTTCGTTCATTAGTCATTGTGGATTCGTTGCTTTATACAGGATTGTTTGGTATTGTTTATCAGGTTTGAGTTCCGTGAAACGCTAACATAAACAGAGGAGACCATGCCGAAATTTCGAGGCGCCACCTAGTGCCTCGAGGCAGTATTGGGATTTGTGTTAGCGTTTGGCGGGGCGCTACACAATTGAGAGAGACACCGTAAGCATTCCGGGTGTTTACTCTCAAGAGTTAGTCATGGAACTTTACAGTTTCGTTGGTTTGTTTAGTTCTTATTCAAGTGGTGAAACTCCCTTGGTTATGGATAAATTCATCACAAAAATATATATATTCTGAACCACATGTAAGTTTTTTAATTTTATTTTCTCGATGAATATAATATGTATTATGAAAGAAAGGAAAATGAAGTCGAGAAGACCTGCCTAATAATAGATGAGTTTGGAATAGGTTGTTGAATAATTTGATGCAAGCACTGCAAAACTTGGGTGTTGATTTGTCACAAGCACTTTTTTCCTACAATTCCTGACCTGGTAACTCTCCAGACACTTTTAATGATGTTATAAACATGTTTACTTAATTGTGAATACTTGTTTGATCACTTTCTGATTATGTCATTTTAAATTGCAAGATGTTATTCACTTTAAGCGATAATTTTATATTTTTTCTTATCATCCTTATATCATGCTCATAAATTTGTTTTGATTTTTTTGAGTTGCTAATATGTTGTCCTATGTGTGCTCATAGGTAATCAGTGGCATCAACATTGGTAGCAATTGTGGGTATCACGTGTTAGTACCATATCCAGTGTTTTGCCTTCTTTGTGATAGCTACCTTACTACTGACTGAACTAGAGAAATATTCTTGATCATAATGTATGGCCTTTAGCATTCTTGCACTCTCTGATTCTCGAATTCCTATTTATACAAGGAAAGTCGATGTGTATAGCTTTGGGAGCTCACGACAGCTCTACTTCCATTTCAAGGGATGACTCTTGTGCAGGATGCATTTGCTGTGTCAAAGAAGGTTGGTTATTTGATACTTCTCTAGTTATTTTTGGCATATTAACACTTCAGATAATTTTTAGTAACTCCTATCATTTTATATTAGATGATTTGTTTATTCTTTATATATATATCACCTTGGGATTTTAGATTGGATACAATACTTTTATTGATGCAGATTGCTCCTTTTCTTTGAAAATCAGTCTCACTATTATAAATGTTTATTAAGTCTCATCTACCAACCTTATTAGAAGATATCTCTGATCAATGTGGATTTTGTATCACATAACTTAATATGAATTTTAAAGAAATTTTAATTAATTAAAGTTCACCAGATCATTTAAGCTGATCTAAACTCCATTTGAACATGAAAGATATAATGTACCTATTGATTCTATATACATTTTATTACAATATCTCTTCTCTAATAATAATTCTTCATTACTCTATATGTTGCAGTTGTGGTAGGGGAAGGGTTCTTAGCTCGGGGCGTAACCTTCCAAAACACAGCAAGGCCCTCCAAGCACCAGGTCGTGGCACTCCGTGTTGGATCCGATAAGTCAGCATTCTACCAATGTGACATGTTAGCGTACCAAGATACCCTCTACGTACACTCCCTTCGTCAATTCTACATAAATTGCCTAGTAGCCGGTACAGTGGACTTTATATTTGGAAATACAGCAGTGGTATTACAAGATTGCAATCTCCATGCACGACGTCCGAATTCAGGGCAGAAGAACATGTTCACAGCCCTGGGACGAACTGATCCAAACCAGAACACAAGAATTGTAATTCAGAAATGTAGAATCGGTGCAACTTCCGATTTGAAACCCGTTCAAAGTAGTTTCCCGTCTTATCTTGGGAGACCAAGGAAGGAGTATTCAAGGACAATTGTGATGCAGACGACTATAAGTGATGTCATTGTTCCAACGGGGTGGTCGGAATGGACGGGTATTTGGATTCAGTTTTCTCTTCTTTGTTCTTCAATCAATATGGATGCCCATCATATTCTTGTTTTATGATTTTTATTTTGTTTTTTATTTTTCTGATTTTTTTTACTGTTATTTCGTTCATTGTGATTGATGAATTAGATAATCGTGCTATTGTTTGTTAAACCTCCAAATTCGATGGTCATACTCTTATGGATTTTTTTTAAACCCATTCTCCAATAATTTGATAGTCTAGGGCCGTCAAAAAAAAATTCTACAAGAGAATATTTGACGGGAGGGTCCGTCAAATTTTTCAAAATTTGACGGGCTAAGACTGTCAAATATGAGCTTTTTTCACATAGTGTATTCTACCATAATTTGGTATACATATATATATATATATATATAGGGTGGCGTTCGGAGGCCCTAAAATGAGCCAAACATTGTGCCAAACATGTTTTCAATGTATGGGTTAGAAGTTTTGGAATGGGCTGATTTTTTTTCTTGAGGATGATCTCTATGATGAGGAGATCACCCTCACTAAAAATCGGCCCATTCCAAAACTTTTAACCCCATCAAAAGTGGTTCACAAAAATCTGATGGTCCACGATTCTTCAACTTGTAAACTAAGGTTAGAAGTTTTGGAATGAGCTGATTTTTTGTGAGGATGATCTCTTTACAGTAGAAATGATCCTCACAAAAAAATAGCCCATTCCGAAACTTCGAACCCATGTTTTGAAAAATGTTTGGCACAATGTTTGGTTTTCTTTAAGGCCTCCAAACGCTCCCCATATATATATATATATATATATTCCCAACAAAACAAATATTGTGTTTTACAAAGGAATTGTATAAAAAATATTGTGAAAAAGGTGAAAATTTATATAGACATGTGATGTTAATCTTTGAACCTCAATGTTATATTGTTTGGATTCACCACCATTCTTTTTAGAAATGGGTGTGAATAGGCACCCGAATCAATTTTTTAGAAAATTTATTTTCATGGCATTTTAGTAATTTTCTTTCATTGAAAATGTATGGTCTACCTAAGATCTAGGTAAGAGAATTTAGTTGGAGAATGGGGAAGGTGTTAAGCACCTTATTTTCTCCACCTAGGGTGGTTACCTTTTAAACTTGACCTTTTTGAATAGTTAATAAAATAATACAAATGCATGAGATGCAAGAAGTGAGTATGTGCACATGGTGGGTATGCACCTCTTTGAAAGATGATTTAATATTAGTGTTGATATGGGGAATATTCTATGGAAGAAGATATCCCATGGATGGAGTTCCCTTAGATTCATAACCTTGATGCATGCATATTGATTAGAAATTTAGTGTTCCAGCCCTACTATAAGAGTTATATATTTCTTCATTATGGCCAAGCATGTGTAGTGTGTGTATAGTGTACATTATGATGCATGAAAGATTTGTGGGTTAAGAAAGACTCTATCCTCTATCCTTTCAGCCAAACCGCCTCAAGCATTCCATGCATAAGGTTGAGGTTCGACTTACTAGGGATGAATGAGGGTTCTCCATTACATCCTAAAGGTTTCTAAAAATAAAAATAAAGAAGGATAAAAGAAGAAGATGCAAGTTTAAAAATAAACTAGATCTTAACCCACATTGTCCCTTGATAGTCTTGAATAAGGTTATCTTGAGTAAAAAGCTTGATATTGTGAGTTTTAGCTAATGTTGAAGGTAAGAGATGAGGTATGATTTTTTTTATTTGAAAGGTTAAATGTTAAGAGATGGTTGAAGGAGTTGAGTAGGGATTTTGATAGAGTTTGGGGTTAAGAGATGAGGGCTTAAGAGCATGAATTGCTCATAGGAAATGAGGTTATTTATAGTATTTTTAGAGAACTTTTAGGGGTAAAATGGTCCAACCTTCAAAATAAAAAGAATGAAAATGATGTTTTGATTGTTTCTTTTAGGGTTTTTTATTTTTATGAGGATAAATGTAAAATTTGTGAGATAAAATTTTAAAAGCATTTTTGGTCTTTAATTTTTTGGTAAATAGATGTAAGAGAATAAAAGTACTTTTGGAAGGGTGGGTAGGGGAGTGACATGTATGAAAAGTGAAATGGTGGGTAAAAAGTAGATCTTAGGTCACTTGTAAATAACTCATAAAATAAAGGTGGATGTATATTTTTGAAATAGACTAATTGAAGCACTTCATGTATGTACTTGAAGATTCTTATCTTTTAATGGTAGGATTGGGAGTTATCTCAACTTTTATATTTTTTTACCAAAGATTAAAATACATTTTTTATTTGACTACACTTTTTGAGAAGAGTATTATTTAGTTTTCTCAAGGGGAGTTGACTCTCCAATTAGGTTGGAATATTGGGCATTGGGGACTTATGAGAGACCAACATGTGTCATCTTTAAAAGAATGGGCTTGGCATGGACTTAGGTTTGGATTTTTGGGTAAGGTTTGAAAATGAGCTTGGTGTTGGGTTAAGATATAGATAATGAATTGGTTCATAGGTTGGGGGATTGGATATGTAATTGGATGGGATAGGATAAAGTTTAAGTATGCAAATATAATATGAGATGATGCATGGGTGCATGTATGCATAAAGAAATGTGTCAAGTGACAATTCTTATGCGATGTGGGCTCGTTGAATGGTTTTGGACTTTTAATCGAAATCAACTTAAAATTTTTGAAAATTCCTAATGGGTTCGTGCAAATTGGGGTGTCTACAACTTTATGATGAGAATAATCATTTTTGCAACACTAATAATGGTCATATCACAATTTTTAAAAAAACAATTTACAAGATAAATTCTCATTTCAAGGGGAATTCTTGATTAAACAAACTTTTTTCCTACATTTATAAGACTTTCCTTGCAATCCAAGCAACCTAGTAGGACTCCATTTCCCAATAACTTTTTTACAATTAAACTAACTTAATTATACTCAATAATTGGATGACAATAAAGCAAACCTAATTAGATTAAAAAACTTGATAAATGTGCAAGTACATATCACTTTCCTGATACATAATCAACCCATTTCAATTAAACATATATAACACTATGAATGTAGGAAAGCATATTCACCATTTGAATCAAATAACATTCACACACATACACAATATATATATAATCCTAAAAAAATATCAGTCCAATATGAAACTTTTAACCCCATCAAAAGTGATTTAGAATGTGGAACATCGATTTTTTACCAATAATTCGTAAACCACTTTTGATGGACTTAGAAGTTTCAAATTGAGCTGATTTTTTGTGAGGATGATCTTCTCATCATAGAGATCAATCTAAAGAAAAAAAATCAGCTTAATCCTAAACCTCTAACCTATATATATATAGGGGCAGTTCAGCAGCCCTAAAGTTTGCCAAACATTTTTCAAAACATGGGTTAGAAGCTTTGGAATGAGCTGTTTTTTTGTGAGGATGATGTCTATGATGAGGAGATCATCCTCACCAAAAATCAGCCTATTTCAAAACTTCTAACCCCATCAAAAATGATTTACAAAAATTGGACGGTCCACGATTCTTCAACTTGTAAACTAGGGTTAGAAGTTTCAAAATGAGCTGATTTTTGGTGTGGATGATCTCTTTACCGTAGAGATCATCCTCACAAAAAAAACAGCCTATTCCAAAACTTCTAACCCCATAAAAAGTGATTTACAAAAAATGTTTTGCACAATGTTTGGCAAACTTTAGGGCTGCCGAACCACTCCCATATATATATATGGGAAGTGTTCAGAGACCTTGAAGAAAGCCAAACATTGTGCCAAATATTTTTCAAAATAGGGGTTAAAAGTTTCAGAATGGGCTGAAATTTTGTGAGGATGATCTCTATGGTTAAGAGATCAACCTCACCAAAAATCATCTCCTTTTGAAACTTTTTACCCTAATTTACAAGTTGAAGAATTGTGAACCGTTCAATTTTTGTAAACCACTTTTGATGGGTTTAGAAGTTTCATATTTGGCTTATTTTTGGTAAAGATGATTTTCTCATCACAAAGATCATCCTCACAAAAAATTAATCAATTCCGAAACTTATAACCCATACATTGAAAAAATGTTTGGCACAATGTTTGGTTCTCTTTAGAGCCCCATCCTTCTATAAAGAGAGCCAAACATTATGCCAAACATTTTTTCAATGTATAGGTTAGAAGTTTCAAAATGGGCTGATGTTTTGTGAGAATTATCTTTATGCTAAGGAGATCATCCTTACAAAAAATCATCCAATTACAAAACTTCTAACCCTATCAAAAGTGGTTTACAAAAATCGGACGGTCCACAATTCTTCAACTTGTAAAATAGGGTTAGAAGTTTCAGAAAGAGCTGATTTTTTGTTAGGTTGATCTTTTCACCATAGAGATCATCCTCACAAACAATCAACTCGTTCCGAAACTTCTAAACCCTATTTAAAAAATGCTTGGCACAATGTTTGGCTCTTTTTTTAGGGCCTCCGAACGCTTCCCTATATCTTATAAACTTAATAAGCAATGACCCCAAAGTCTATGAATAAAAAAAGCATACATTCACCATTTGGAAAAAAATAAGATGCCATAAGACTTATAAAATACCATTATTCCTGTCACTGAAGTTGCAAGGAACTAGACTTTCTCTGTACTAATGGGGAATAATTGAATAAGATCTATAACAAATAATTCCCCAAAAAGTTGTGTTTCCTAAATGATAACCAACCAATGGATAAAAATCTTGATGGATAAATAATCTCATTAAAAGAATAACTCTAGACCCTCAACCTTTATCTATAAAAGAGGATTGGCAACCCCATATTGACAAGTAAGAGAGAAAACGAATAAAAGTGTGGAAGAAGCACATAAGAAAAGAGTTCTAACATCAGTGATATCTATCAATCACTAGTACTCTATTTGTTTTATATAGAGAGAAGGGAGAAGGTAAGTCTAAAATGCAAAGATCAACTCGATTGGGGTTTCGAAAACTTCAAGGAACACATGAACTGCAAGCCACACCTGTAATGATTTTGAATCATCGACTTTATGATGACACAAGGTAAGTACCATCAAATTGATTTAAATTGTATGAATGGTATGCTTGAGGTATGTGATAGATTAAATCCTATTGGGAAAAAATTATATTGTATTAAAGTTATTTTTAATATTTTTAATGCGTAAAATCTAACATGTGGTATCAGAGCACTAGGTTTTATGAATCTTCATATCTTATTGGGAAAAAATTATAATTTATTAAAGTTATGTTTAATATTTTGAATGCATAAAATCTAACATGTGATATCAGAGCACTAGGTTTTATGAATCTTCATATCTTAGTTACGAACTATTCATGCATGAGGTTGCTATGATTTAAAAAATTCTCTTTCCAATTTTTTTTTATCTCGTTATATATATAACCATGATTGTTATGATTGAAATTCAATTTCAATATTTTTCGTTTAAACATCCAAATTATCAATTTTATGAATTTCCATTTTAAATTTAGGCCTAATCGAATTTCAGATTTTGGTTATAGATTCTAGTCAATTGAATTCATATTTTGTTTATAGATTGAATTTCGATTTTGTTTCTAGATTATTATCCAATTGAATTTCATTTTGTTTCTGGATTATGATTTAATCGAATTTCGATTTTTGTTTTTAGATTACAGTCCAATTGAATTTCAGATTTTTTCAAAATTTTGGTCTAATTGAATTTCAAATTTTGTTATGGATTTCGATTCATTGAATTTCAGTCTTGGTTTTAGATTTTGGTTTATTGGCTAAAGTTTTGCACCATATCATGTTATTGGAACATTAAAGAACAATCCAAGGATCAAGTAAATATTATTAAATAATTTAAAGGAACATAAATTCTATTAATTTTGTAGTCGTCAAAGTAGCCTTAATTAGAAAAATTTATAGAATATCTAATTATATTAAATTTGATCATCTGGGTGACATTAAATAACAATAATATTTACAATTACAGACTCAATTATGTAAACGGGATTAATCCAAATGAGAATTTTATTTAACTAATTGAACTTTGGGTAAGGTAATATTATTTACATAAATTTAACAGAACTAGGTTTGAATACCCATAGGTAATAAAACTGACGGAATAAATTATGTTAGCCTTACCCTAAAGTAAGGTAAATAAATTAGTGATTACCCTAACATGAGTGAACAATAAATATACTTAGTTTAACCCAAAGGATAAATTCAGGTGATATTAATAAGTTCATCTTTATTAAATAAAACTCAAAGTACTTATTAAAACATTGTCTTTATTTTATTTCAATTCCCGATTCATTACCTTCTCATGCATCCACCGTCCCAATCCTTATCAAATCAATTTTTGAGATGGTATAAGCACGTCCAATTCACTCTAAGTGTTAAGAATTTTGACCCAGCACTTATTTCTACAAAACATGCAGACCTAATTGAAAGTAGTACGATAGAGCAAGAGAACTTGCTTCTCACTTGAGAAAAATCGAATAAGCTTAGTTTGATGTGTATGAGGATGATAATCACTAAGAACATCAAGACCTCCCTACCTCCGATTGACAGTGTACAAGAGTATTTGAAAAATGTGGAAGAAAAGTTTAAGTTTATTGATAATTCATTTACATATACTCTAATGGCTGAGTTGGCGACTATGGAGTATAATGGGGTATGATGAATACAAGACCATGTCCTCAACATGATGAGCAGTGTTTCAAAACACTGATTTATCCACATTTTTTCGTAGCATTTATCTCAATTTTTATTCCTATTTTTCTATATTAAGTAAATAATCATGTAAGCCTCGAAATATCATGTTACATGTTTTTTCATGCTGATTAAGCTTAATTATGCATAAATAATTATATTTGTTGAAAAATTCTAATTACCGTGTTCATTATGCAAATCAAATATCAGACTATCATTGGGCCCCTTTTTTGGTCCCTTCTTTGGGCCCTTTATTTGGCCCCATTCTTGGGTCCCTCTTGACTTTTTGCCCCTCTTCCTTTAACCTAAAACCTTTGATTTTTTTTCTTTTATTTATCTTTTTCTAACTTAGGTTTTTCATTAAAATTTTATAATTCTTGTAAGTAAGAGAATGAGAAGAAATTGTAATTATTTTATTTAAAGAAACAAAGCTTGTTCTTCTCCACTTATCTTTTTTATCACTTGCAATGATTTTAGGTTAATCTCCTCTCCATTGGAGAGTGGAGAAGACTAGAACAAGATTACTTTACTATATTTAATTTTTTAACCTCTTAATTTCCTTTAATGTTCATGAGTTTTCTTCAAGACTTGTCTACTCATATGGATTAAGGTTAGAAATGAATTCTTACACCTTTTATGTTTAACCATGATGCTTCATACTTAAATAAGATCAAGATGTAATATGTTTAATATAGATATTTTGTAGTAAGAGATTCACATATTAGAGAGTGAGAATTCTACAGTAGTGTTCTTTAAATATGACTTTTATCTTGTTAAATCTTTCGATCTAAGGAGCTAATACCAAATCCTTATGATTGAGTTATTAAAGAGGTTAGAAACTAGATTTTGGCTTAATAATTTACTCTAGGTGGATTCTTTTCTAGTGGTATTTCCCTCCATAACTTTTTTATGTAATTTTATTTCTATTAGTTTAACTTTTCAGCAACTTTTATTTTCTTTCCGTTACTTCAAAAATATAAAAATAGATTTATTTATTGACTTAGTTAATTTTATAATCTTAGCTTGATTCTACCCCTTTTCTCTTGGATACGATCCCTTACTTGCCCCACAAGTCAAGAGAATTTACATTTATATTAACTTCTATCAGAAGGACAACGATAGTCCCATCAAAATTTTGGCATCTGTGGCGCCCCGCCGAACGCTAACACAAATCCCCATGTCAGATCTCGAGGTATTATGTAGCACCTCGAAATTTCGGCATGGTCTCCTCTGTTTATGTTAGCATTCCAAGGCGTTCAACCTGCACCTGATAAACGACATACAATCCTGCATACATATACAAAATATAATACTAGCGAAAGCCTATATAAGTCTAATAACGTACGAATTATCAGAGTGCGGAAGAAGAAAATTTACGGGATTATACAAAATTTTCTCACTCTAACAAGAATCCTAACGCTCAATACAAATCTATAATACTCCTAGACAAATGGAGTATAACTCCAATACTTACCAAGTGACAAAGTCTGGCTATCTATTTGACCCACCAGATGATTCTCACTCGTGCTCTATACTTGTCTCGCCAAGCTTTAGATCTGAAACTAAAAAAATAGAGAAGGAAAGGGTGAGTAACAAGGGTTACCCAGTAAGGAAGCAACAATTTCTGCCAATAACCTCTCCTAACATGAACGAATAAACATACTGAAATCATTTTAAAATAAACAAAATTTTACAGAAGAAAACTACGATTAACTGGTACATATAGCCAGGGATGAGCAACTAAACATTTTAAAACTCACATTACATCGATCAGCAGTACTCACTATAACATTCTCTTTTTATACAAATCTAATTGATCAAATGGAAATAATAAACATTCATTTCATCTTATATATCAAAATAAGCAATAGATACATAATACACAATGGTGGAGTATTGGAATTAGAGAGTTGGGATTCACGACTGGATCGCTCCCAGTCGGGACATGATGTTACAATTCTTCTCGGGCTTTTAGTTCCTGATTTTGTGGCTGGTCGCTGTTTACCACGCTTGGTTGACCATTTATCCGGCTCAGGCTGACCGTTTGACGTGACCGTAAGCAATGGGTCTCTTTTCGATGTGTCAGAACGTTCGACTACTATAGATTGTTAGTGATCACTGACTAATCATCTTCGTCTATGCCTATCAGGCGTACATGTGATTCCCAAATATACAAACCATTCGTATACGACCACCTTTACATTACAAGTTCACTGGTAAAGATAGAGAGGAATAAACCCGGATTCCAGTTGTGACTCCACTCTCATACGCGTCCCATACCACGTATGAGCTTGGTGGTCCCTACCGTACATCCCAGGATAGTACACCACTCCGGATGATATGATGCACTATCCCTTCAGGCATTCACAAACTCTTTAACAGCTCACAAAATAGCTACTTATATATATTATTTTCATTTGAAAACAAAAGAGAAATTAACAATACAAGGTTGAGAATAGATATCCAGTTTCCTACCATGCAAGTGTGGCCACCCGGCCTAAAATAAATAACATAACAGAGCGCCTCGCGCTAACAGAAAGTAAATAAACATGCAACCAGTAACATTATCCCTGGATATCCGTTCACCAACCTGCATACAACACAACAACGTAAAATGCAGACATCACCCCTCGGGTGTGACTCTGACATTTTACCGTTTCATACCCTTTTTCCCTTTTTTCGACTTTTACAGTTTTCAATCTCTTCATAAAATATCCATTTTTTGATATTCATCAACTCAATATGAGTTCATTGAATATTAAATCACATTTTTCAACTATAGAATTTATTTCTATCAATAATATTAAAAAAGAATACAATTTTTATATCAAAACGGGGTCCGAACAGTGCACAAGACCCAATTTATGGAAATAACCCGTTATAATACTCTACCCACGTATAATTTGTTAAAAATACAATTAAACATATCAAACATGCAATTTCTGGCGTGAATTTTGAAATAAACAAAGAATTCTATATTTCGGAAATACATCTAAATTTTTCCAATAAAATCCTAAATGCAATTTTCACAATCTATGATTACTAATAGAAATTGAAAGTTCCTTACAATCACTAGGCGACGGAATTGAAGCACGTGCGCTGAAATCGAGGCGATTGGCGCGGTAATCGAGACGGACCGAACTTCGAAGCGGCTGATTTTTGAAATCGACCTGGTGGTTTTGAAGATCTCGATGTGCTCGTCTCTTCTCCCTTCTACGGCGAAAGACAGTTTGACCCCGAAATCGATGAAAACCGAGGTCGAAGTTACGAAAATCTCCGTATAAAAATACGGCTGATTTTTGACTATACGGGGTGAAAAACACGAGAAAACGAAAGGAACTTGGTTGGGTTATGTAGAGAATGAGGCTGCGGACGTTTCTCCCTTCTGCGTCGGAAAGCGATTTGACCCCGAAACGGACGAAATCCGAGGTCAAAGTTTCGAAATTTCCGTATCCAAATACGACTGATTTTTGACGATATCGGATGAAATAGAAAGTGAAATGAAGAAAGGTTGGGTGGGTTTTGTAGAGAATGAGGCTACGGACGTTTTTCCTTCTGCGGCGATCGTCGACGGCGAACCGTTTGCGAAGGATCTGAGGTGGAAGGTCGAAGAGAAAAGAAAAAAAAATCGTTTTATATGTCTCGGTTGTATGGATGCGTTGGGGAAGATGGGTTTAAAAAAAAATTAAATTTTTTTTTTTTTATATATAAAAGTTGGGACGAAATTGGTATTTTGTCAATTGTTTGGATCGTCGATAACTTGATCATTCGGACTCCAAATCTGACAAACGAATACTCTATTTTGCCTAATTTTTCATTCCGGATCTAATGGTATAGTCAATTTCTACAAATTATGTCTCCATCAAAAATTTACATTTTTAGCCTGACGTGACCCCTAAACTTGATGTCATTTTCGTTTTTGACGATAATTCGACTTCCTGATCTCCAAAAATGACAAATAAATAGTCCATGTTGAATAATTTTTCGTTATGAACCCAATGGTATGATCGAATTTTAAAAATTATTCCTCTAACAAAAAGTCACTGTTTTAGCCTGGTCCGACCCGATAATCGAGGATTTTGCAACTTTTATATTCGGACTCGCATTTGAGCATGCTTACAGGCTAAACTATGTTTTTCGATCATTTTGAATCTAATGGTGAGGTCAGATTCCATTAAAAATGATCAAAAACATCCTAATGTTTTACCTCTAAATCCCACTTTCAAGATTTTCTTAAAATTCCACTATTTATTTTTTTCCTCGAGACACGAATTAAAAATTCGGGGTGTTACAGCGTCGCTGCTGAGGAAAGGTATAGTAGTTTCAAGTCTTAATTTGAAGTTCATGTTCGTCATTTTTCTTCATTTTTTTGTTTATGTTTTTTGTTGATTCAAAAAAGTTCATTGCAATCAGTGAACTAATAGGAGGTTATTGTGAAAATTTGGTGACGAAAGCTGATGTCATCACCACTCTGCTCAGACCTCTTTAGGCGTCGTGGTAAAATTTTGAAAAATTTTACTCTGATTTTTACAACATCCTTCTTGTGATCCTTGGATTGTAATAACATCCTCTATTTTAATTTTTATTTCTCTATTTTGTTCAATTTTTGACTTTCTATGTTTTTTGTGGGTTCGAGAGATTTTTGGAGAAAAAACTTAAAAGATCATCAAAGCTCCAAGACCATTTCATTTTCTATTTTCCTTTCATTTTATTTCATTTTAGATAGGATTAATTTTATTAAATATACTCTCTCTTATTAAAATCTTTGTAATTTTTCTTAGTTAATTATCCAAGAAGGTTTGGATTGTAATAGAGTAGGGAAGGAAAACGATTGGATGATACCGTTAGGACTTCTTAGGTTCATACACCAAGTCTAGTGTTGGTGGTCCAAGTCAACTTAACTCAGCTTCGTTCGTTTAGCATAGGAGGTAATTTCGAAACACCTACATCTCTCCTTGCCAGTGGGTTACTCTTTGCCTTTGTTTGCATTTTCCAATTTAGACACACTTGGATTAGTTTATTAGGTAATAAAGAGCACTCCTCTCCTAGGGATGACCCAATAAGATAAGAATTGGAAGTGATTGCTAATTTCTTAGTTTAATTAAGATAATCAACTCACTAGTCACCCAATTAAATTAATTAAAATTAATTAAACTTGACTATAGCGTCCACGAGCTCAATAGGAGAAATCTACTTCAAGTTGCATTGATTGCGTTTCTTGGTCACCTTTGGTATCTAGTAAAATCTTATCCTTTGAGGGGATAGACTCAGTTTATTTAAGAAATTAAGGTGATTTAAAAATTCTTTTGCTTATGCATTGCGTGTTACCTCTGATCTGAAGATCCAAATGATTCGAACTTGATTTCATAGAACTTAGTCAAAAAGCTAGTTGCATCATTTCTACCTTGTTAGGAGTTGTCTAGAGTTAGGCAACCTATCTAGATCTAGTATTTTCTATCTTTTGATTTTTTAATCGACTGTGTGTTTTAAGCACTTAATAAACATTTGAGGAGTATAGTAGTTCAATTTCTTGATTTTTCGATAGAGAATGATTTTGAGTATGCCATGTCTAACATATTGAGTGAGGTGAATAGTTTAAATAATAGAATCAATGCTTTCCAAAAGCTGCCAATTCATGACCCACTCCATAGGTTCGCGTATGTCATAAGGATAGATAGAGGAACACGATCCTTATGTGTTTTGTGCGATAGCTATGATCACGTAGTCGAGTGTTGTCCAAACTTATCCATCATAAGGAATAGGCAATCTCAAACCTTTTATGTATACAATAGCTATTGGACACCGACTCCTAATCCATTTAGTCAACCATATCATTTGAAAACTTGGTCCTCTCCAAATTTCTCATATAAGGCAATACGAGTTCACTCAAGATAGTTTTTTCGACAATTATACGCATGATAACTCAATCATTCCTCAAAAATCTCACTCAATCTTTGAACCATTCATAGAACTTAAACCGATGTACAATTGTCCTACTTCAATTTTTCAACCACCAATCGCATTAAAATCCATGATGATGGAGCTTCTAATCAACAATAATAATTTATTCAACAATAACAACTTCTCCAATAACAACAAGAGAATGTCCAAGTCCTAGTCCGTATGGAGACCCAATTAAGGCACCTAAAGTTATCCTTTGAAGAAGAGAAGTTTGATCAATTCAAAAATGAGGATATCATAATCCTAGAAAATCTACCACTCTTTCACGATACGTTTAGTGATCAATTTCAATTTCACGAGGAACTCTATAATTGTCCATCCATAGTTGATAATCCACTTGCTTTTGAAGTCAAAATATACATCAGTCAGGTCACAACACAGATCATAGGGAAGATGGAATTATAACTAGAGCAACAAGCTATCTTTTTAGAAGAGAGTGATCCATTCCTAGAATAAACAATCTCATAAAGCCAATCTTTGGAATAAATTCTCAAATAATAAGAAATTCATTTAGAGTTGACTGTCAATCCATTCTCAAAAGACAATCTTATCTTAAAAAAATTGAAAAATAATTTCGATCATCTATTTACACCAACAATGAAACATCTTTAGAAATTGATCTAAATTTGTGTCCCTTCTAACCTATAATTCCGTAAAATTATAAGGGCTCTATCGATCTTATAATCTTCATCATCACAGGTAATATGGTAGTTGAACAATTTCTCAAAAATGTGGATTTTTTAACGCTGAGAGACATAATAAGGATGTTGGGTGTTTGACAACATAACTTTCATACCATTCGAGCCATAAAAATTTGTCTAAGTTATACACGGGGATGGAAAATCAATTAAGGTGTCAATCAAATTTGGTGACTATAGACACTCTATTTTTGCATTTGCCTAATTTGATAATTTGTCCTCCGGTTACGGTGAATTCCTAATAATAAGCGTAAAGAACTCGAAGGCTTATGAGTACTATCCTTGATTTCTTTCGTTTCTAATATTTCCATCTCCATTACTCTTTACGACTCAACATAGAAATTTACGCATGCTTAAGATTGCTACACCTTACACTCTATTTAGCAAGTACGTACGCTTAGATTCACTATACATTTTGATAACCTAAAGACATTACGACACTAGGAAAATGCTACCTTGAGACTTAGAAATAATCTTGTTAGGACTGAAAGAAATCTCACGCCATAATTCGTAAAAATCTGTAAAAATCACCAAAATAACAAAATACCCCTCATGAATTTTGGACACCCGAAAAATCTCGAAAGTACCTTCATCGCATTCAGAATATGATTTCTAGTCTTATGAGACCCAAATCGAAAAAATAGAGAAATTTATGAGAAATAACAAAAATGATCGAAACACCTCTCAATGTCCAACTTTGACCTTTAGACTTTGATTCTTAAGAAAACATAATAAAAATTAAACAAAATAAGATCAACATTAAACTAAAATTAAAATTTAAAATCAACTTAAGTTTCAAATTAAAATTCAAACTAAAAATTAATCGACCTATTGAAAATTCAAATTAAAATCAAAATCAATAAAATTCAAATTAAATTTCAATCGACCAAATCAAATTAAAATTAAATCTTAATCGAACAATCGAAATTCGAAATCAAATTGAAACTCAAACTTAAATTAAAAATTTTAAATCAAAAGGTCATAAAAACCCAACGAAAATTCAATCGATCAATTAAAAATCATAAATCAAATTAAAAATGTGGCACCCCACCGAACGCTAACACAAATCCCCATGTCAGATCTCGAGGTACTAGGTGGCACCTCGAAATTTCGGCATGATCTCCTCTGTTTATGTTAGCATTCCAAGGCGTTCAACCTGCACCTGATAAACGGCATCCAATCCTGCATACATATACAAAATATAATACTAGCGGAAGCCTATATACGTCTAATAACGTACGAAAAATCAGAGTGCGGAAGAACAAAAATTATATACAGGAATTTCTCACTCTAACAAAATTCCTAACACTCAAGACAGAATCCATAAGACTACCTGGAGAAACTGACACCACTAGGGGGTATAGCCCTAGTACTTACCAGGTGACGGACTCTGGTTGTCTATCTGACCAACCAGATGATTCTCATACGTGCTCTATAATTGCATCACCAAGCTTCAAATCTGAAAATAAAAAAAATGGAGAAGGGAAGGGTGAGTAACGATGGTTACCCAGTAAAGAAACCAACAATTTCTGCAAATAACCTCTCCTAATATGAACGAATAAACATACTGAATCATTTAAAAATATGTAAAATTTTACAGAAGAAACTACGATTAACTGGTACATATAGCCAGGGATGAACAACTAACCATTTTAAAACTCACATTACATCAATCATCATTACTCACTATAACATCCTCTTCTTATACAAATCTAATTGATCAAATAGAAACAGTAAACACGGATTTTATTTTATATATCAAAATAAGCAACGGATACATAATACACAATGGTGGAGTATTGGAATTAGAGAGTTGGGATTCACGACTGGATCGCTCCCAGTCGGGACATGATGTTACAATTCTTCTTTGACTTTTAGTTCCTGATTTTGTGACTAGTCGCTATTTACCACACTTAGTTGACCATTTATCCGGCTCAGGCTGGCCGTTTGACGTGACCGTAAGTAATGGGTCTCTTTTCGATGTGTTAGAACGTTCGACTACTATAGATTGTTAGTGATCACTGACTAATCATCTTCGTCTATGCCTATCAGGCGTGCATGTGATTCCCAAATATACAAACCATTCGTATACGACCACCTTTACATAACAAGTTCACTAGTAAAGATAGGGAGGAATAACCTGGATTCCAGTTGTGACTCCACTCTCATACGCGTCCCATACCACGTATGAGCTTGGTGGTCCCTACCGTACATCCCAGGATAGTACACCACTCCGGATGATATGACGCACTATCCCTTCAGGCATTCACAAACTCTTTAACAGCTCACAAAATAGCTACATATATATGTCATTTTCATTTGAAAACAAAAGAGAAATTAACAATACAAGGTTGAGAATAGATATCCAGCTTCAAACCATGCAAGTGTGGCCACCCGGCCTAAAATAAATAACATAACGGAAACGTAAACAGCGCCTCGCGCTAACAGAAATTTAAATAAACATGCAACTAATAATATTATTCCTGGATATCTGTTCACCAACCTACACACAACACAACAACGTAAAATGCAGACATCACCCCTCGGGTGTGACTCTAACATTTTACCGTTTCATATTCTTTTTCACTTTTTTCGATTTTTACAATTTTCAATCTCTTTAATAAAATATCAATTTTCTGATATTTATCAACTCAATATGAGTTCATTGAATATCAAATCACATTTTCCAATTAAAGAATTTATTTTTATCAATAATATTGAAAAAGAAAACAAATTTTATATCAAAATGGGGTCCGAGCAGTGCACAAGACCCAATTTATGGAAATAACCTGTTAAAATACCCTACCCACATATAATTTGTTAAAAATACAATAAAACATATCAAACATGTAATTTCTAACGTGAATTTTTGAAATAACAAAATAATTCTATATTTTAGAAATACATCCAAATTTTTCCGATAAAATCCTAAATGCAATTTTAACAATCTACGATTATTAATAGAAATTGAGAGTTCCTTACTATGTTTACGCAAAAGGATCAAAACATATGCGCGGAAATCGAGGTGATCGGCGCGGAAATCAAGACGGATCGTACTTCAAAGCGGTTGATTTTCGAAACCGGCCCGATGGTTTCGAAGATCTCGATGTGCTCATCTCTTCTCCCTTCTATGACGAAAGACAGTTTGACCCCGAAACCGATGAAAACCGAGGTTGAAGTTACGAGATTTCCGTATAAAAATACGGCTGATTTTTGACTATACGGGGTGAAAAAGACGAGAAAACGGAAGGAATTTGGTTGGGTTATGTAGAGAATAAGGCTGCGGACGTTTCTCCCTTCTACGTCGGAAGACGGTTTGACCCCGAAACGGACGAAATCCGAGGTCAAAGTTTCGAAACCCCCGTATACGTATACGACTGATTTTTGACGATACTGGGTGAAAGAGAAGATGAAATGAAGAGTTCTTGGGTGGGTTTTGTAGATGTCGAAGCTGCGGATCTTTTTTCCTTCTGCGGCGGTCGTCGATGGCGAACCGTTTGCGAAGAATCTGAGGTAGAAGATCGGAGGGAAAAAACAAAATTTTCGTTTATTTGTCACGGCTGTACGACGAGTTGGGGAAGATGAGATATAAAAAAAAAATTAAAATATTATTTATATGAAATTTGGGACGAATTTGATATTTCGCCTATTATTTTGATCGACGATAACTTGGTCATTCGGACTCCAAAACTGACGAATGAATACTCTATTTCGCCTAATTTTTCATTCCGGATCTAATGGTGTAGTCAATTTCTACAAATCTTGTCTCTAACAGAAATTTACATTTTTGGCCTGAGGTGACCCCTAAACTTGATGTCGTTTTCGTTTCTGACGATAATTCAACTTTCTGGTCTCCAAAAATGACAAATAAATAGTCCATGTTCAATAATTTTTCGTTATGAATCTAATGGTGTAATCGAATTTAAAAAATTATTGTTCTAACAAAAAGTCACTGTTTTAGCTTAGTCCGACCCGGTAATCGAGGATTTTGTAATTTTTCTATTCGGACTCGCACTTAAGCGTGCTTACATGCTAAACTATGTTTTTCGATCATTTTGAATCCAATGGTGAAGTCAGATTCCATTAAAAATGATCAGAAATATTCTAAAATTTTACCCCTAAGTTCCACTTTCAAGATTTTTCTCAAAATTTCACTATTTATTTTCCTCGAGATACAAATTAGAAATTCGAGGTTTTACAAAAAATTTAAATCAAAATTTCATCAAAATCCAATTAAAAATTTAAATTAAGAGGTGATCAATGAATAAATAAAAAATTAATCAATTTTGAAGTTAAAATTAATGTAAAATCCAATCAACCAATATAAATTTCAAATTAAAAATTAATTGCCCATAAAATTGGAATTAAAATCAAAACAATCACTTAAAAATAAAAAAAATAAAAATCGACCAATCACGGATTCAATCAACAAGGGACTACAAAGACGAGTAGTATGAGATCATCCCCATTCTTTTAATAGAAAGAAGAGAAAAATTGAAATCTTATTTTTATAAAAGGCTGGACGTCTCCCTCTTTCAAAAAAAGAAAAAAATCTCGCCACGCCTCCCTCTCTCTACATGTTCCTAGGGGCCGCATGTCTCCCTTACTCTAGACATCTTCTCTCCAATTTTCTGCAGTAGCAAAGCTGGTCTCTCTATCTCTCCTACGTCCCACTCCTCTACATCTCTCTCTTAATCTCTCGATGTCTCCCTCTTTCATAGATAGCTCCCTTACGTCTCTCTCTGCTTGTTTTTTTTTTATGCTATCTCTTTACAAACTTCCTTACAGCAGCAAAGTTGCCGCTTCTTTTCCACAACAGCCCCTCTCTGCCTCATTCCATCTTCATCAATTCCCAAACTAACCCAGCTACAATAACTTAACCATCTTCTCCTCTTGAATGCCCCAATCACATCACATCTCCTCTCCTTTGAATGCCCCAACAACATTAACCTCTTTCTTCCTTCTTTCAACGCTCCAACATCATTAATCTCTTTCTCTCCTTTAGAAAAGCCACAATAGTACAATTTCCAGCCATCTCTTTATCTCTTTTAGAAATGCCCCCAACATCAGCCCCCTTTACTCTTCTTCGTCTCTAAACAACTCTTTCCTAGCACGGCAATCGTTTGTACTCTCATCGATACGACACTTGCAAGCCAGCTTGAGTTGCACTTGAAGGAACACATAGTAGCCCCTATTCTATTGCAGAGATAAGTTTGATTTCAATACTGTTTCTTTTATTTATTTTTATTAGTTTTCTTTCTCCTATTTTTCATGATCTATTTTTTTTATTTTAGGATTACTTTGTCCATTGATGTTTTCTATTATTTTTGGATGATACTCATCATGTGACTTGTGATTCTCATCCCTTTTGTTTTTATTTCTAATACTCATAGGGTTAAGAATTATATTATTTGTACAAAATTTGTGATCACCATGTTTAAAGTGATGAAATTGAAGTTACACGAATTTTTTTTTACTAAACTAACTCGAATTACTTTAGCAATTATCCATATTTTGGAATAAATAAGGATTCAATTCGATTAATCCTAATACGTGATGTATCGTTTAATGATTTGAGAATTGATTGTTAGATTTGAAGGTGTTCATGATTTAACTATTAAATTGGGGTTTAATTTGTGTGTGAGGATTTTATATTCTCTAATTTAGAAATTTTCAGCATGTGATATGCTCATTGGTTTTAGAAGAATTGTTGCTTGGATAGAAAATTGATAGTTTGATAAGTTCTTTTTATGCTTGCGATTTATAAATGGGTAATTTGATAAATATGCATGCTATGAATGATCACTATTTAAAAAAAATCAAAAGTTGAGTGTGTATGCCTGTTTGGTTAATTTAGAAATTGGAGGCGTATAAGGTTTTTTGATTTAGAAATTTACATGCATTCCTATTTTTTTCATTTTTAATTTGGTAATTTGTCATGTATTTTAAATTTTCTAATTTGGGAACTTACATTCATAAACTTTTTATTTTGGAAAATTCATGTTTTTCAAATTTTTACTTTGAGATTCGTCACAAATTTATAATTTTCTATTTTGGCAAAATTTATTCTTATAAACATCTAATTTGGAAATTGATCATATATTCTTAAATTTCAAATTTATAAATTTTATAAGTTGCCAATTTAGCAATTTTGTTTTTGTGAGTTTCAAATTTAGAAAATTTTCATAATTCCCATTGTTGCCAATTTGGAAAATATTTGCATGTGGGTTTTTAATTGGAAAATAATGTCATGTGAACTCTAAAACATATGATATTATTTGGGCTTTTTAAAAAAATATTTCTTTTCACGAAATTTGAGGAATTATTTAAATAATTGGATAATTTTAGTCATAAGATTCGTTTAGCAAATCCGATATAACTTGATGATTATCGGACCCTAGTTTGACTTTAGTCTTTGTCTGTTGACCATAGAATAGTTTTGTATCGTAGTAGAGACCGATCATCTTGATCGGATGGGTTCAGTGCCTAACACCTTCTAAAATCCGTAATCTGACTTCTTACCCATTTATCTTATCTGTGAACTGATTCATATCTATTTGGAGTTATTTTTGGTTCATAGACCTAAACTAGGTGGTGACTCTCAATTCTCAAAAAATCCCTAATTTACCAATCGGACTCCTCTTCACTATTTAGTGAAAATGAGTTAAGATGATTTCAGTGACGACTCCACTAGAAATTTTAAGATCAAACTTAACCCGATCTTAGACTATCCTTAGGTTGACTTTTCGTTCAAGTTAACCCAGTTGACTCAGAGAGATTCTTAGATTAGGTTAGATTTTATTATTTCTTTCATTGGTATGTGATTGGATGTAATTGATTGATTATTTCTTGTGATTTGCTTTGATGAATGCATGTGGCTTATATGGTTGGTTATTCTCAAAAACGTTTTGGACGCACTTTGTCCCTTTACACGCACTCACGAGCATGCATATTCATTTTTGCATCATGATATGTCCTTATAAATCCTGTATTTGGATCCAAGCTAATCTGGTCCTTCGAGACACGGGGGAAGCCTGTGAATGCTACAACTTCAATACAGTACCTTCGGATATATGAAACTAGAGCACCACATACTACTCAGTTAGGCAAAACTAGGATAGTATATCGGTGTTTCGGGCTGAAGTAACCTAAGCTTTGTCCTAACCTAGCCTCAATCATATAATGAGCTTAGAAACATGAACTTAGATGTGGTCCTTCTAGGCCATGACTCGAATCGAACAGGAGTGCTCCCGGGTTACTTTATATAATGTAACTAAAAGGTAAGAGGGTGGACCAGTCCATACTACTCAAATTGAACCCGCAATACCGATCCAACCCAATAGATATAACTGATGAGACATACCGATCAATGTCAAGTTAAACCAATTAGCCCAAATGGTAAATGGACCTTATGGATCAACACATGGACCGGTTGGACAAATTGACTTAAAAATAATATATGAAATGATTTAAGTAGAATATTTGAATCTATTGGGTCAAACATGCCCAAACTCAGATGGATACATAGTCCCAATTACTTTGTATTGGCCAATTTAATGCAATAGACTGAATATTTCATAATCGACAAAATCGGGATTAGTAAAAAACATATTAAGGGGTGTAGCAACTAGCACAACCTAGATCTTACTCTTTGAAGGTCACACAACCCTTAATCATGGTTCAAAATTTCCTAAGATTTCTATTCAATCAGTAAAATTTCCTAAGATTGCTTATTCGGTATGTTTCATCAATTAGAGATTTTGAATCTAGGAGGTTAATTTAACAAATACTATCAAGAGAGACTTTTAGTTCTAATTGCTAAAAAACTACTTTCGAGCCTATAACAAATAATCAACCTTTGATGAGGTTTCAAAATATCATTATTCCTAAGTTTAAGCGTCTACCACCTAGTTGGAGTCGTGAGTCTGGTCAGTTGGGACGGATATCAACACCAAGTAAATCGTTATAAATGGATTCTGAATTTGAACTCGCGAAGATTTGTAAGATCTTGGCAGTCTTTACAATGGACATAAACAACATAAAATACAAGGTATAAGTGCTAGAACAAATCTTTGAATCAACTGGAAAACCTCTTAACGATCCAAAAGGCAAGGGGCCAGAAAGTAATATGGCCAAGGACCCACAAGAGGCTTATGAGCTTGATGGATATGAATGACACTTTAATGAAAATCCGATGCTAGCTAACATAATGACTTAGTTAGAAACAGTCCTAAAGAATATAAAAGGGATTGATGAAACCACAGCAGACATCAAAACTTTAAATCAAATCCCTAGGATCTGTCTGCCTGAGAAGTTCATAATGTCAGAGATGGAGAAGTTCAATGGAGTAGATTGCACAGGAACACACCTCAAGGTGTTTGTCATTAACATGCGCATCATGGGCCTCAGTGATAAATATATGACATTACTATTCTAACGTACCCTATTAGAATTTGCACTACAATGGTTAATGTCTCAGGATTCATTTACAATCGGGATATGAGAGAATATATCAAAGTTATTTTGGCACTAGTACAAGTATAGTACCGAGATCAAAACTTCTCAAAGAGATTTAGAGTTGACTAAGCAAAAGAACGGGAAAATATTTACTAACTTCATCAATCGTTGGAGAGCTAAGGTTGCACAAATATGGAATAGATCCTTTTAGAAGGAACAAATAGCTATCATCTTGAAAAACCTCTCCTAAAGGTATGCTCAACATCTAGTTTCCCAGTACCTTCCTACATTTGAGTTTCTATTGCAAATCGGTAGCCAACTAGATGATGCTTTCACTTCCGGGGTCCTTTCCAACCCTTATGACAATAAGCTCAAAAAGTCATTCACCAACCCCAAACCTAACACTAATCACACCTATATAGCCAATACATCTGCTACACCCATCCAATCTACTACCTCGCCTATTAACTAATCTAATCCTAGTTTACCTTGGCCATGTAGAAAATTCACTAATCTTAGGATGTCTTTGAGCATTATATTTCAGAAACTATTAAGTAAATGACTTAGTGCACCTCTCCAATCTTGAACTTTACCAAACCCACTCCCCGCTTCTCATAATCCCAATTTATTTTGTGAGTTTAATCAAAATCACGATCACCTTACTGATCGTTGCGTCGTTCTTCGTCATACTGTTCAAGACCTCATCAATGCCCAAAAAGTTACTGTCCCTACCCCTACGTTGTCAAATGTTATTACCAATCCTTTACCCATTTACCAACCTCCCCAGAATTTGAAGATGGTGTCCAATACCTAATTTCCATTTGACCCAATCCATCTTATTCGCCTAGTTGATTCCAAATTGCCTAGTCCCCTCATAATAGAATGACAATCCCTAATGAAGTTCTGACCTTTAACTGTGAACCATTCAACGTGACTTTAGATGAAATCTACTACTTGTCCCCACCTCATTATGATAGCCCTGCTTTCATCACTTATTTTTCAACTCAGATGGACTTGGAAACATCTAGTTCCTTAAAAGATAAAAATCATTACCTGTTGGATCAAGAACATAAACCTTTCTCCTATTATTGCAATGAATGTGAACATGTGACTTAGGAAGAAAGAACTTTCAAAATATCTAAACTTGATGTTGACAATCATACAGCTTTGGCCAAGGGAGAGGAATCAAGTCTAAACAAGGAAATCCTGAAAGAAGGCAATAAATCTGAAGTAAAAATTCAAGACTGGCGAACTACCACATAATTCTTTAATATTACACGGATGTTCCTTGAAAATCACCATGCCTCAATCCTACCGATTGAAAGCGATATCCTGAGTCCTCAGTCTATAATCAAACTCATCATAGATACTTTTCTTTAATTTTTCATGAGTAATATGACTTAGTATTTAATTTAGTTTTCTTATAAATTTTGCAATGTCTTATTTTCATTAGATTGAGTCTAGCCCTTATATTTTTATTGAGTTGAATCAACAATGGCATCTGTCGTCCCATCTAAATTTAATGGAATAATTTTTTTTAAATACCTCAAGCACATTAATGAATTAACTAATAATACTGTTTTAAGGGAGTATCCTCTAATGAGAAACCCCCTCCCGAGTTATTCGCATTACTTGAACAAGAAGACAAAGGTTGGGTTCAACCTCTAATTGAGGAAGAAAATGTCATTGACCTCGGAATAAAAAATAATTTCCAAGAAATTCAAATTGGATCTAGTTATCCCCAGAGGAACATGAGGAGATGATGAATTTATTCAGAAAATTCAAAACACTTGTTCGTATGGTCCTATAAGGATATGTTGGGTAAGCTTGGGTGTTGTCCAACATGAAATAGATACTCGTCCTATGAAATGGGAACACCATATACAAAATCAGAATATAATCACATAATCAGAGGACAAGTTACAAAATATATCAATGTTAGATTTGTGACGTCCTGCCAAACGCTAACACAAATCCCCATGTCAGATCTCGAGGTACTAGGTGGTACCTCGAAATTTTAGCATGGTCTCCTCTGTTTATGTCAGCATTTCAAGGAGTTCAACCTGCACCTGATAAACGACATACAATCCTACATATAAACAAACAAAATATAATACTAGCGGAAGCCTATATACGTCTAATAACGTACGATAAATCAGAGTGCGAAAGAAAAAAATTTATATACAGGATTATACAAAACTTTCTCACTCTAATAAAAGTCCTAACGCTCAGAACAACATCTATAATACTCCTTGACAAATAGACCCATTAGGGGGTGTAGCCCCAATACTCACCAGGTGACGAACTCTGGCTGTCTATCTGACCCACCAGATGATCCTCACTTGTGCTCTATATCTGACTTGCCAAACTCTGAATCTGAGACTAAAAATGGAGAAGGAAATGGTGAATAACAATGGTTACCCAGTAAGGAAGAAAATAATTTCTGCCAATAACCTCTCCTAACATGAACGAATAAACATACTGAATCATTTTAAAATATGTAAAGTTTTAAAGAAGAAACTACAATTAACTGGTACATATAGTCAGGGATGAGCAATTAAATATTTTAAAACTCACATTACATCGATCATTATTACTCACTATAACATTCTCTTTTTATACAAATCTAATTGATCAAATGGGAAGATTAAACATGGATTTTATTTTATATATCAAAATAAGACAACAGATACATAATACACAATGGTGGAGTATTGGAATTAAAGAGCTGGGATACACAACTGGATTGCTCCCAGTTGGGACATGATGTTATAATTCTTCTCTGGCTTTTAGTTCCTGATTTTGTGGTTGGTCGCTTCACTTACCACACTTGGTTGACCATTTATCCAACTCAGGCTGGCCGTTTCACGTGACCGTAAGCAATGGGTCTCTTTTCGATGTGTCAGAACGTTCGACTACTATAAACTGCTAGTGATCACTAACTAATTATCTTCGTCTATGCCTATCAGGCGTACATGTGATTTCCCAATATACAAATCATTCGTATACGACCACTTTTACAATACAAGTTCACTGGTAAGATAGAGAGGAATAAATTTGGAATCTAGTTGTGACTCTACTCTCATACACGTCTCATACCACGTATGAGTTTGGTGGTCCCTACCGTACATCCCAAGATAGTACACCACTCCGGATGATATGACGCACTATCCCTTCAGGCATTCACAGGCTTTTTAACAGCTCACAAAATAGCTACATATACACACACATATATATATATATACATATTATT
This sequence comes from Akebia trifoliata, assembly GCF_017979445.1. Taxonomy (NCBI): domain Eukaryota; kingdom Viridiplantae; phylum Streptophyta; class Magnoliopsida; order Ranunculales; family Lardizabalaceae; genus Akebia; species Akebia trifoliata. The sequence continues at coordinate 18,904,075 of NC_141385.1, forward strand.
TTCATTTAAAAACAAAAGAGAAATTAACAATACAAGATTGAGAATGGATATCCAGTTTTCTACCATGCAACTGTGGCCAAATGGCCTAAAATAAATAACAGAACGGAAACGTAAATAGCACCTCGCTTTAATAGTAAGTAAATAAACATGCAACCAGTAAGATTATCCCTAGATATCCATTCACCAACCTATACACAACACAACAATGTAAAATGCAGACATCACCCTTCGGGTATGACTCTGACATTTTACCGTTTCATCCCCTTTTTTCTCTTTTTTCGATTTTTTTTCAGTTTTCAATCTTTTTAATAAAATATCTATTTTCTGATATTCATCAATTCAATATGAGTTCATTGAATATTAAATTATATTTTTCAACTACAGAATTTATTTTTATCAATAATATTGAAAAAGAATACAAATTTTATATCAAAATGGGGTCCGAGCAGTGCATAAGATCCAACTAATGGAAATAACCCGTTAAAATATCCTACCCACGTATAATTTGTTAAAAAATACAATTAAACATATCAAACATATAATTTCTGGCGTGAATTTTGAAATAACAAAAGAATTCTATATTTTGAAAATACATCAAAAATTTTCGATAAAATCCTAAATGTAATTTTCACAATTTACGATTACAAATAGAAATTGAGAGTTCCTTACTATCTCTGTGTGAAAGGATTGAAGTGCGTGCGCAAAAATCAAGGTGAACGGCATGGTAATAGAAGCAGCTCGTACTTCGAGATGATTGATTTTCAAAATCAGTCTGGTGGTTTCGAAGATCTCGATGTCGTTGTTCTTTCTCCCGTCTGCGACGGAGAACGGTTTGACCTCGAAACGGATGAAATTCGAGGTTGAAGTTACAAAGCCCCCGTATATATATACAGCTATTTTTTTACAATACGGTGTGAAAAAGACAAGAAACCAGAAAGAATTTGGGTGGGTTTTGTAGATGTCGAGGCTGCAAACATTTCTCCCTTCTGCGTCGGAAATCATCGGCAAGCCGTTTATGAGAGATCTGAGGTTGAAGTTTAAAAAAAAATTCGGGTGCTTTTGGACGGGTTGGAGAAGACGTAGTAATAAAAAAAATTTATTTATATAAAATTTGAGATGAAATCGGTATTTCGCCTATTGTTTCGATCGACGATAACTTGACCATCTGGACTCCAAAACTGACAAATGAATACTCTATTTCGCCTAATTTTTCATTCCGGGTATAATGGTATAGTCAATTTCTATAAATTCTATCTCTAATAAAAATTTACATTTTTGGCCTAAGGTGACCCCTAAAATTGATGTCATTTTCGTTTTTGACGATAATTCGACTTGTTGGTCTCCAAAAATAATAAATAAATAGTCCTTGTTCAATAAATTTTCATTATGAACCCAGTGGTATAATCAAATCTTAATAATTATTACTTTAACAAAAAGTCACTATTTTAGTCTATCCGACTTGGTAATCGAGGATTTTGCAACTTCTCTGTTTGGATTCGCATTTGAGCGTGCTTACAGGTTAAAGTATGTTTTTTGATCATTTTGAATCCAATGGTAAAGTCAGATTCCATTAAAAATGATCAGAAATATTCTAAAGTTTTACCCCTAAGTCCCACTTTCAAGATTTTCTTAAAATTCCACTATTTATTTTTTCTCGAGATACGAATTGAAAACTCGGGGTTTACATTCTCCCCCCCTTAATAAAAATTTCATCCTCGAAATTAAAATCATACCTTATCGAGCTTAGTCGTGATTCCACTAACACGACATGTATAATAAACAACACCTATTTTCAATTACCATCTATTTTTAATTCCAAGTCAATCTCATTTATAACTCGTAGACTCATGTCTCCCATATTTCGTCAATCCAATACATTCATCAATTAATCACTCTAATTCAAACTCATACTCCAACTAATCCATTATTTGTATAACCGAAAGATAACAATCAATTCACCTTGTATCATTTCGTCACTACCAACCACAATCCTTTCACATCTTCTTTATTATTCATCTTTACTTCTCTCACCAATTACACCATTTATTATGTTTTACTCATAATTACTGTGAATATTACTCCTCAATGCATAGTCTTACTGCAAACACACTACTATCTTTATATTCAATTGAATATTACATTTTCTACTTATTGTGATATTTCCTCAAAACCTTTGTTATAACCTTTATAATTTAAAATCCTACTCAAGGGGGTAAATCCTACATCTATTTTCTCACAATTCCATTAAGTCACCATTAATGCAATATTGTCACAAGATTATTCTTTCTCACATTTTACATCGACGCACCTCCTAACTTATACTCTACTAAATCTCTTTTCTTTTACATACCACATGCTCTTTCAAAATTGTACGATACATTTTCCAAATTTCACCAATTCCTCAACTCAACCATATATAGTTTAGTTATTACCCATACCTTCACTTGTTATATAGTCACATTACTAGTTTTATAAATCACACTCGTCTTCTCACACTTTACAACCATCTTTATACCTAAAACACATATATCAATTATCAAAACGCAGTCTAGTTGGTTCACGATTAACCTTTTTTTTTAGCTTACACCTTTCCATTCTAGTTCCGAATTAGTTTCACTGCTTCATTCCCTTACTATTAGTTGAGTAGTTTCTACTCCGCCTACTTCTAGAAGCTTCGCAGTTCTAAATTATAATAAATATCAAATTTCTAGAAAAAGGGTGAGGTTAAAGATGAGGATGGGATGATAGCATAGAAAATGGAAAGCGGTAGGAGGAAAGTTGGTTGCTTAGTCCATTCCAAATATTATACTAGAAAAATGAATAATGGGAAGAACAGCTCTAGCAAGTATGCAAACTTTCAGTAGAATTATATGATCTAGAAAAACCAGTATTGAATAGAACTTCAATTTCTAACATTATAATTAGAAATCGTACTTTCCAAAACTTCGTCGGAGACAGGTACTTTCTCCTGGGTCATAACCATTGCTCATGCTTGTGATAGAGGACATTCTCTCTTGATATGTCCCACCTAATCACACGCGTAACATGTCAACGATCTTGTCTTCGTAGATCTCTATGGAGTAGGTAGTTGGTAGAATGGGGTCTGTAGGCTCTAAACCTGCCTTGTTGATTCATTTGGCCCTATTGGCATCAATGGAGCTCCAACTGCTCTCTAACTTAGTGATGAGAAACTCTATAACTCAGCAGTGGAGGAGTTCTATATTATGGATACACTGATCCGGAGGAGATTGGCCTTGAATACATCGGCCTCTTGTCCGGATCTAATCTAGGAGGAAAAGAAGTCTAAGGTCAACTAATTTGCCCTTTGGAGGTCTGTAACTCCATCTCCCATCGCTCTACCCTCTAAACTCGACTCATCGTATTTCTATAATTGGTAGTCTCAATCATCGACCTCCTAGCCCTTAGGTAGGGTTATAGTCCTCTAAAGAATCTACGGCCTTCTATAGATCTATCAGGATAAGCTCGGGTGCATATCGTGACAACCTAATGAACATCATATCTTAGTCTCTATAATTGATAGATTACCCTGTACTAATCTCAAAAACTCCTAGTGTTTGATTTTTTGAGCAGTCTTAGATATAAATCTATCACAAACATCTTTCTAAAATTTACCCACTCAAATGATCCATCTCCCAATACAGTCCTCTCAAAACGGTACTAATGACTGGCCTTCCCGTTCAACTTGAATAATATCACCGTCACCCACTGATCTCTCGGAAACTACATAGCACTCAAAATCTCTTAGGTCTTCAAAACCCACTCATTGATCTCAACCGGATCGAAAAAATCTCAAATCTCGGTAGACGTAATCGTTGAAAATTCTACAACCACATCCTTAGATTTACCTGTTCTTTGGGCTAGGGAATTCTCTCATTCTTCAAAGGCATGACCTGTGGTAATGGTCCTAGAGGTGGAATAGTATTTGTCTCTTACGAAGAAATCCAGCGTTCCCTTATTTCTTAGATTTAGTGGTGCACCTTGCAATTGTGATAAGTCTTGTACCATCTTTTGTTTCCGATCACTAGTCTTATCTGTTCAAGGTGGCACTAGTACATTTTGGTGGCCTTATTGTTCCCTGAATTGGCTTGTCTAGCATCTTTTTGAGTCATGTATTTTTAATCGGTTGACGTCGACCTGAACATTGCTCTCCTTTATGTTCCAATTTGTCACATTCATAACATACCACAACTCTTTCTTTTGACTGATTTAGTAGTATATGTTGTTGTTTCTTATAAAATTCTTCTATCCATTGAGTTGGTATCTCTATAATATCACTCCTCACGTATTGTTCTTTTTCCTAAGTATTTGTTAGTTTCGTAATTGTTTGTCTTTTATTACATACTAATTGCGTTCTTTCCACTTGGCTTCGAGGTGGTGGTGGTTGTATTATTCATATTTTTCTCTAAACTTGTCATGAGACTCAGCTACCTGTTCGATAAATGACATTAGCTGGTGCTATTGGGTCAGTGGTCTAATCCAGAATCTGTCTCGTCTCTGTTATGTTTTGGCCTCTACCTTGTCCATTTCTCTCGTTTGTGTTTATCCGTAACAAGGCACTTATCAGAATAATGCCAAAACCGCTCTTACGTAACTATGAATTACTATCATAGCTTGGAATTTAGCAATGGACTCCATTTCCATTACTAAAAAATAAATTTAGAATCTTATCTTAGGCTTACAAGGCTCTATAAACTTCTAGACACAGAAGAACTCGTAATTCCAATATGGAACTACTAATGAGCTCAGATAACGAATTCTTAATAGCACTCTATGATTATCTCTCTAATATATGTGGTATCAGACAACTCTCTAAAATACAACAGATCTTTATCCCATACGGATCTAATACTATGCTCTGATACCATATGTTGCGCCCTGCCAAACGCTAACACAAATCCCCATGTCAGATCCCGAGGTACTAGGTGGCACCTCGAAATTTCGGTATGGTCTCCTCTGTTTATGTTAGCATTCCAAGGTGTTCAACCTGCACCTGATAAACGACATATGATCCTACATATAAACAAACAAAATATAATACTAGCGGAAGCTTATATACGTCTAATACACGATTATACAAAAATTTCTCACTCTATCAAAAGTCCTAACGCTCATAACATCTATAATACTCCTTGACAAATCGACCTACTAGGGGGCGTAGTCCCAATACTCACCAGGTGACGAACTCTGGCAGTCTATCTGACTCACCAAATGATCCTCACTCGTGCTTTATACATGTCTTGCCAAACTCTGAATCTAAGACTAAAAAATGGAGAAGGAAAGGATGAGTAACAATGGTTATCCAGTAAGGAAGAAAACAATTTATACCAATAACCTCTCCTATCATGAACGAATAAACATACTGAATTATTTTAAAATATGTAAAGTTTTAAAGAAGAAACTACGATTAACTGGTACATATAGTCAATGATGAGCAATTAAACATTTTAAAACTCACATTACATCGATCATCATTACTCACTATAACATTCTCTTTTTATACAAATCTAATTGATCAAATGGAAAGATTAAATATGGATTTCATTTTATATATCAAAATAAGACAATAGATATATAATACACAATGGTGGAGTATTGGAATTAAAGAGCTGGGATTCACAATTGGATTGCTCCCAGTTGGGACATGATGTTACAATTATTCTCTGACTTTTAGATTCTGATTTTGTGGTCGGTTGCTGCACTTACCACGCTTGGTTGACCATTTATCCGACTCAGGCTAGTCGTTTGACGTGACCGTAAGCAATGGGTCGTTTTTCTATGTGTCAGAACGTTTGACTACTATAGATTGTTAGTAATCACTAACTAATCATCTTCGTCTATGCCTATCAGGCGTACATGTGATTCCCAAATATACAAACCATTCGTATACGAACACCTTTATAGTACAAGTTCACTGGTAAAAATAGAGAGGAATAAACCTGGATTCCAGTTGTGATTCCACTCTCATATGCGTCTCATATCACGTATGAGTTTGGTGGTCCCTACCGTACATCCCAAGATAGTACACCACTCTGGATGATATGACGCACATGTAAACGAACGGACATGTAAACAGCACATCGCGCTAACAGAAAGTAAATAAACATGCAACCAGTAATATTATCCCTGGATATCCATTCACCAACCTACACATAATACAACAATGTAAAATGCAGACATCACCCCTCGGGTGTGACTCTGACATTTTACCGTTTCATCCCCTTTTTCTCTTTTTCAAATTTTTTTTTTCAATTTTCAATCTCTTCAATAAAATATCCATTTTTTGATATTCATCAACTCAATATGAGTTCATTGAATATTAAATTATATTTTCCAACTACAGAATTTATTTTTATCAATAATATTGAAAAAGAATACAAATTTTATATCAAAACGGGGTCCGAGCAGAGAATACAAGACCCAACTGATGGAAATAACCCCTGAAAATATCCTAACCACATATAATTTGTTAAAAAATACAATTAAACATATCAAACATGCAATTTCTCACGTGAATTTTGAAATAACAAAACAATTTTATATTTTGGAAATACATCAAAAATTTTCGATAAAATCCTAAATGCAATTTTCACAATGTACGATTACTAATAGAAATTGAAAGTTCTTTACTATCTCTGTGCGAAAAGATCGAAGCGCGTGCACGGAAATTGATGTGAAAGGTACGAAAATCGAGGTGATTTGCAATTTGAAACGGTTGATTTTTGAAACCGACCGGGTGATTTCGAGGATCTTGATGTCGTCGTCCTTTCTCCCTTCTACAGCGGAGGACGGTTTGACCACGAAATATATGAAATTCAAGGTCGAAGTTATGAAGCCTCCGTATATATATACGACTATTTTTTGACGATATAGGGTGAAAAAGATGAGAAAACAGAAGGAATTTGGGTGGGTTTTATAGATGTCGAGGCTGCGGACGTTTTTCCTTTATGCATCGGAAGTCAACGGCAAGCCGTTTGTGAGAGATCTGGGGTTGAAGTTTAAAAAAAAAAAAAAAAATTTAAAATTTGGTTGTTGGACGGGTTGGAGAAGACGAAGTAATAAAAAAAATTAAAATTTTATTTATATAAAATTTGGGACGAAATTGGTATTTCGCATATTATTTCGATCGACGATAACTTGACCATCCGGACTCCAACACTGACAAATGAATACTTTATTTCCCCTAATTTTTCATTCTGGATCTAATGGTATGGTCAATTTTTAAAAATTCTGTCTCTAACAAAAATTTATATTTTTAACCTGAGGTGACCCCTAAAATTGATGTTATTTTCGTTTTTGACGATAATTTAACTTTCTGGTCTTCAAAAATGATAAATAAATAGCCCTTGTTCAATAATTTTTCGTTATGAACCCAATGGTATAATAAAATCTTAATAATTATTACTTTAACAAAAAGTCACTATTTTAGCCTATCCGACTTGGTAATCGAGGATTTTGCAACTTCTCTGTTTGGATTCGTATTTGAGTTTGTTTACAGGCTAAAGTATGTTTTTCGATCATTTTGAATCTAATGGTAAGGTCAGATTCTATTAAAAAATGATTAGAAATATTCTAAAGTTTTGCCCCTAAGTCCCACTTTCAAGATTTTCTTAAAATTTCACTATTTATTTTTTCTCGAGATTCGAATTGAAAACTCGGGGTTTTACAAGATTTCTCAATATAACAGGGTACCCAAAGAGGATTACTATTGCCATCATCAGAAAAATATATGAGACACATTGAGATTGGTATGAGGAATTGTCTTTCGCACCCTTCGCATGCCAAATTTTGACTTGAGTTACTTTGTGCCCTAAATTATGTGGTATGAGAGGAAGCTTTGAAATGGAAGTTTCATTTCTTAAAGTATTAACAGAAAGCCAATTATCATAAGCAAATTTGATTTATCACAAGTGCAAGATGAGTCACTTGTGTTTTTTATAAGAAATTGAAAGTGTGGGACATGTAAGTTGAAGATTTATCCTTCAAAGAAAATCAAGTAGTTGTCTTCAATTGAATAAAGAAAATTGCAAATCCAATAGGAAAGGTCCTTTCGTCACTAAGATAAGACTGTTTGGAAAAGCTATCAGACTTCAAAGATCATAACGACGCCAAAATGCTAGAATCATTCAACCTCAGCCAGATCGAGTAATACTATATTTAAGGAGGCTATCTTTGGCCGAACCAATTTTCCTGTTGCCTAGCTAAATATCTTCTTCCTTAGCCCATTGCAGCCTTTTAAAAAAAAATTTGCCTTTTTATTTCTCGGCCCGATCATCCAACATAGGGGGAGGGAATGTGCTTGAACTATGTTTTGGTCTGATCCTAAAAACAATTGGGATACGTAGGCACCTGAGAAGTTACTTTAGGCCCAACCACTTCAAAAATAAAAATATATTTCCCATATACAAAAGAAACAAAAGATCCGAAAGAAGAAAAATACAAAAAAAAAAAAGATAATGTCAAAACAGGAAAGAAAATTCGAAGAAAAAAGAAAGAAATAATTAAAAGAAATACCACACAAGGGGCATTCAGATTTTGAGCCTCAAACTACTTTTATTTCTAAGCCTAATCCTAAGCCCACCTATGGAAGTCCTCCTAAGTATCGCAAGAAAAAGTCAAGGAAAATAGTAGGTAAGATCAAGCAGTAGTTTCGAAAGTTCAAAAGAACCAAAAAATAAAACTACTATATTGAAAACTCAAAAGGGTGACTTAAGCAAAAATTAAGGCAAAATTACGGGGATGAAAATTTGAAAGGACGGCCTTGACAACAATCAAAGCAAAAATAAAAAACTAATAAACTCGCTAAATAGAAAATCTTAAAAGTCGATATACGTAAAAGTTAGAACATTCTCGCTAGATTGAAAACTTGAAAAGACAATCTAAACAAAAATCAGAGCAATCAAAAATAAATCTCAATTAAGTTGAGAATTCAAAAATGTGATTTGAGCCATAACATTGAAAGTCCGAATAGCCAAAATTCACCGACTTTGGGGTAAAAAATTAATCATCATGCAATTAATAACCAATTTGAATCAAATATAGACTCATTGGATACAAGACTCTCGTCTATGATTGATCTGAAGAGCTTCACATCCCTAAGTGAACCGATGGAGAGAAAGAATAGATTTTGTGATGAATTTCAAAAGGAAATATTGTGTTCCAATTTCTTTGAGCTTGATTCATAATCTTCAATATAAAAAGTCAAAATAAAAAATTAAACCTTTATTGCACTTGTGGTAATTAAAGATTTTAAACTCTCATAACAATGGTACTTCCCTTTTTCAAAGAGTATAGTTTTCCCCCTTACACTAAGGGCATTTTTTTTCAAATAATTTTCAATTATCCCCAGTGCAATGTTCCCTGTCAAATTAAGGGCATTTTATTTTGAAGCTTGATCAATTTCAAATCCAAAGGATAAGATTAACCCTAAATTTTATATTATCCATTTGATAGCAATTTTGAAAATTCCTAAGGTTCAAAAAAAGTTAAAATGTTGACATGACCTTCATAAAATTCAACTCTTTGTTTAAACAAAAAATTCAAATGCATTGTTAATCCCATGTTTGTTTTGCCCCAAAAAAATAAGTTCATTACTCTTTTACCCCGAGTAGGTAGAGTAGAACTCCCAAAAAAATAGTTCATTACTCTTTCACCCCGATCAGGTAGAGTAAGACTCCCAAAACAGAAGTTCATTACTTTTTCACCCCGAGTAGGTAGAGTGGGACTTCCAAAAAATTAGTTCATTACTCTTTCACCCCAAGTAGGTAGAGTAGGACCCCCAAAAATAAGTTCATTACTCTTTTACCCCGAACAGGTAGAGTAGTACAGCCCCAAAAAATAAGTTCATTACTCTTTCACCCCGAGTAGGTAGAGGACTCCCAAAAAAATAAGTTTATTACTCTTTCACCCCAGGCATGCAGAGTATGACTCCCAAAATAATAAGTTCATTACTCTTTCATCCAGAACAGGTAGAGTAGAACTCCCCAAAACAAAACAGAAATATATATAAAAAATAATAGTTTATTACTCTTTCACCTAAGGAAAATAGAGTAGGACATTCAACTTTTCCTTTAATATTACTCAGATTATGCTCAGTTTAATTTCTCTCAAGTTTCACTAAGGTTTTACCTACATTTTACTAAGTCATTTTAATCAGTTTTTCATTGCTAAGTTCATTACCCTCCCATCATGAATGCGTAGAATGGAAGTGCGTCTTTCCAAAATAATCATTAAACTATTACACACACAAGTACTCTCATTGCATTTGCATTAGTCAAGGAGAATTTTTCAAAATTCATGGATTTGACATTTTTTAGTCTAAGGAGAACTTACCTTCAAGGATCTGGAAGCCTCGACAAATCATCAAATCAGATTGTAAAATGAGTTTTCGTTGGCTTTTGCAGTCAGATGTTATACTATCTAACATAATAAATTGGCTATCAGGATTATACAAACATTCCTCATTCTAATAAAAGTCTTAATGCTCTATACAACATCTATAATACTCTTGGACAAATCGACACCACAAGGGGGTATAGCCCCAGTACTTACCAGGTGACGAACTCTGGTTGTCCATCTAACCCACCAGATGATCCTCACTCGTGCTCTATACCTGTCTCGTCAAACTCTGAATCTGAAACTAAAAAAAATGGAGAAGAAAATGGTGAGTAACAATAGTTACCCAATAGGGAAGCAAATAATTTCTGCCAATAACCTCTCCTAACATGAATGAATAAACATACTAATCATTTTAACATATGTAGAATTTTATACAAGAAACTACAATTAACTGGTACATATAGCCAATGATGAGCAACTAAACATTTTAAAATTCACATTACATTATCGGCAATACTCACTATAACATTTTATTTTTATACAAATCTAATTGACTAAATGGAAACATTAAATATGCATTTCATTTTATATGTCAAAATAAGGCAATAAATACATAATACACAATGGTGGAATAGTGGAATTAGAGAATTGAGATTCACTACTGGATCGCTCCTAGTGAGGACATGATGTTTCATAATAAAGTATTAGTTCTTGATTTTGTGACTGGTAACTGTTTACCACACTTGCGGGATCATTTATCCAACTCAGACTAGCCGTTTGACGTGATCGTTAGCAATGAGTCTCTTTTGGATGTGTCAGAACGTTCGACTACTATAGATTATTAGTGATCACTGACTAATCATCTTCGTCTATGCCTATCAGATGTGCATGTGATTCCCAAATATACAAACCATTCATATACGACCACCTTTACATTACAAGTTCACTAGTAAAAATAGAGAGGAATAAACCCGAATTTCAGTTGTGATTCTACTCTCATACGCATCCCATACCACGTATAAGTTTGGTTGTCCCTATTGAACATCCCAGGAAAGTATATTACTCTGGATGATATGATAGACTATTCCTTCAGGTATTCATAAGCTCTTTAACAATTCACAAAATAGCTACATATACATATATATATATATATATATATATATATATATATATATATATATATATCATTTCTTTTCTTTGAAAATAATTAGAAAATTTTCTTAGAAAACAAGTGAGAAATTAACATTACAAAGTTGAGAATGGATATCCAGTTTCCTACCATGCAATTGTGGCCACCCGGCCTAAAATAAAAAATAAAACTTGGAACCTCTGCGCCAACAGAATTTAAATAAGCATGCAACCAATCAGTATCCTTGGATATCCCTTCACCATCCTATACATAGCATTACAATGTAAAATGCAGACATCACCCTTCGAGTGTGACTCTTACATTTTACAATTTCGATTCTTCCACTTTTTTACGTTTTCAAACACAGCATTCATTTTTCGAATTCATTTACTCAAATATTCATTTTTCGATATGAAATCCTTTTTCACATTTTGAAATTTATTTTTATCATTTAAATTAAAAATTTACAAAACTTATATCAAAACAGGGTCTGAGCAGTGCATAGAACCGAACTGGCAAAAATACCCCAGTAAAATATCCTACCCACGTATAGTTTGTTATAAAATATAATCAAACATATTAAATATACAAGTTCTGGCGTGAATTTGAAATAACAAAAAGAATTATATATTTTTTTTGGAAACACATCACAAGTTTTCATTAAAACCCTAAATGTGATATTTACAATCTCCGATTATCAATAGAAATTGAGATTCGTTACAATCTCTGTGCGAGATGATTAAAACATTTGCACAAAAATCGAGAAGATTAACTCGAAAATCAAAATGGATAAAACTTCGAGGCTGCTGACTTTTGAATCTGCTCCGGTGGTTCGAAGATCTCGATACCGTCGTCATTCTCCCTTCTACAATGGATGACGGTTTGGCTTCAAAATAGATAAAATCTAAGGTCGAAGTTTCGAAACCCCCGTATTATCTATGGTGATTTTTGATGAGACGGGGCGAAAAATGAGATAAAACGAGGCTGTGGACATTTTTCCCTTCTACGTCGGAAGTCGACAGCGATCTGTTCGCGACAAATCTAAGGTTGAACTTTTGGAGAAAAATTAAAATTTTCATCAAAATACGTTGGCTGATTTTGGTCTGATTAAAATGATGATGCATAGTGTTTTCATTTAAATAATATTTTTTGGGACGAAATCGGTATTTTACCTATTGTTTCGTTTGACGATAAATTGACCGTCTGAACTCCAAAAGTGATGAATAAATACTCTATTTTATCTAATTTTTCATTCCAGATCTAATGGTGTGGTCAAATTCTACAAATTATGTCTCTAACAAAAATTTACTTTTTCTATGGCATCTCGCCAAAAACTAACACAAATCCCCATGTCAGATTTCGAGGTACTAGGTGGCACCTCAAAATTTCGGCATGGTCTCCTCTATTTATGTTAGCATTTCAAGGCAATTCAACCTACACCTAATAAACAATATACAATCCTGCATATATACATATAAAATATAATACTAGTGGAAGCCTAAATACATCTAATAAAGTAAGAAAGATCAGAATGCGGAAGAATAATCAAAATACAGGATTATACAAATATTTCTCACTCTAACAAAAGTCCTACCGCTTAGAACAAAATCTATAATACTTTTGGACAAATCGACACCACTAAGGACTATAACCCCAATATTCACCAAATAACAGACTCTGGCTGTCTATCTGACCTACTAGATGATTCTCACTCATTTCTTCACCAAACTTCGGATCTAAAACTAAAAAAATGGAGAAGGAAATGGTGAGTAACAATGGTTATCCAGTAGGGAATCAAACAATTTCTACCAATAACTTCTCCTAACATGAACGAATAAACATACTAAATCATTTTAAAATATGCAAAGTTTTACAGAAGAAATTACGATTAACTGGTACATATAGCCAGGGATGAGCAACTAAACATTTTAAAACTCACATTACATCGATCAGTAGTACTTATTATAATACATTCTCTTTTTATACAAATCTAATTGATCAAATGAAAATATTAAACGTACATTTCATTTTATATATCAAAATAAAGCAACATATACATAATACACAATGGTGGAGTAGTGGAATTAGAGAGTTGGGATTCACGACTAGATCGCTCCCAGTCAGGACATGATGTTTAATAATAAAGTAGTAGTTCTTGATTTTGTGGTTGGTCGCTGCTTACCACACTTTTAAGACTATTTATCTGGCTCAGGCTGGCCATTTGACATTACCGTGAGTAATGAGTCTCTTTTCGATATGTCAGAACGTTCGACTAGTATAGATTGTTAGTGGTCACTGACTAATCATCTTCGTCTATGCCTATCAGGCATGCATGTGATTCTCAAATATACAAATCATTCGTATACAACCACCTTTACACTACAAGTTCACTGGTAAAGATAGAGAGAAATAAACTCGGATTCCAGTTGTGACTCCACTCTCATACGCATCCTATACCACGTATGAGTTCGGTGGTCCCTACCATACATCCCAGGATAGTACACCACTCCGGATGATATGACATACTATCCCTTCAAGCATTCACAGACTCTTTAACAGCTCACAAAATAGCTACATATATATATTATTTTCATTTGAAAACAAAAGGGAAATTAACAATACAAGATTGAGAATGTATATCCAGTTTCCTACCATGCAAGTGTGGCCACCCAGCCTAAAATAAATAACATAACAGAAAAGTAAACAGCCCCTCGAGTTAAGAGAAAGTAAATAAATATGCAACCAGTAACATTATCCCTAGATATCCGTTCACCAACTTACACACAACACAACAATGTAAAATGCAGGACATCACCCCTCGGGTGTGACTCTGACCTTTTACCGTTTCATACCATTTTTCTCTTTTTTCAATTTTTACCGTTTTCAATCTTTCAAAAAAATATTTACTTTCTGATATTCATCAACTCCAATTGAGTTCATTGAATATTAAATCATTTATTTCAACTATGAATTCATTTATCAATAACATTGAAAAAGTACAAAACTTAGATCAAAACGGGATCCGAGTGGTGCATAGGACCCAACTGACGAAAATAACCAGGTGAAATATCCTACCCACGTATAATTTGTTATAAAATACAATTAAACATATCAAATATGCAAATTCTAACATGAATTTGAAATAATCAATTAAACTCTATATTTTTAGAAACTCACCACAAAATTTTAATAAAATCCCAAATGCAATTTTCACAATCTACAATTACTAATAGAAATTAAGAGTTCCTTACAATCTCTGTACGAGATGATCGAAGTGCATGCGCGAAAATCAAGGTGAATGGTATGAAAATCGAGATGGATCAAATTTTGAAGCAGCTGATTTTTGAATCTGACCTAGTGGTTTTGAAGGTTTCGACACCGTCGTCATTTCTTCCTTCTGCGATAAAGGATAGTTTGATCCCGAAACAGACGAAATCCGAGGTCAAAGTCTTGAAATCCCAATATATAAATATAGCTGATATTTGACGATATGGAGTGAAAAAGAAAGTGAAATGGAAAGTGGTTGTGTGGGTTTTGTAGAGAACACGACTACAGACATTTCTCCTTTCTGCGTCGATCGACGACGGCGAGCCGTTTATCTTGAATCTGAGGTTGAAGTTTTAAAAAAAAAAAAATTTTTTTTTAAATTTTGTTGACTGTTGGACGGGTTGGAGAAGACGAAGAATAAAAAAATTTTAAAAATTTTATTTATATAAATTTTGGGACGAAATCGGTATTTTGCCTATTATTTCGTTTGATGATAACTTGACCATCCGGACTCCAAAAATGACGAATGAATACTCTATTTTATCTAATTTTTCGTTCCGGATCTAATGGTATGATCAATTTCTACAAATTTTGTCCCTAACAAAAATTACATTTTTACCCTTAGATGACCCCTAAAATTGACGTCAATTTTCATTTTTTTTACGATAATTCGACTTTCTGTGCTCCAAAAATGACAAATAAATAGTCCATATTCAATAATTTTTTGTTATGAACTCAATGGTATAATCAAATATTAATAATTCTTGCTCTAGTAAAAAGTTACTATTTTAACCTGTTCCGACACGGTAATCAAGGATTTTGTAACTTTTATGTTTGGACTCTCATTTGAGCGTGCTTATAGGCTAAAATATGTTTTTCGATCATTTTGAATCCAATGGTGAGGTCGGATTTCATTAAAAATAATCAAAAATATCCTAAAGTTTTACCCCTAAGTCCTACTTTTAAGATTTTCTCAAAATTCCATTATTTATTTTTCTCGAGATACGAATCGAAAACTCGTGGTTTTACATTTTCGGCCTGATGAGACCATAAAATTGATGTCATTTTTATTTTTGACGATAATTCGACTTTCTGAATTCAAAAATGACAAGTAAATGGTCCATTTTTAATCATTTTTTGTTAGGAATCCAATGATATGATCGAATTTTAAAAATGTTTACTTTAGCAAAAAGTCATTATTTTAACTCAAAAATTGAGGATTTTATAATTTTTCTGTTCGAACTAGCATTTGAGCATGTTTATAGGCTGAAGTATGTTTTCTGACCATTTTGAGTCCAATCGTGAGGTCAGATTTCATTAAAAATGACTAGAACAAAATCTTATAACTTTACCCTAAGTACCACTTTTAGGATTTTCTCAAAATTTCACTATTTATTTCCTCGAGATACGAATTGAAAACTCGGGGTTTTATATTCTCCCCCCCTTAAAAAAAATTTCATCCTCGAAATTGAAATCATATCTTATCAAATTCGTCGTCACCACACAACATGTATGATAAACGATACCTACCCTCAATTATCATCTATTCTCGGTTCTAGCCAATCTCATTTTCAATTCATAAATCTTTTATCACCAATTTTTCATTAATCCAATACATCTATCAATTAATCACTCCAAAATTACTCTCATATTCCAACTAATCCATCATTTGTATAATCCTAAGATAACAATCAATTCACAATATATCATTTCCCCACCAGTATCTACCAACAACAATCCTTTCCCATTTTCTCTATTATTTACCTTTACTTCTCTCACCAATTACACCGTCTATTATATTGTACTCATACTTGCCATGAATATTATTTCTCAATGCATAGACTTACCGTAGACACACCACTACTATTTGCACATCATTCAATACTTCTTAATAAAATAATATACAACATCCACACTTAATATACTCCTACTACAATACAAAGGTCCACTAATACTAAATTCATAAATCGCATTAAAATCTACATTTCCAATACACCACTATCTTTATGTTCAATACAATACTCAATTTTCTACTCTATCTTACCATACCTATTTCTTTAATACTCTTTGCCCCATACTACCTCAATAACTTTTTATCAATCATAATCTCTTTGTGGTGTAGATAATTTCATTATTCGACTCATGTCAGTAATTTTTAGATCTAGTAAGTGTACAAAATCTCAATAGAATTATATGATCTAGAGGAACTAGTATTGAATAGAACTCCACTTTCTAATATTATAATTAAAAATTATACCTTCCAAAACTTCGTCGGAGACAGGTACTTTCTCCCGGATCACAACCCTTGTTTGCGATTGTGATAGAGGAGACCCTCTCCTAATATGTCCCACCTGATCACATGCATAACATGTCAACGATCCTGTCTTCATAGATTTTCTGGGCAGTTGGTAAACTGGGGTCTATAGGCTTTGAACCTGTCTTGTTGGTTTCGTTGGCCTTATTGGCATCATTAGAGCTCTAACTACTCTATAACTCAATGATGGGAGAACTGTACAACTCGGTAGTGAAGGAATTATATATTGTGGATACACTAATCTAGGGGAGATTAGCCACGAATACATCGACCTCTTGTCTGGATCTGATCTAGGAAGAAAAGAAATCCAAGGTCGACTAATTTGCCCTATAAAGATCTGGAACTCCATCTCTCCTCACTCTACCCTCTAAGCTTGACTCATCGTATCTCTATAATTGGTAGTCTCAATCATTGACCTCCTGGCCCTTAGGTAGGGTTATAGTCCTTGAAAGCGCCCTCGATCCGCGAGGTGCGCGGATCCGCTTTTGACCCTTGAGGTTTGGGAGTCGCCACCTAGTTGTTAAAGTCTAGGACCCAAACTAACTCTAAAAAAGGCAAACTAATCTACGAAAGAAAAAAAACAAAAGGTCCGGGGATCACATTACGGGGTTGGAAGGTGTTAGGCACCAACCCCGCCCGGCCAAAGTCGGTCTCTACTACAACTTTCCCAAATAAATTACATTGCTAAAAAAAACCTAGATAATGATTAAAAAAAAAATATTAAACCCTTTCCGATAGCAAAGACTTTGTTCCCTTAGATCCGACAAAAATTACTCCTTGTACCGTACTCCCTTACTTCGTTCTGTCTCTGGATTTGATTTCGGATTTTCGAGACAAGGTATCTCCTTTTTTTTTATCCGGACTCTTCGAGTTTATTATGGATTTTGTGATGTTTTTAGAAGGCTTTTAGGTATTTTTTAGGCTAAAATCGAAGGAGGGATATTAGGTAAGGAGTTGGGGCTCCAAAACTAGGGTTTATGGGAGGCTAGGGGGACTTTTAGACCTACTTCTCTTAGGGTTTATGATTTGATACGAAAATAGGGTGTGAGCACCTCTATTTATAAATTTTTTTAGGGGTTGATTTTGATAGAGTTAGTGTTTAATTAGAGTTGTGTTTTAGTTAGAATTGTTTTAGGTAGAATTGTGTTTTAATTAGAATTGTTTTAGGTTGAGTTGTGTTTTAGTTAGAACTCTATTAGATAGAGTTATTATTTAATTAGAACTCTATTATGATTTTGACTTTTGTCTTATTTGATTGACTTTTAATATTTTGACTTTAGTCTTAATTGATTGACTTTTAATATCTTGACTTCAGTCTTGCTTAATTGACTTTAATTTTGACGTTAGTCTCACTTGATTGACTTTAATACCTTGACCTTAGTCTTGCTTAATTGACTTTAAATTTTTGGAGAACTCCCCTCTATTATATCTTTAATTTTTTGGACCCCCAAATAGAGGGGTCCTTAAAGAAATATCTCACGAACCCTCAATAATTTTACTTGAAAGTCCGATTGATCGATTTCTTTGGTTCAAATTTTTAATTAATTTCATTAATGTTTCATTTTAATTATTTAATATTTTATTATTAATTTTGAAATTTTAATATGAAAATTGTGAAATTATCGTTTTGCCCCCCAGAGAGGACTTTTCACGTTTTAAGTCAGTTTTTAATGTTCTAGGATGTTTTAGAATCGATTTTCATAAGGAATTCAATGGAAATATTAGTTTGTGTCATTTATGAAATTTTTTATGTGAAATGGTCATGAACTTTATGAGGGGCATTTTCGTAATTTTATCGAATTCTGTTAGAATTGGTGAAATGATTTATTTGATTTCGATTTGTTGTTTTATGTGTTCGAAAGGGTTTTCCTAATCATAACGTAGGCTCTAGGGTTGTTTTGATGTTAGGGGTATTTTGATAATTTGGTCAATTTTTAGTGATTTTTATCGTGAAGCTTCTTTTTGGGTCTGCAAGATGATGATTTCTATATTTCTGGGGTCATATTTTCCTGGCGTAGCGTCGTTTCTAAGGTTTTGTCAGTTCGAGATACCTCATCCGGATTTCTGAAATATTTCTGGTAACAAAATAAAGCAATGGAAATAACATCCATCATTGGGAATCATTGCGATTGGGTTGACAAGTTGATTAATCAGGCGGATGCAAAAGTGAGGTGTCTACAGATGTCCCTCTTTGGCAGAGGGTTGAAGCAAACTAGATAGCAAATCTATTTTGGTAGATAGAGCGATATCCGAATGCCAAAGCTAATGACTGTTCATTTTGCAGCCTGATTTAGCAATTCGTCAGGATGTTCGGATCCTTGAGCGTAAAACTCTCCCCGAACTAAAAAGTTGTCAGATCCTTGAGCTTGAGCTATCACTGACAGTGTCAGATCCTTGAATTTTAGAGAATTCTCCCTGACTAAAAAATACAAGTGTGAGTGTATGTATTGTGTGTAACTGTGCAAAGATTGAGAAAAAAAACTAAGCATAATTTGAGCAAAGTGAGCATAATCTGAGCAAATTTTGAATGTCTTCCTCTACCTACCCTAAGTGAACGAGTAATAAACTAATTTTTTGAAAGTCCTACTCTACCTGCCTAGGGTGAAAGAGTAATGAACTAATTTTTTTGAGAAGTTCTACTCTACCTGCTCAGAGTGAAAGAGTAATGAACTAATTTTTTTGGGAGTCCTACTCTACCTGCCCAGGGTGAAAGAGTAATGAATTAATTTTTTTGGGAAGTTCTACTCTACCTACTCGGAGTGAAAGAATAATGAACTAATTGTTTTGGGAGTCCTACTCTACCTGCCCAAGGTGAAAGAGTAAAGAACTAATTATTTTGGGAAGTTCTACTCTACCTACTCGGAGTGAAAGAGTAATGAACTAATTTTTTAGGAGTCCTACTCTACCTGCCTAGGGTGAAAGAGTAATGAACTAAATTTTTTTTTTTTGGAAGTTCTACTCTACCTACTCGGAGTGAAAGAGTAATGAACTAAACTTTTTAGGAAGTTCTACTCTACCTGCTCAGGGTGAAAGAGTAATGAACTAATTTTTTTTTTTTTGGAAGTTCTACTCTACCTACTCGGAGTGAAAGAGTAATGAACTAAACTTTTTAGGAAGTTCTACTCTACCTGCCTGCAGGTTGAAAGAGTAATGAACTAATTTTTTTTTTTTTTTGGAAGTTCTCTACTCTACCTACTCGAGTGAAAGAGTAATGAACTAAACTTTTGGAAGTTCTACTCTACCTGCTCGGGGTGAAAGAGTAATAAACTTTTTTTTTGTTTCTTGGAAGTTCTACTATACCTACTCGGAGTGAAAGAGTACTGAACTAATTTTTTTATTTTGAGAAGTTCTACTCTACCTACTCGGGGTGAAAGAGTAATGAACTAATTTTTTTATTTTGAGAAGTTCTACTCTACCTACTCGGGGTGAAAGAGTAATGATAATGAACTTTTTTTGGGAGTCCTACTCTACCTGCCCAGGGTGAAAAGAAGTAATGAATTAATTTTTTTGGGAAGTTCTACTCTACCTACTCGGAGTGAAAGAATAATGAACTAATTGTTTTGGGAGTCCTACTCTACCTGCCCAAGGTGAAAGAGTAAAGAAAATTATTTTGGGAAGTTCTACTCTACCTACTCAGAGTGAAAGAGTAAAGAAATAAATTTTTTTGGGAGTCCTACTCTACCTGCCCAGGGTGAAAGAGTAATGAACTAATTTTTTTTTGCAAGTTCTACTCTACCTACTTGGAGTGAAAGAGTATGAAGAACTAAACTTTTTGGGAAGTTCTACTCTACCTACTCGGAGTGAAAGAGTAATGAACTAAGCTTCTTGGGAAGTTCTACTCTACCTACTCAGAGTAAAAGAGTAATGAACTAAGCTTTGAGGGAACAAACGGGGGATTAACCTCACATTTGATTTTTTTTAATAAAAAGTTAGATTTTATGAAGCTCCGGTAAACATTTTAACTCTCTTTGAATCTTAGGAGTTTTCAAAATTGCTATCAAGAGGGTAACCTTTAATTCAAAGTTAACCTTATCCTTTGGGGTTGAAATTGACCAGGCATCAGAACAAAAATGCCCCTAGTTTGACAAGGAACATTGCACGGGATAATTGAACATAATTTGAAAATAAATGCCCCTAGTGTAAGGGGGGAAACTGTATCTTTAGAAAAAGGAAGTGCCCTTGTTATGAAAGTTTGAAATCCTTGATTATCGCAAGCGCAATAAAGGTTTAACTTTTAATTTTGACTTTTTATATTGAAGATTTTGAGTCAGGCTCAAAGAAATTGGAACAAAATATTTCTTTATGAAATTCATCATAGAATTTGTTCTTTCTCCCCGTCAGTTCGCTTATGGACATGAAACTCTTCAGATCAATCATAGACGAGATACTTGTATCCACTGAGTCTATATTTGGTTCAAACTGGATATTGAAACTTGATCATTCGAACTTCTGATATTTCGGCACGGGTTACCTTTTCAGCTTCTTAACTCAACGGAGATTTTCTTTTATTTTTTAATAGCTCTAAGTTTTGCCTAGATTGCCTATTCAGGTTTTCAATCTAGCGAGCATGCTCTAGTTTTTGCCTAGATCGCCTTTTTAAGTTTTCGATCTCGCGAGCTTACAATTTTTTTCTTTTTTTCTTGCTTTGATTGTTGCCAAGGTCATCCTTTCAGATTTTTAACCTCGTGAGCTTGTATTAATTTTTGCCTAAGTTGTCCTTTTGGGTTTTCAACCTAGCAGGCTCTTTTTTTTTCCTGTCTGAATTTCTGAAGTTGCTGTCTGATCATGCTTTGCTATCTTCCTTGACTTTTTGCACGGTACTTAGGAGGACTTTCATGGGTAAGCTTAGGACTGGGTATAAAAAGAAAGGAATCTTGATGCTCAAAAATCCAAATGCCCCTTGTGTGGCATTTCCTTTTAAATTATTTTCTTTTTTCCTTGAATTTTCTTCCCCACTTTGACAATTTTTTTCTTTTGAATTTTTTTCTTTTTAGATTTTTTCTTTGTCGGGGAATCTATTTTTATTTTTTTTATTTTGATGTGGTCGGGCCTGAAGTAACTTCTCAGGTTGCCTACGTACCCCAAATTTTTGGGATTAGACCAAAACGTAGTTCGGATTTTTCCCTCCCCTGGGTTAGGTGATCGGGCTGAGAAAGAAAAATGCATCATTTTTTTTTTGGAAAGGCTGCAAAGGGCTGAGAAATGAGATATTGAACTGGTTAGCAAGAAAATTGATTTGGCCAAAGATGGCCTCCTTAAATGTAGTACCGTTTGATCTGGTCAAGGTTGGTTGACTCTGGTAGTTCAATTCCATCATGATCTTGAAGTCTAACAGTTTTTCACAGATAATATTTCCTTAATGATTGAATCTCTCCAATTGAGTTCGAACTTTCTACGATCGAGGAAAAGTACTCAAAATTTTTTTTGGGTAGTCTGATGCTTAGATCCTTGACTTATAAGTGATGAACTTTGACTTTCTTGTCAAACATGCGAGTGACTCTTCTCCATTGACAGACCTAATCTGTTTAACAATTAACTTCCATCAAGACCTTGAGATACAAGATTTTCCCTTTTAACCGATAAGATTGCTTCCATATCATACTAGAGTGACTCTAGTAGAAGACTGTATTGAAGTGTAATATGTCCATAATGCGAATGGTAATTTTTCTGGCCAATCCCGGTGTGATGTGTGATTGACACATTTTCACGATGATTATCTTGAGATTTTTACTAGCTGCTTCAACTATTCCATCGATTTTAAAATTCCAGCACTGATACATTTTATAATCCCTCCTCTGACTATGTCAGTCAATTCTGGTTTGTATATGTGGTGTTCTCGTAGGATAGGTATATATTTCATGTTGAACAACACTCCAAATTTAACCGACATATCCTCATAGGACCATGTAAGCAAGTCTTTTGAATTTTCTGAATAAATTCATCATCTCTTTGTGCTCCTCTGGGGATAAGTTAGTTCCAATATGAATTTCTTGGGAATTATTTTTGTTCCGAGGTCAATGACCTTTGCTTCCTCGAGCAAGACATTTATCTTCTCATTTAATAGGGGGTTCCTTATTAGAGGAATTTCTCCTTGAAGCCAGTTATTAGTTAATTTGTTAATGCGCTCAAGGTATTCAAAAATTTTCTTTATCCAATCAAATTCAGAAGGGGCGACAGACACTTCTATAAACTCGATAAACTAACTCGACTCAATAGGAAAAGAGTAGACTCAATTTAAAGAAGACATGACCTTGCTGAAAAAAAAGACTCGAGCTAACCCAAATGACTCATGAAAACTCAAGACAACTACCCACACCGGGCTTGATTAGGACTGAGGACTGAAACATTACTTACAACCGGCATGACTGAGGCATTGTGATCTTCAAAGAACAACTGGGCGATGTTGAGAAATTTTGAGGTCATTTTTCACTGTTGACTTGGTATTGATGTTTACTCTAACTGATCGAATTTTCAACCCTAGCTAGACGATGGACGATTGAGCTTAGATATAATGATAACCCTTAAACCTCATTGAAGGTGAATTTAATCAATTCCAGGATTACCCCCTTGATAAAATTTTAAACGAACCCTGAGATTTTATTGAATTATGTGCACCAATCCATTAAACAATTCATTAATGTAATGATTATTCAGAAAAATAATTTATTGGCACTATTGAAAAAATATTGACAAATAATGTTTTCATTGAATAACAACTTCCACAAACATATTTCAATAATTTTTCATGCAAAAATAGATTTTTTGTAAACCATTTTTTTTTTCAAAAATATTTTTCTTCCTTTTCTTTTTTTTAGAAAACATTTTCTTTTAGAAAAATTTTTGGGAAAGCATTTCCTTTTGGAAAATCTTATTCTTCCGAAAAATATTTTACTTTTGAAAAGCATTTCTCTTTTGGAAAACATTTTTCTTCTTTCAAAATGGGTTTAAAATCCGAATCAGAAAAAAGTTTGAATTTCATTTTGATTCAAATGGCTCGACCCATAATGATCGTTGGATAGAGATGGACTGGGTCAAGTTTAAAATGGATTTTTTTATTGGGTTGGTGCACCCATTTTAATTTTCAAAAATAACATTTTTGATCCTTGGGGACAATCATACACTCTGATCTCATCATTCACATCATTCACATACATTCATCAATCCAAAGGTTCCATTCAATAAACAACCCGGGAACACCTACGATAAGTTCGAGTCGTGACCTACAGGAAAGGTTTCTAGATTCTAAGCTTAGTACGTGCAATACATTTTTATCTAGCCACCCTTGACCAAGCACACCTATATACCTTTCGATACGTGGTGACTTGGTTTGATATACCGTATAGGTGATAATCTAAAATCTCAACCCACTTCTCTGAAGTCAAAAACAGCCAGTTTGATCTCCAGTTGAGAGGTGGCGCACGATGCTGAGCAAGGGCCCACTTAAATACCTCTCGTCTAGAATAGACGTAGTCTATCCCCCTCGTACAGTAGGGTACAGCGGGGCAAGATTTCGCTTAGGCACTGGTTTCGATCAAGAAGTGCAATTGATATACTTAGATTATCTTTTACATACCTATGGGTACGAGTCAAGAGTTGTAGCTTTCATAAATGGTTTGGCATCCCACGAGGGGACCGACCACGTACTAGTACAACGTTGGCAATCGAGACATGTGACTGTGTGGCTCACAATAGGTATAAGGCTCAGGTCGCTCCAGCCTGGATGCATCAATATATCTCTCAGAATCACCTGATCAGACGGTATTAATGCCCTAGTTTGATATACCCAAAGGTTCGTGACTGGAGTTGTGATTTTCATGAATGACGTCGCATCTCCGAAGAGATTGGGCCACGCACTAGTGTCACATTGGCTATATAGGACGTGTAAGTGTGCAAAACAGTAAACGTGCATGTGGTGTATGTAAAACAGGGTGGGGTGTGCCCGGGGCCTTTTTCAAACACATGGGCCCATGGGCCAGATTATGTCATCACATATGGATATCAAATGAATATTCATCAAGAAAATAATACAAAACCCATCACATCGAAATTAAGATGAAAGCAAACACATCACAAATATATCTGTAGAGATCATGGCACATTATATGGGCATATAACACAAATAATAATTAATCTGATCCAACATAAAAAAAGGCCCACAAATTTGTTGTCTATGGTCCAATCAAGGGTTACTTTTGGGTGATCCAAAATAAATCGAGATTCCAATAGATGTTACATTGATGATAGAATGACAATGGTTGAGATGAGCTCACTCTTAGGAACATTAATTGTTCTAACATTAGATAAATTCGGATTTTCTATGAATTAGGAAAATACAATCTGAACTTACATCGATGATATTTAAGGCTCCCGATAACGAAATCGAGTGAACTCAAGTTCTAAATTAATCTACTCGATGAGATTTACATTTTATTAATAGGTGCCCAGACTTAGTTCTCACTAGAATGTTCTGTAAAAACATTTTAACATTGCTGTCCCAACCTTCATTTAGAAACAATTCCAGATTTACAGATTGAAATTGCATCGATGATATCTAAGGCTTCTGATAACAAAATTGAGTGAACTCAGGTTCTAAATTAATCTACTCGATGAGATCTACGTTTTATTAAAGGTTCCCAGACTTAATTCTCACTAGAATATTCTGTAAAAATGTTTTAACATTGCTGTCCCAACCTTCATTCAGCAACAATTTCAGATTTACAGATTGAACTTGCATCAATGATATCTAAGGCTTCCGATAACGAAATTGAGTGAACTCAGATTCTAAATTAATCTACTCGAGGAGATCTACGTTTTATTAAGAGGTTTCTAGACTTAATTCTCACTAGAATATTCTATAAAAACGTTTTAACATTACTATCCCAACCTTCATTCAGCAACAATTCTAGATTTACAGATTGAATTTACATCGATGATATCTAAGGCTTCCGATAACGAAATTGAGTGAACTCAGATTCTAAATTAATCTACTCGATGAGATCTATATTTTATTAACAGGTTCCCAGGCTTAATTCTTAATAGAATGTTTTGTAAAAACATTTTAACATTACTGTCCCAACCTTCATCATTCCATCATTTTCATATGTCAATTTGAATCTTTCATTATTTAGGGGTCATAAAAAAGTGATCCTTAATTGAAAAAAAAAATGTAATACCCAAAATCATCTACAATCAAGTCACAAAAATAAATAAATAGAAAAAAATAAATAAAATAAATCGAACTAAATAATAAAAAAAACTAGGTCATCTTGGCAATGCTCACATACTTGGAGTTTTTCAAGTTTGATCCTCAATAGTTCCCCAGCAGAGTCGACACTGAAAGCGTTCTCGATCCGTGGGTTGCGCGGATCCACTTTTGAACCTTGAGGTTTGAGAGTCGTCACCTAGTTGTTAAGGTCTAGGAACCAAACTAACTCTAAAAAAGGTAAACTAATCTACGAAAGAAAAAAACTAAAGGTCCGGGGATCACATTACGGGGTTGGAAGGTGTTAG
Organism: Akebia trifoliata; assembly: GCF_017979445.1. Classification (NCBI taxonomy): domain Eukaryota; kingdom Viridiplantae; phylum Streptophyta; class Magnoliopsida; order Ranunculales; family Lardizabalaceae; genus Akebia; species Akebia trifoliata. The sequence goes on from NC_141385.1 coordinate 18,930,651, forward strand.
GCACCAACCCCGCCCGGCCAAAACCGGTCTCTACTAACTTTCCCAAATAAATTACATTGCTAAAAAAAACCTAGATAATGATAAAAAAAAAGTATATTATACCTTTCCGATAGCAAAGACTTTGTTCTCTCAGATCCGACAAAAATTACTCCTTGTACCGTACTCCCTTACTTCGTTCTGTCTCCGGATTTGATTTCGGATTTTCGAGGCAAGGTATCTCCTTTTGTTTTATCCGGACTCTTCGAGTTTATTATGGATTTTGTGATGTTTTTAGAAGGCTTTTAGGTGTTTTTTAGACTAAAATCGAAGGAGGGATGTTAGGTAAGGAGTTGGGACTCCAAAACTAGGGTTTATGGGAGGCTAGGGGGACTTTTAGACCTACTTTTCTTAGGGTTTATGATTTGATACGAAAATAGGATGTGAGCACCTCTATTTATAAACTTTTTTAGGGGTTGATTTTGATAGAGTTAGTGTTTAATTAGAGTTGTGTTTTAGTTAGAATTGTTTTAGGTAGAATTGTGTTTTAATTAGAATTGTTTTAGGTTGAGTTGTGTTTTAGTTAGAACTCTATTAGATAGAGTTATTATTTAATTAGAACTCTATTATGATTTTGACTTTTAATATTTTGACTTTAGTCTTAATTGATTGACTTTTAATATCTTGACTTCAGTCTTGCTTAATTGACTTTAATTTTGACTTTAGTCTCACTTGATTGACTTTAATACCTTGACCTTAGTCTTGCTTAATTGACTTTAAATTTTTGGAGAACCCCCCTCTATTATATCTTTAATTTTTTGGACCCCCAAATGGAGGGGTCCTTAAAGAAATATCTCACGAACCCTCAACAATTTTACTTGAAAGTCCGATTGATCGATTTCTTTAGTTCAAAATTTTAAATTAATTTCATTAATGTTTCACTTTAATTATTTAATATTTTATTTATTAATTTTGAAAATTTTAATTATGAAAATTGTGAAATTATCGTTTTGCCCCCGGAGAGGACTTTTCACGTTTTAAGTCAGTTTTTAATGTTCTAGGATGTTTTAGAATCGATTTTTCATAAGGAATTCAATGGAAATATTAGTTTGTGTCATTTATGAAATTTTTGTGTGAAATAGTCATGAACTTTATGAGGGGCATTTTCATAATTTTATCGAATTCTGTTAGAATTGGTGAAATGATTTATTTGATTTCGATTTGTTGTTTTATGTGTTCGAAAGGGTTTTCTTAATCGTAACATAGGCTCTAGGGTTGTTTTGATGTTATGGGTATTTTGGTAATTTGGTCAATTTTTAGTGATTTTTATCGTGAAGCTTCTTTTTGGATCTGCAAGATGATGATTTTTATATTTCTGGGGTCATATTTTCCTAGCATAGCGTCGTTTCTAAGGTTTTGTCAGTTCGAGATACCTCATCCGGATTTCTGAAACATTTCTGGTAACAAAATAAAGCAATGGAAATAACATCCATCATTGGGAATCATAGCGATCGGGTTGACGAGTTGATTAATCAGGCGGATGCAAAAATGAGGTGTCTACAGTCCTCTGGAAAATATACGGGCCTTCTACAGATCTGTTAGGATATGCTCGGGCGCATATCGTGACAACCTACTAAACATCATACCATAGTCTATAATCGATAGATTACCCTGCACTAATCTCAAAAACTCCTAGTGCGATTTCTCAAGCAGTCTCGGATATAAATCTAACAACAAATATCCTCTCGAAGTTTACCCACTCAAACGATCCATCTCCTAATACATTCCTCTCAAAATGTTACTAATGACTGGCACCCCCATCCAACTGAAATGTAGACACCGTCACCCATTGATCTCTCGGGTACTACATGGCACTAAAAATTTCTCAAGCTTCGAAACCCACTCATTGACCTCAACCGAATAAAAAAATCCCAAATCTCGATGGACGTAGTCATTGAAAATTCTACAACTACATCCCTAGGTTTACCTATCCTTTGGACTGGAAAATTCTCTCATTTTTCAAAGGCACAACCTATGGTAGTGGTCCCTGAGGTGGAATAGTATTTGCTTCTTGCGAAGAAGTCCAGCGCTCCCTCATTTCTTAGATTTAGTGGTGCACCTTGCAATTGTGATAAATCTTGTACCATTTCTCACTTTCGATCGCTAGTCTTATCTATTCGGGTGGCACGAGTACGTTATCAACTTTATTAAAATCTGGTGACCTTATTGTTCCCTGAATTGGTTTGTCTAGCATCTTTCTGAGCCACATATTCTTAATCAGTTGACATTGACCCAAACATTGTTCTCCTCTATGTCCCAATTTGCCACATTCATAACATACCACAACTCTTTCTTTCGACTGATTTAGTAGTATATGTTGTTGTGTCTAATAAAATACTTTCATCCATTGAGTTGGTATGTCTATCATCTCACTCCTCACATATGATTATCTTTCCTATGAATTTGCTAGTTTCGTTATTGTTTATTTCTTATTAGATACTAATTGTCTTCCTTCCATTTGGCTTTGAGGTGGTAGTAGTTGTATTATTCATATTTCCTCCCTAAACTTGACATGTCCCATGAATGACATTAGCTTTGCTATCAGGTCAGTAGTCTTATCCAGAATATGTCTCATCTCTGTTGCGTTTTGGCCTCTGCCTCATCCACTCCTCTTGCTTGTGTTTATTCGTAACAAGACACTTATCAGAATAAGGACAAAACTGCTCTTACAAAACTATGAATTCCTACCATAGCCTAGAACTTAATAATAGACTTCATTTCCATTATTAATAGAACAAATTGAGAATCCTATCCTAGGCTTACTAAGTTTTATAGACTTCTGGATATGGAAGAACTCGTAATTCCAACATCGAACTACTAATGAGCTCAGATACCAAATTCCTAGTGTCACTCTATGATTATCGCTCTAATATATCTGGTATCAACTAACTCCTATAAACATAGCAGATTTGTATCCCATACGAATCTAATGCTATGCTCTGATACCATCTGTGGCACCCCGCCAAACGCTAACACAAAGTCCCCATGTCAGATCTTGAGGTACGAGATGGCGCCTCAAAATTTCGGCATGGTCTCCTCTATTTATGTTAGCATTCCAAGACGTTCAACCTATACCTAATAAACAACATGCATTATCCTATATACAAAATATAATATTAGCGAAAGCCTATATACATCTAATAACGTACGATAGATCAGAGTGCAGAAGAATAAACAAAATATAGGATTATACAAACATTCATCATTCTAACAAAAATTATAACGCTCAATACAACATATATAATACTCCTAGACAAATCGACACCACTAGGGGGTATAGCCCCAGTACTCACCAGGTGACGAATTTTAATTGTCTATCTGACCCACCAGATGATCCTCACTCGTGATTTATACATGCCTTGCCAAACTTTGAATCTGAAACTAAAAAAAATAGAGAAGAAAATTGTGAGTAACAATGGTTACCCAGCAGGGAAGCAAACAATTTCTGCCAATAACCTCTCCTAATATGAACGAAAAAATATATTAAATTATTTTAACATATGTAAAGTTTTACAAAAGAAACTACAATTAACTGGTACATATAGCCAGGGATGAACAACTAAATATTTTAAAATTCACATTACATAATCAATAGTACTCACTATAACATTTTATTTTTATACAAATCTAATTTACTAAATGGAAACATTAAACGTGCATTTAATTTTATATGTCAAAATAAGACAACAGATATATAATATACAATGGTGGAGTATTGGAATTAAAGAGTTAGGATTCATGACTGGATCGCTCCTAGTCAGGACATGATGTTTTATAATAAAGTATTAATTCCTGATTTTGTGGTTGGTCGCTGCTTACCACACTTGCGAAACCAGTTATCCGGCTCAAGCTGGTCGTTTGATGTGATCGTAAGCAATAGGTCTCTTTTGGATGTGTCAGAATGTTGGACTACTATAAATTGTTAGTTATCACTGACTAATCATCTTCGTCTACGCCTATTAGACGTGCATGTGATACTCAAATATACAAACCATTCGTATACGACCACCTTTACATTACAAGTTCACTGGTAAAGATAGAGAGGAATAAACCCAGATTGCAGTTGTGACTCCACTCTCATACGCGTCCCAATGGGATCACAAATTATGTCTCTAACAAAAATTTACTTTTTCAGCCCGATAGAACCATAAAATTGACGTCATTTTTATTTTTGACGATAATTCGACTTTTTGGACTCCAAAAATGACAAGTAAATAGTTCATTTTCAATAATTTTACGTTAGAATCCCAATGGTGTGATCGAATTTTAAAAATTCTTACTTTAGCAAAAAAGTCATTATTTTAGCTTGGTTCGACTTAAAAATCGGGGATTTTACAACTTTTCTATTCGGACTCGCATTTAATCATGTTTATAGGCTAAAGTATGTTTTTCGACCATTTTGAATCCAATGGTGAGGTCAGATTTCATTAAAAATTACCAAAACAAAATTCTACAGTTTTACCCTAAGTTCCTACTTTTAGGATTTTCTCAAAATTCCACTATTTATTTTTTCTCGAGATACGAATCGAAAACTCGGGGTTTTAGAAAATTAATATTTCTTAAATGTCAATTTAAATCTAAATTTTGTCATAGAGAAATAAGAATTGGGACTCTATACCAAACGTTACTTTCAAATGACTAAAAAATAATAATTGACCTGTACTTTTAAATGTAAGTTTTGATTTTGACCATTTTTACATCAAATTTGTTTTGAATTTTGTGGGTATATTCTCTACAAACCCTCACAAGTCAAATTCATTTACTAGGGATAACCTAACGATTTAAGGACTTGTTACATTCACTAAACACAGTCGAGATGCCTGCAAAAGTGGTAGTTTTATTTTTTAAGGACTAGAAAAATATAAGTTTGAGCGTGTGATAAGTATCTCAAAAAATTGATTTATCTACACTTTTTCGTAATATTAATCTTAATTTTTGTCCCTATTTCTCTATATTAAGTAAATAATCATGTTAAGTCTTGAAATATTATGTTGTATGTGTAGATACCCCAATTTGAACGGGCCCCTACTCAAAAGGGCCCAAAAATACCTATTTTTCAACAAAATTTGTCAACGAGCCTCAAAGGCCCAAATCGCGACATTTTGATCAATTTGGAATATCTTAAGACCCCCTAAGGGTCTAATAAGCCCACCAAAAAGAATTTGAATACCCACCACTTTGCCACCTTCACCGCTCCGCTCCCGAATTCAAAAATACCTTATTTTCAATAAAAGTCGCCAATGAACCTAAAAAGCCCAATTTGCCAACATGTGGCATTTCGATCGATCCAATGATTATTAAAATCCTTAAAACGATAAAGAAAATTAAAACAAGACTTGGGACGCCCCCATCCTTCTATAACCTTCACCGTTCCGCTCCCAAATCGAAAATACCTCAAGCCCATCTATGACCCACCAACCCTCAACTCTCCAAAATTAATTTTTCACCTTACTCCTAACCTAAATTTAATCCCAGGTCACCTAAACCCTAAAACCTACCCACTCTCAAAAATCCATTCCTACAACAAACTCTAACCAATTCCTAAACAACTCCTAAAACTAAACCTAATACACTAAAGCTCACAAATCATTATCCATATTCAATCCATAACCCATAACCCATTAACCACAACCCACATCAATCAATCACCCTTTCATCATAAAAAATGACACATTTCATCCTCCCCTCTCACCTCCTTTATCCAACTACCTACCCCCATTACCTTTCTCTTACCATCAATATACCCACATCACCTCTCTTTAAAAATCACCTCAACCCATACCCTTCCCTAACCTACCCACATCACCTTTTCTAACATAATCAACCAACCACATCACAACCCATATCCCCTACACCCTAACCCATCACCTTTCTCATCACAGCCCACACCTCCCTCATCATTTCTTACAAAACCATTCTCACAAACCTAACCAACACTTCTTCTCTTCAATCACACACTTACTTCTACCAATCTATTCATCTAATCACCTCATCTCTCATCTCCTTTTGACACATGTCCTCATCTCCTTAACCCTCTCAAAATCCAACCAATTAACCCCTTACACAACCTATTCTCCTAATCTAAACACCTCACCTCCTCAACCAACCCAACACTCAATCAAACTCCTAATACCTTACACTCCCATTCTCTCCATCTCACATCACTCATCTCATCTCACCAAACACTCTAACCAAATGGATTGGGTAAGATCCAAATCATTTTAATCAAAATACAACCCACTCACCTGCATTACATAACTACCCTCATTCTAACCATAAATTTCATACCCCTAACCTTTAAAACCTATGCCATTCTCTACTCTCCCAATAATTCATCCCATTATATCCCTAAAATATCCTCCCAACACCTATAAATACCCCCCATCCCCTTCCAAAAATGGTGACCAATTCTTCCCCTAAGTCTCATGCAAAAATACTACTCTCACCCAATTTTCTCATCATCTCTTCTCTACTCCTTCAATCACACAAAAAAGTAAAATTCTCATAAATCACTAAGGACATAAAGAAGAAGAATCTAAGAAGAAGAATAATAATAAAAGAAGATTGAAGCTTCAAGGTGGGTCAAAAGAATACACCTCCCCCCCTATTTCTCTCTCTTTATCATGTTCATATCCCTCTTCTATTATCCCCCTCCTCTCTTTATTTTATTTTTAGGACTTAGGATGTTATGTTCCCCCTCCCTTATCTCCAGTAGATCGGACTTCGATCCTGTTGAAAGTATAAGAGTTGTAACCACCTTCAAAAAAATAAAATCGATTTAATCCTTCAAATTGAGACACTCGGCATTCGGGTTCTTCTCGACTCTTGAGAATGGATCCGTAACCGAAGCCAATACTTTTCAAAATATATTATTTCCAAGGATAATGCTCTTTAGGATCATCTCCCTTGATGATATGATCCTTATGAGCTAAAGCCGATAGTAAATCCCTACTTAGTGTACAAGTTATTGACATGTGGCACTTTACTTTATTTTGTATTTTTAATCAAAATGATCGAGTTGAGTTGAGGTTACCACCACTTGACGAGGAGAAAAGGGTGCCTAACACCTTCTATTTTCTCCAATCGAGTCGCTTACCCCTATCTCAAGGTTTGATTAGTGCTTTATCCTAACAAGGTCTTTAAACGTCAAAATTTCATTATTTTGAAAAATATACATTCCAGGTAACCATTCACACTCACTTACAATATGAATGGTGACGACTCCAATCCTTAGTAGATGTGGTACTCGTAATCGAGAATCGCACATCTACAGCTGGTGACTCCACTAGGGAACATGGTTCATCCCTCATGACAACTCGGTCATTTTGAAAAAAAATAGATTTTTATTTGCTAACATTATTTGTTTGTTGTTTGTTTCTTATGTTTTCTTTTTTCTTTTTTCACATGTACAAATTGTAATATTTATTTACTATTGTTACTTTCATTACATGTTTGTAAGGGGGTCAATAAAAAGAAAACGAAATGAAAAAATCTTGTTGCACGTGCACTTACGAGCATAGCCTCATTGCATAAACCACCCCACCCTAAATATATCTAGTCCCGATACTTAGTAGTTCTATGGCTTGAGATCGTTATTTCAACTATCACAGATGAACACATCAAATCCGATCACCAACCAATGACGTGTGTACTCTGGTGTGCATCGAGATTTGAAGATCGAGTAGCCGTAAAGCCACTATTAGCCTCATGCATGGGCCCGATTAGATGAGCTAGGACACGAATTCTCAAGTTTACATCGACCCCCAAATAAAGTTGTATCTATTTGAAGTTGTTGTCGGGCCTCGAAGCCCAAGTTGTAAGCCCAATGAGGCACACTTAGATTATAGGTTGTTATTTTCAATTTATTCCCATCCTTCCTTAGGTAAAGAGGAGGAATATGCATTGCATCATTAAAAAAAATAATGAAAAATGAGAGAAAAAGTGAGGGACATTCAAAATAATGCCTAAATAACCAATTTCTGTGATCTGCAGAAATTGGATTTCTTTCTGGTCCATGTCCATAAAATGGATAAACATAAATGCGTCTCAGCCGTTTCAAAAACACGGATGAAATAATGGACATCTCAACTGCGTTCAAAACACAGATGAAATAGTGAATACCTCATTCGTCCTGGGAACATGGATGAAACAATGAACATTTTAATTGTGTTCAAAACACGGATGAAGCAGTGGATGCTTCAACCGTGTTAAAAGCACAGATAAGACAATGGTTGTTTCACCCGTGTTTCCAATACGGACCAGTAAGAATCTGAGAATAGACTGGGACTCCCACTTGCTGTTTACACATCAATGCCACTTTAAAAAAATAAAACAAAACAAAACAAAAAATGTGTCCCCAACTTTTGGAAAATTGGATAAAATGGGTTTTCTAAACAAGGATTTCAAAAACAAAAAAACAAAAAAAAAAAGTGTGAAATTTCTCAAAATCAAACCAACCTTGTAGCCCCACCCATATCTGCTTCGATCCGGGTCCTCGATCGATATCCACTTAAACTGGAGCCATGACCCGTAACCATCCAATCAAGTCCACTACCCGTATCCATCCGAGTCGGATCCACGACCCACATCCATTGAACCGGGTCCACAGCCTGTATCCATCTAAACCGGGTCCACGACCCATATCCATTTCAGATTGAGTCCACCACTCGTATCCATTTTGAAATAGACCCCATCCATATCCAATTTCGAACCGAATCCATGATCCATCTGTGATCCAACGAGGTTGACAATTGATCAATCAATTCAAAGGAACTACATCTTTATCCAATAAAGTATATTTTCCTTTTATAAAAAAACAAATTTAAAAGTGCCAATTGTAGTCATTAACCAAAGTCGATGCCTATAAACTATCTTGCCATGTTGATACAAGGGGGATAGACTATGTCTGTTCAAGGAAATGAGGTGATTTAAGAGTGCCCTTACGAAAAGAATCATGTGCCACATCTTCCCTGGGGATCTAACTGGCTGACATTGACTTCATAGAATTGAATTAGAAGCTAACAAAAAACGTATATTTTTCCAACCTGATTTGCTTACAAAAATTTGATTTTTCAAAATATTTTATCGACTCCGTGTCGATGCCAACTCCGTGCTGATGAAATTACTTTTTCAAAATATTTTACTGACTCCGTGTCAATGCCAGCTCCATGTTAATGTAATTATTTTTTTCAAACTTTTTTATTGACTCCGTATCGATGCCAACTTCGTGCTGATGAAATTACTTTTTTAAAATGTTTCACGGACTCCGTGTAGATGCCAGCTCCATGCTGATGCCAACTCTGTGTTAATGCCAACTCCATGTTCATGCCAGCTCCATGCTGATGTGATTTTTTTTCAAAATATTTTATCGACTCCGCGTCGATGCCAACTCCGCGATGATGCCAACTCCATGTTGATGCCAACTCCGTGCTGATGCCAACTCTGTGTTGATGCCAGCTCCGTGCTGATGTAATTCTTTCTTCAAAATATTTTTACCAACCCCGGGTTGATGCCAGCTCTATGCTGATGAAATTCCTTTTTTCAAAATATTCTACCGACTTCGTATCGAGCCAACTCTATGCTGATGTAATTCTTTTTTCAAAATATTTCACCAACTCCATGCTGATACCAGCTCCGTGCTGAGAAACTATTTTTTCTTTAAAGCCCATTTATCTTATAATAAATAAACTTTACCTGACCTAATAAAACATCATTCATTTTCTTCTTGTAAACAAAGATAGTAAAACTTGGTCTTCTATACCCATAGGTGGCCAAACTAAAGAAATATAAGTAGCCAGAGATACCTCCGTATTTTCTCAGATCTTTCACCGCTACCATGAGTTCTTCTGAACCAACAAAGCCCACAGTAGTCGAAATGTCAGATGTTGATGCAAGGATAGCAGCACTATTGAAAATGACTGAGAGGTAAGAAAAGATGTTGAGTGTCGTGTTAGCTAATGCCAACATCATACAGGCCTAGGCAATACAGCATCATGCATCAGGGTCAAATCAGGATTTATCCGACCAACCTCCACAAGGGCCACAAACCACCTTACCTCCCATAGTTCCAGAGTACCAGGGACCCTCACTCTATATTCCATAGAATCGACCACCCCCTGTGGTCATTCATGATGACTAATGCGAGTATAGGGCTACATAGGCCAAAAGTGCGATGGATGAAAAATTGGCTCAACAAATCAAATCTCTATAGGAAGAAATGAGGAGAATGAAATGCCTCAACACCATGAACGGAACTCAGTTTAAGGACCTTTGCTTTTATCCTAATGCATAGTTACCGGCTAAGATCAAGTGTCTAGAATTTGAAAAATACAACGGGGTGGGGTGTCCTCTGTCGCATCTGAAATTGTATTGTGGGTCTATGTGCCAATACGGTGAAGATAACAGGCTATTGGTACAGCTATTCCAAAAGAGCTTAACGAGATCGGCCCTCAAGTGGTTCTCCAGATTAGATCACACACTCATCAAGAACTGGTAAGACCTGGCTGAAATGTTCTAGCACAATTATCGATTCAACATAAATGTGAGTCTGGACTAAAACAACATGACCAAAATGACATAAAAACAGAAGGAAACGATAAAGGAGTATGTCCAGAGATGGCGGGAGTCTACTTCACAAGTGAGGACCGCAATGACTGAACAAGAGATGAACATCATGTTTATCTCGACATTAGGGCACACCTTTTATACCCATCTAGTGAGGCACACTACGGACACATTTTCAAATCTAGTATAGGTAGTAGACCGAGTCGAGGACGGGATCCAAACTAGTTTGATATTTGACTTTACAAGCTTAAGGACAGTAGTAGGGATCTCCTCTTAGAGAAAACCAGTGATGGTAGCGAAGAAGAGAGAAGAAACATAGGTTAACAATGTACAACCAAATCGACCCCTCTTCATCCCGACCCCAATACCAAGACTACAAACTCTGCCAACCTCATAGGCACCAACACCACCACCAGCATGGACTCCCACACCTCAGAATCCATTTCGAGCAAACCCTCAACCAGTTGCACAGCAGGCACCACAGTACGGGCAAGGTCAACAAGCACGGCCTAACAGGGTTAATATGGTGTTCACTAGATTGCCAATGGCATTATCAGAATTACTCCCGATCTTGCTCAGAAGAGAATATCTAGTTAAAAGGTCGCCAAATCCGGAAGTTGAGAAAGGGCCAAGGTACAATCCAAGCTTATTTTGTGAATTTTACATGGGTGCTCTGGGGCACTCTACAGATCAGTGCTGACAGCTCAAACACCAAGTGCAAAATCTGATAGACAAGAAAGCACTCATACTAGATGGACCAACGAATCCCAATCAACAATAGAATATCAACCAAAACCCCCTACCTACTCACAATAGAGAGGGAAGTGGGCATAGATTAAATGTTATTCTCGGAGAACTCGATTTCAATCCGTCAACTTTGATGGCTCCAATTGGGTCGAAGGTCAGAATCCATTTAACCTAGGGATTAAAAATATCGACAGTCAGCACCGTTTACCAATACATGAGAAACCCACATCGAAATACACAATCGTCACTAAGAATGGCTGATCTCACCATCTATCCTACTCACCAAATTCCCAATGCTACCACCCGACCACCTTTCATAATACCATACACATCACCAAATTCTCAGTACACGGCTCGACTCCGTCTTCATATACCTTACACTTCATTTCCATGACCATCACTCGTCATTCCTTACACATCACCAACTCCTCAAATAGCTCTTCCCATCACCATAACACCCAAATCACAACCACCACCCCTAATCCTCAACGTGAAGCCTGATCCATCCCCAATAACTATACTTCACCAAAATCATTTCCATATTACTCTAACCAAACTGTCCCCTAGAGCTACGAGACAATTATCACCACATCGGTAAAGATCGAAATGATGAAAAAAGCGATGGTAGCCGACATTGATCACATGAAAAAAGCAAGAAGGTGCCAAAAATTACCAATATAAGGGGTAAGCATCAGGGAAGAGATAAAAGAAACAACAGAAGGTACGGAAGATGAGGAAAAAAAAAAGGAAAAGGGGAAGGGCAAGATGAATAAGAACATCAAAGAAAAAGAAAAGGCGAAAGTGACAGATAAGAAAGTTGTAGACTTCATTAAGCTCATTCGCAAGAGCGAGCATAATATAGTAGACCAACTAAATAAACAATCGACTCAGATAAGCATTCTGGGTCTTTTACAGAAATCAGAGAAGCACTAAGAAGCATTGCTAAGAATTCTAGGAACGTCACATGTATAGGCAACCACTTTACCAGCACGGCTAGAACAAACAGTAGGTCAGATTATAGCCTCCAATCCCATCATCTTCACAGAGAGTGAGTTCGTGCCGGAGGGACGGGGACACGTCGAGCCACTAAATATCATGGTCATGTGCAAGGGCATGATGGTAGCAAAAATACTGATTGATAATGGCTCAATCCTCAATGTCTGTCCTCTTGAAATCTTTCGAAAGCTTAACGCTGACTGGTCGCATGTCAAACCTAACAATAAGGTTGCCCGAGGTTTCGACAATTCAATAAGGGATTCTCTAAGAGAAGTGGACCTACCTATCACAATAGGCTCTTGAACGTTCTAAGTAACGTGCGAGGTCATGGAGATACCAACGACATTCAACTTACTACTAGGGAGGCCATGAATCCATATTGTTAGTGCAGTACCTTCCTCTTTATACCAAAGAGTCAAATTTATCATGGGGCAGAGGATGGTCATAGTAGAAAATCTTATCCCAACTGGAAGAGCTCCGGATGTTCCCTTTATTGACGTAGAGATGACGAAGGACAAAGTGTTGTACCACTCCTATCAATTTACTACTGTTAATCATGTTGAAAAGGGAAAAGAAAAGGAGAAAGTAGAGTTATCAAGGGCAAATCTAATGATCAGACGGGTTTTCAAAAAAGCAAGTTACCAACCCAGATAAGGGTTGGGACTGGGAGGAAAAGGGAAAGCTACGCTAGTTGAAGCAAAAAAGCACACTCCTTATTTTGGTTTGGGATTCAGGCCCACGAAAAAGGATATATATGATATGAACTCCGGTTAATCAGAAAATAAAATCGTGAACCAAATGTCTGGAATCTGAGCAAAGTCCCTCATATCAGCATTAGCTTCCCAAAATCTCAAGTCAGACCCGACAGTCTATTAGAACCATTGCCAACGAAGTCAGTCAAAAAGAAGAAAACAGTAAGTTTCAAATACCAGCACATTCAAGAAAATTTAGATGTTGAGTCCCAACCATCCTTCGTAAAGGGCATTGATGTCTTATTCAATGGGAATTCCAACGAAAATCTACAAGGAACAATGGGAGAACCTGCACCCGTCGAATCCCCTTTAAGCAAAGAAAATGAGTTACCTTTCCCCACTGGCATTGATTAGGTAGCAGTCATCATCTTAACAAGTTTGGGATGAGTTGTGCATGATCCTGACAACATTCAACCAGAGACCATGGTTATTTCTGAACCATCAAACAAATCATTTTTCCATCTCATCCGCCCCCTCAGAGAAGGGAAAGTCTTGAACAATTGGGAGGAATTCCCTTTAACCTTTGAGGCTACTAAAGCCTCCAAAAAAATGCCATTAAACAAATCTAATTTGTCCAAGGATCATAACGAGCCCTTATATTTGGGTAAAAACTGTTTTGATGGCTCCTTATCATTATTAATGAATTTGCATGATTGTTCTTCTTATTTCAGATATCTGAAAAATAACAAAAAAATAAATATTACTCAAAAATCAAAAAAATCAAAAATTTCTCAAAAAATAAAAAAATCAAAAATCTTCCAAAATTGCAAAAATAAAAAGATATTTTCCAAAAATAAAAAAAATAAAAAGATTTCAAAGGATTTGTCTCGATCAAATAAGTACTCAGATAGGATAGAGTTTGAAAAGAACGAGTATTATTTTGATCTTGAACTCGACTTTGACCTCATGGAAATTAAAAAAAAGTCTGAGGACAAAATGGAATACCCACCTAAAGAAATCAAAGACTTGATAGAACGTCATGAGAAAGGTGTTCAGCCAAACATTGAGGATATAGATTCAATCAATCTTGGTATTGAAGAGAACCCAAGAATCGTCAAAATCGGAGCCTTATTGACATAGCAACAAAAGGAAGAAATGATCAAACTCTTACAAGATTATCAAGATGTCTTCGCATGGTCATACAAAGATATGCCTGGGTTAGACATAGATCTTGTTGTCCACAAACTGCCAATTGCTCCGAGAAACAAGTCGATCAAGTAGAAATTGAGAAGATTAAAGCCAAAATAGACCCTCAAGGTCAAAGATGAGGTCATGAAGCAAGTCGAAGTCGAAGTCGGATTCCTCATAGTCTCAATGTACTCTGAATGGCTAGCTAACATCACCCCAGTACCCAAGAAAGATGGGAAGGTACGCATGTGTGTTGACTACAGAGACCTGAAAAAGGCCAGTCCTAAAGATAACTTTCTACTTCCACACATCGACATTCTAGTCGATAGTACAGCTGGGCATCACATGTTCTCATTCATGGACGGCTTCTCAGGCTATAACCAGATAAAAATGGCAGAAAAAGACTAGGAAAAGATTGCATTTATCACACCATGGGAAAATTTTCACTATAAAGTCATTCCATTTGGGCTGAAGAACGCAGGGGAAACTTACCAACGGGCAATAACCGCTTTATTCCATGACATAATTCATAAGAAAATGGAGGTCTATGTGGACGACATGATCACTAAATCTGGTATTGAAAAAGACCATCTAGTAAATCTCAAGACGATATTCGACAGGCTGAGGAAGTACAATTTAAGGCTCAACCCAGCAAAATATGTATTCGGGGCAACATCGGGCAAGCTACTGGGTTTCATCGTTACTATAAGAGGCATTGAGATAGATCTGGCAAAAATCAAGTATATCCTCGAGATGAAGGCACCTGTTTCAGATAAAGATGTTCGGGCATTCTTGAGAAGAATACAGTATATTAGTCTTTTTCTTGCTCAACTCACGCCTATCTGTGAGTCAGTCTTCAAGCTACTCAGAAAAGATATGCCAAAGAAATAGAACAAAGACTGTCAGAAAATATTCGATAAGATCAAGCAACACCTGCTCAATCCACCAGTCTTGGTCCTTCCTACTCTAGGGCAACCTCTGCTGATGTACATCTCAGTACAAGAAACGTCAATGGGATGTATGCTAGGGTAAGACGGAAGGAACATGCCATCTATTATCTCATCAAGAAATTTATCGAGAATGAAACAAAATATTCAACGCTTGAGAAGACTTGTTATGCATTAGTCTGGGCGTCTCAACAACTGCGTCACTATTTGCTTAGTTACTCGACTATGCTTATTGCCAAGATGGACCTCCTGAAGTACCTTTTCGAGAAACCCGAGCTAACAGGTTGCACAACAAAGTGATAATTATTGTTATCTGATTTTGATATCACCTATGTCACTCAAAAAGTCATCAAAGGGCAGGACATCGCCGACCACCTAGCCGAGCACCCATTGCCTGATTACGAGCTATTAAAGATAAATTTTCCTGATGAAGACATACTATTTTCCAAGATTGGGGACAATGACAAAGAACCAGGCTGAAAAATATACTTCGACGGAGCAGTTAATCAGAAAGAAAATGGAATAGGGGAAATCTTGATTAAACCAGATGGGTCCAACGTGCCAATTGCAATAAGACTGAAGTTCCAATGTTCTAACAACGAGGCTGAATACGAAGCATGCATAATTGGGTTGAAACCAGCACTAGAGCTCGAAGTATACGAAATCGATGTGTTCGGAAATTCAAGCTTAGTAGTCTATCAGACCACTAAAGAATAGAAGACCCGAGAGTAGAGATTGATCCCTTACCATGAGTATCTCGAAGAATTAAGTTCAAGCTTTAACAGGATTTCTTTCACATACATGCCGAGAGCTAAGTATCTATTCGTAGATGCACTAGCTATGTTCGCTTCTATGATCAGCATTTCAGAAGACTTAGTCATCCATCCCATTAAGATTGGAATTCAAGATGAACCAGCTTATTGTCTACCCATCGAAGTAGAAGAATCTGAAGAAAAGTCCTGGTACTCGGACATCAAGGCATATCTCGAAGGTCGAACCCTCTCCTTAGATGCAACGCCAAATGATCGAATGACCATTCAGAAATTAGCAGGGCAATTATTTTTAAGCAACGATATTTTGTACAAGAAATTGTACCACGAGGCAGAAGTAGAAGTAAAACGATTAATTGAAACTATACATAGGAGAGTCTGTGAACCCCACATGAATGGTCATATGCTTGCTAAGAAGATCATGCGAATGAGATACTATTGGTCGACAATGGAGAGTGATTACTATCAGCACATCCGCAAATGCCATCTACGTCAGATTTATGCCAACAAGATTAACACTCCGCCATCAGAATTGCATAATATGACCACCCCTTGGCCCTTCTCGCTCTAGGGCATGGATGTAATTGGACAGATCTCACCGAAAGTGACAAACAAGCATCACTTCATCCTCATTGCTATAGACTACTTTACCAAGTGGGTAGAAGATGCTAATGTCAAGAAAAATAACATCCTAAAGTTTGTCAAAAACAACATCATCTGTCGTTACGGGCTTCCCAACAGATTAGTAACTGACAATGCGAAAAACTTCAAGAACAATGATATGATCGAGATGTGCAAGACTTCCAGATCACTCATCACAACTCTGTACCTTACAAACCCAAGATGAACGGAGCCATCGAGGTAACCAACAATAACATTAAGAGAATTATCAAGAAGATGGCTGTTACATACAAGGATTGACACGACATGTTGCCATTTGCACTTCACGTCTATTGAACCTCATTCGGGACTTCGACTAGGGCAACGCCTAACTAACTAGTATATGGGATGGAAGTGGTTTTACCCATAGAAGTTGAAATCCCCTCCCTCCGGATCTTAAAAAAAGCAAAGTTAAATGAAACTAAATGGATTCAAGCTCAATTTGATCAACTGAATCTGATTGAAGAGAAGCGCCTTACAACTATTTTCCATGGACAGATCTATTAGTGACGAATAGCTCGTGCCTACAACAAAAAGGTCAAGCCTAGAGATTTCTCACCAGGAGATCTTATTTTGAAAAAATCCTGCCAATCCAAGAAGATGCCAAAGGAAAGGTTCGATCAAACTATGAAGGACCATTCATTGTGCAAAAGGTGATGACAGGAAGAGCTCTGATTCTCACAGAAATAGACGAACAAGTCTTCCCGCAACCTATTGAAAGCGCTCTCGATCTGCGAGGTATGCACATCCACTTTTGATTTTTGAGGTTTGGGAGTTGCCACCTAGTTATTACAGTCTAGGAACCTAATATTGACTCTAAATGGATGAAAGCAACTAATCTACAAATAAAAGAGAATATGATCTGGGGATCACATTACGGGGTTGAAAGGTGTTAGGCACTAACCCTGTCTGACAAATGCCGGTCTTTACTTTTTTTCAAATAATACTACATTGAAAAATGACCTAAAATTAATAAAAAAATAAAAAATAAAAAAAATACCTAGCGGATTATGAAGGTTTCATCAGTACTGGCGGAGAGTGTCCTTATATGAGTTTCCTTGCTATTCCTCCGTCACTGGATCTATTTTTTATATCCAAATTGAAGTATCTTTCTTCTAAATCTAAGTATTTTCTATGTTTTCTGAAGAGTTTTGAGATGTTTTTGGAAGGTTTCTGAAAGTTTTTTAAATAAAAACTAAGGTTTGGATAATAGGTAGGGAGTTAGGACTTCAAAATTAGGGTTTAGAGAAAGTTAGGGAGACTTTTTGACCTACTTTTTCTAGGGTTTCTTTTGACCTGCTAGATTGGGTTGTAGAGGCTCCTATTTATAGATTTTTTTGGAAGAATTAGGATTTGACTAAGTCTTTTTTTAGATAAGGTGAATTAGGGTTTTGACTTAAGTCTTATTTGATTGACTAGGTTTCTTTAGATTGGGGTTTTAATTAGGATTTTGACTTAAGTTTTATTTGATTGACTAGGTTTCTTTAGATTAAGATTTTAATTTTTACGTACAATGAAAAAATATATTTTTAATTTTTTGAGAATCCCCCTTAATTATATTTTAATTCTTTAGACCCCAGATGAAGGGGTCTTTTAATAAATATCAGGAGGCTCAACTTAAATAAGTAGGTAACCATCAACAATTTTGCTTGAGAGCTTGATTGATTGGTTTAAAAATTTTAATTTTAATTAGAATTTCACTTTACATTAATTAATGTTTTAATTATTAATTTTGAAATTTTAAATTGTTAAATTGAAAATTTACCGTTTTACCCTCGAAGAGGACTTTTGCATTGAAAAGTCATTTTTTGATGTTTTGGAATGTTTTAGAATTAATTTTTCGTAAGGAATTCGATGGGATTATCGGTTTGTGTCACTCATGAATTTTTTGGCATGAAATGATTGTGAACCCTATGAGGGGCATTTTCGTAATTTTGTCAAATTTTGTGAAAGTTGGCAAAATGGTTTATTTGGTTTCAATTTGTTGTTTTATGTGTTTGAAAGGATTTTTCTAAGTGTACTGTTGGCTTTAAGGATGTTTTGATGTTAGGGGTATTTGGTATTTTGGTCATTATTTAGTGATTTTTATCGTAAAGCTTCTTTTTGTCTGTAAAATGATGATTTCTATGTTTTTTGGGTTATCTTTTCATAGCGTAGCATGATTTCTATAGTTTTGTTTGTTTGAGATACCTCATCTGAATTTCTAAAATATATTTAGTAATAAAAAAACCTTGGAATATTCATCCATCATTGGGAACCGTCGTAATCGGGTTAACGAGTTGATTAATCAGGCAAGTGCAAAAATGGGGTGTCTACACCTATCAATGATAACACTGTCAAGAAACACTACGCCTAAAAACAGATCCTGAGATGATGAAAGGCCATCTTGGCAATCCCAAACTAACTATCAACCCTAGTCAACACTTTTGAGCCATCACGTTCATTTCTTAACCTAAGACTAGGGCAAGTCAACAATTACAAAACAAAATAAAGAAAAAAAAATGGAGACAAAAGAAAAGAAAATCAAAAAAATCAAAAGCATCATAGTACTCCTAGCCCGCATGAGGATAAACTGTTAATGGTTAAAAATACAAAAAAATCAAAAAAGTCAAAAACTCGAACACTTGATCTGAGCTCAACCTAAATCTCTAGCCTAAACAAGTTCGAAAGACGTTGGGAAGAGACATAAATCACCTTTTTCGAAACAAAAATAAACGAATCCTATGTCTAGCCCACTTTAGACAAACTAAGACCCTACCTTAACCTTTTTGTATCCTTCCACTACCATTAGCCTAAGCCAACGTTTCGTCCCACTAAAAGTCCTTTTTGATTAGAGAATGTTCTAGGGTAACACAATGACAATAGTAGTACCAATGATTTTGCAACTTGGTCCGGACCTTAAAGTCTTGTTAGTCGTTGGAAGACTCGAGAGGGGAATCCAGGTCAGATATTCGAAAAAAAAGAGCATCTTGAAGTGTAGAGTAACTGATCTAGCAGCTCAACTTGAATTGCTGAATCATGAAAAATCGTCAACAAACTCGAGAGGAGAATCTAGATCGATTACTCAAGAAAGAGTGTCACTACAAAAGTAGATTCACCGATATCATAGCTCAACTTGAGTCACCAAGTCACAAAGACGCAAAGACTCCGACCAAGAATTGTAATATAAAAATCCAAAAAAATACAAGCATAGTCTGAAAGGTCATAGTGAAAATCTGAAAGGACGCTATGAGTAAAAAATCTGACTATGGCAAAATTAAAGCCACCGGCACGATGAAAATCCCAAAAAGGACGTCGATGCCCAAAAACGTGGAAACCGGGTATGGTGAAAATTGTAACTGGCGCTAGGGGCAATAAGGGCAAAAAAAAACTCCTAGTCCGCAAGAGTATAAACTGTGACGGCGAAATCTTTCCAAAAAAATCGATGGCCCGAATAGAAAATAGTCTTCCAATACCAGGGAAATGGGAATGACTCTAAAAGAACCGAAATAACAATTGACGTTTGAATCCTCTATGATTGGCAAAAATACCAAAACCGTCACAACCAAAAATTTTACAAATTTTGAACTTATCATACTCATTTAATAAAGATATTTCATTAGATTTCAAAAACTACTATTTTGGCCAATAACTACAAATCTAGGACTAATTCAACAAAACTTCATATTTTTAAGAACAATAGATACACCTAAGGTCAAGTAAGTACAAAACATATTTTCAGACAATGATAAGAAAATACGAAAAGTGAGAATACAACGCAGTCAGTCAAACATCATGGTGAGAAATAAAAAAGAAGTCAAGGCACTATTCCAAAGCATGGATCAGGGCAGCCTGGCTAGTCATCACTCTTTCAGAATCTGAAGCATCACGACTCACTAAATATGTTGCAAATTCATCAAAATGAGGACACTGGACAAGTCTATCCCTCAACTCAGCAATTTCAGCTCGAAGCCTAGCCACTTCACTACTATCAGTAGATCCCGATCGGACAAGTTTGAATGTCAGTCGATCAATCTCTTTTTGCATCCTCTTCTCGGATTTGAGCTAGATAGCCTAAATTCGACGATGATCGGTTTGGGACTCCTCCACTCGATCTCGATACTCAAAAAATGATGATGAACCAGGACGTGTTCGAGACACTATCGACACCGATGGCCTCCCAGAGATGAGTTCCTGAATCCAATGTAAGTATGAAGGGAACAGGTGTGCTGTGAAGATGGGTCAACTTAGAACTTCAACTCGACTCCATTCTTTCACGAGTCGATTCAGAAGTGTAGTGGATAGAGGACCAACTAACTCGCTAAAGTCCTCAAGAATGAGCACACCCTGATCATAACCAAACTGCCAAAGAACCCGAAGTGGCACATAGTGAGTTGCCCCTTTAAGACCAATTGAAATAAATAAACGGGCCCCATCAAATGCAATCATAGGAGACCCTCGAGGTTGGAATGCACCAACCCATCTCACCTCTTCACCATCAAGGTTGCAAATGAAAGAATATCACTCCTCCTTATCACTTGAGATCAAAGGAGCAACTCGCCTCGACCTTATGAGGACAAGATCAACATTAACACAAAACGGGCGGTTAACAACTTCGGTTGAAGCCACATGGTCCATAAACCAAAGTTACAAAAACAGGAGCATTCTAAAACTTTTGAAAAACTAGTAAATTTAAATTCAAATCTATGATAAGTTTGGAGTTTACCTACAGAAGTAGAGCACATCCTCGAAATATTTGATCATGACCGGACAAACAAGCCGTGAGGGATTGGAACATCTCACTCAGAAGAATCAATACCAACCGACGTCCCTCCCGGACTTGTTGGATCACTTGATGAGAGAGAGGTCCATGATATCTCCGTCACTCGAAAATAAGAGTTGACTCACCACCATTAAAGTAAGAGCATTAAAATGAACCAATGGCCTCAAGGGATCCGTAATTTCAAAAACCTTTCGAGTTGTACTCAACTCCGATTTGTCAAAGTACGACCGAAGAAATATCCGAATTTCAAAACTCATCGAATTTTTGTCAAAATCCGAGTTCTCACACGAGCTCCGTGCCATCGAGATCAAGGAATTAATAAGGTAAAACTCTGTCAGACCCCATGCTTGCGTAAGCATTTTCTACAAAAGTCATCGATTCAATCGATAATTCAAAGTCGTGTTTTACAAAGTTTTCTAGCCCGTACAAATAGGGGTTTAGTCTATTCTTTGCATTTCTTTATACGCAATTCCTGCAAAAAAGGGTAGCTGTAGACACCTCAATTTGAACAAGCCCCTACTCGAAAGGACCTAAAAATGTCGATTTTTCAACAAAATTTGTCAACGGGCCTCAAAGGTCCAAATCAATGAAATGCGACATTTTGATCAATTTGGAAAATCCTAACATCCCCTAAGGGTCTAATAAGCCCACCAAAAATAATTGGGATACCCACTACTTTCCCTCCTTTACTGTTCCACTCCCGAATCCAAAAATACCTGATTTTCAATAAAAGTCGCCAACGGGCCTAAAAAGCTCAATTTGCCAACACGTGGCATTTCGATTGATCTAATGATTATTAAAATCCTTAAAAAGATAAATAAATTTAAAACGAGACTTGGGACGCCCCCATCCTTCTATAACCTTCACCGTTCCACTCCCAAATCGAAAATACCTCAAGCCCATCTATGGCCCACCAACCCTCAACTCTCCAAAATTAATTTTTCACCTTACTCCTAACCTAAATTTAATTCCATGTCACCTAAATCTTAAAATCTATCCACTCTAAAAAATCCATTCCTAAAACAAACCCTACCCAATTCCTAAACAACTCCTAAAACCAAGCCCAATACACTAAAGCCCACAACATCATTATCCATATCCAATCCATAACCCATAACCCATTAACCACAACCCACATCAACCAATCACCCTTTCAACATAAAAAATGACACATATCATCCTCCCCTCTCACATCCCTTATTTAACTACTTACCCCCATCACCTTTCTCTTACCATCAATCTACCCACATCATCTCTCTCTAAAAATCACCTCAACCTATACCCTTCTCTAACCTACCCACATCACCTTCTCTAACATAATCAACCAACTACATCACAACCCATATCCCATACACCCTAACCTATCACCTTTCTTATCACAACCCACACCTCCCCTCATCACTTCTTACAAAATCATTCTCACAAACTTAACCAACACTTCTTCTCTTCAATCAAACACTTACTTCCACCAATCAATTCATCTAATCAACTCATCTCTCATCTCCTTTTGACACATGTCCTCATCTCCTTAACCCTCAAAATCCAACCAATTAACCCCTTACACAACCCATTCTCCTAATCTAAACACCTCACCTCCTCAACCAACCTAACACTCAATCAAACTCCTAACACCTTACACTCTTATTCTCTCCATCTCACATCACTCATCTCATCTTATCAAATAGTCTACCCAAATGGATTAGGTAAGATCCAAATCATTTGAATCAAAATATAACCTACTCACTTTTATTACATAACTACCCTCATTCCAACCATAAATTTCATACCCCTCATCTTTAAAATATATGTCATTCTCTACTCTCCAATAATTCATCCCATTATATCCCTAAAATATCCTCCCAACACCTATAAATACCCTCTATCCCCTTTGAAAAATGGTGACCAATTCTCCCCCCAAGTCTTACGCGAAAATACTACACTCAACCCAATTTTCTCATCATCCCTTCTTTACTCCTTCAATCACACAAAAAAGTAACATTCTCATAAATCACTAATGACATAAAGAATGAGAATCTAAGAAGAAAAAAAAAAGATTGAAGCTTCAAGGTGGGTCAAAAGAATACACATCCCCCATCTTTCTCCCTTTAGCCTTTCCATATCCCTCTTCTATTATCCCCCTCCTCTCTTTATTTTATTTTTAGAAGGACTTATGATGTAATGTTCCCCCTCCCTTATTTTTGATAGATTGGACTTCGGTCCGATTGAAAGTATAAGGGTTGTAACCACCTTCAAAAAAATAAAATTGATTTAATCCTTCAAATCGATTTGAGGCACTCAGCATTCGGGTTGTTCTCGACTAATGAGAATGGATCCATAACCGAAGCCAATACTTTTCAAAATATATTATTTCCAAGGATAATGCTCTTTAGGATCATCTTCCTCGATGAGATTATCCTTATGAGCTAAAGTCGATAATAAATCCCTTAGGGTACAAGTTATTGACACATGACACTTTACTTTATTTTATATTTTTAATCAAATGATCAAGTTGAGTTGAGGTTACCGCCACTTGACGGGGAGAAAAGGGGTCTAACACCTTTCCTTTTCTCCAATCGAGCCGCTTACCCCGATCTCAAGGTTTGATTAGTACTTTATCCAAACGAGAGTCATTAAATATCAAAATTGCATTATTTTGAAAAATATACACTTCGGGTGACCATTCATACCCATTTACAATATGAATGGTGGCGATTCCAATCCTTAGTAGATGTGGTACTCGTAATTGAGGATCACATATCTACAGTATGTTTTTCCATGCTAATTAGGCTTAATTATGCATAAATAATTGCCTTTGTCAGAAAATCCTAATTATCATGTTCCTTGTGTAAATCAAATATCAGATCATCAAATTAGGCCCCTTTATTGGCCCTTTATGTGGTTCATTTCCTTGGCCCCATTCTTGGGTCCTTCTTGGTTTCTTGCCCCTCTTCCTTTAACCTAAGGACCTTGGTCTTTTCTTTTTTATTTTTCTTTTTCTAAATTAGATTTTTCATTAAAATTATATAATTTTTGTAAGTAAGAGAGTGAGAAGAGATTGTAATTATCTTTTTTTAATGAAGTAAGGTTTGTTCTTCTCCATCTATCTTTCTCTATTACTTGCAATGACCTTAGAATAATTTTTCCTTCATGAAAAGTGGAGAATCCTAGAACAAGATTTTTTTACTGTATTTAAATTTTTTACTTCTTAATTTCATTTATTGTTTATGAGTTTTCTTCAAAGCTTGTTTACTCCTATGGATTAAGTTAGAGATGAACTCTTACACCTTTTATGCTTAACCTATATGCTTTATACTTAGATAAGATCAAGATGTAACATGTTTAATATAGATATTTGATTGTAAGAGATTCATATATTAGAGAGTGAATGAATTCTACTTTAGTATTCTTTAAATATGATTTTATCTTGTTAAATCTTCTGATCTAAGGGACTAACACCAAACCCTTATGATTGAGCTATCAAAGAAGTTAGAAACTAGAGTTTAACTTAATAATTTGTTCTAGGTGGATTCCTTTCTAATGGTAT
Source organism: Akebia trifoliata (assembly GCF_017979445.1). Lineage (NCBI taxonomy): Eukaryota > Viridiplantae > Streptophyta > Magnoliopsida > Ranunculales > Lardizabalaceae > Akebia > Akebia trifoliata. Next base: position 18,955,556 of record NC_141385.1, read on the forward strand.
TTTCCTTCATAGTCTTTGCTTTAATTTTATTTTTATTTTCTTTTGGGTACTTCAAAAATATAAAATAGATTTATTTGTTGGCTTAGATTAATTTTGTAATCTTAACTTGATTCTACCCCTTTCTCTTAGGTTTGATTTCCTTACTTGCGCTACAATTCAAGAAAAGTTACATTTATATTAACTTCTATGAAAATGACAACGATAGTCCCATCACATGACAGAGAAGACTGCAAAGCTAAGAACATTAGGAATGAGTGTAGATGATTTCTTCCTACTGTATTTCATCCATAACTCTCTCTTAACTCAGTTCAATCCCTTTAAGATACACTAATAAAGGCAAGTGGAGTGTGAATGAACTGACTAACATGTGTATTAAATGAGAAATGAGATTGAGACTAGAAGGAAAATAATATGCTTTTGTGATGACTCAAGAAATAAGAAAAAAATGAGAAAAGTTAAAGAAATAAAAGAATAACTATTAGAAAAAGGTAAAATGCCTAGGAATGCAAATAAGGTTAAAAGAAAGAATGACAATGGTATCAAGTGCTACTTACGTGGCAAAACAGGACACATAAAAAAAATTACGTAAAATGCAAAAATTGATTCGAAAAGAAAGTTATGTTTCTTTTTTTTATATGTTATGAATCAAATTTACCTAAAGTACCTTCCAATATCTAATGAATTGATTCTGGAATTAAAACTCATATTACAAATTCGATGTAGGGATTTTTTTCAAGTATGAAGCTAATGCAAAATGAAATATTTAGTTTCATGGAAAACCGTCTCGTAATGCATGTATTAGTTGTAGAAACATATGGCTTAGTATTAGAGATTGGTCATCAAATGGATCTGGAGAGCACCTTTTATATTCCAACCATATTTAGGAATTTAATTTCATTATCTAGATTAGATAGTTTAAGATATTCGGTTTCTTTTGAATGTAGATAGTTAAAGTTATTTTTACATTTAGTTTTAGTTTGATCTGAGATTTTAATTGATGATTTATATAAAATTAAATTAAATTTTGATTATGCCCAGTCTTTAGTTTCTTTGCATTCGAATAATGTATTGAAACGTGGCTTGATTAATAAAAATTCCTCAATCTTGTGGCATAAACGTTTGGGACATATTTCCAATATTAGGATAGTGAGATTAGTAAAGAACAAAATTTTAGATAATTTGTACTTCCTGGATTTTTCGGTATGCATGGATTGCATTAAAAGAAAGTAAACCAATCATACTGAGAAAGGAACCACAAGAAGTAATGAACTTCTTGAGATCATACACATTGACATTTGTGGATCTTTTCTCACTATATATTTAAGTGGAGCAACCTAAATGATTTATAGAAAAGGGAAAAAAAAGTTAGCCTACAAACTTAAGAAATCAATTTATGGGCATAAACAAGCTTCAAGGCAATGGTACATAAAGTTTAATGATATCATTACCTCCTTTGGATTTAAGGAAAATACGGTTGACTAGTATATATATTTGAAGATGTGTGGGAGCAAGTTTATTATATTGGTCATATATGTGGATGATATTCTATTAGCTAGTAGTGATCTTGGTTTGCCGTACGAAACCAAGAATTATTTCACTAAGAACTTTAAGATAGTTGATATGAGTGAGGCAACATGTGTCATTGGCATAGAAATTCTTAGGAATCGATCTCAATGATTATTAGGGTTGTCTTAGAAAGGTTCTATCAACAGAGTCTTAGAAAGATATAATATGAAATCTTATTTTATTGGTGATGCACCTATCAGGAAAGGAGACAAGTTTAACTTGTTGCAATGTCCGTAGAATGATTTATAAAGGGAGCAGATGACGAATATTCCATACGCTTCAGCTATTGGGAGTTTGATGTACACTCAAACATGTACCAAATCAGATATCAATTTTATAGTTAAAATCTTAAGAAAATATCAAAGTAACCTATGAATAGATTATTTAAAAGTTACAAAGAAGGTTATGAGGTATCTACAAGAGATGAAGGACTATATGCTTACTTACAAGAGATCAGATCATCTAGAGGTGATCGAGTACTCGAATTTAGATTTTATCGAATGCTCTAATAATAGAAAGTTTATATTGGATTTTGTATTTCTACTAGCAAAATGAGCTATATCATGAAAAAATGTGAAGTAGAGTATTGCTTCTTTATCCACTATGGAGGCTGAATTTGTGGCATGCTTTGAGGCCACGAGTCATGCTTTATGGTCGCAAAATTTTATCTTAGGACTTAGGATTGTCGATTCTATAGTCAAACCGTTGAAGATATATTATCACAATACATCAGCTATGTTCTTCTTTAAGATTGAAAAGTACTCGAACAGTACGAATCACATGGAAATCAAGTACTTGGTGATTAAAAAAAAATTTAGAAATAGTTAATGTCATTAGAAAATATTAGTTCCACTCAAATTATAATTGATCCATTGACAAAAGGAGAATCACCAAAAGCTTACAGAGAACATGTTACCAAGATGGGTCTTTTGAGAAAATCTTTTATGTATTTGGAATAGATTACTCTGAAGTGGTTGTATAATTTACATTAACATTAATACTAAATAAAGTTTGTTTATGCTAATTTCCTATTTTCAATTATATTATGCATATTTTATTTGGATTTAAGTAATACATGAAACATCTTGACAAGACAAATGATGGAGGCACAATTAAAGGTTATATCAAAAAAGTTATTGATGGCACATGGAAGAAAGTATGGTATAAATGACATACAATCACCCTGACTCACATTAATATATTATTGAAATGACATTAAAAAAATCTAATTGAATATTGAGAATATTGATGATCTTAAAATTCGTGATCACGTATAAAATATTTTTATTTATAAAATCTTAAAATTAAGTCTTTTCAAAATATTTTAAAAAATTTACTATTAGCGAAATCGATCTAATGGGTCAAGTATAAGAATATTAGAACTCTATATCGTGTGACCCATTGACTTCACGAATTTGTGGTTTAATTGCACAAGGATTATATATATAAAAGATATCAATATTAAAAGAATCCTTATATTCATTGGATTTAGATAGTATTCTTTTAAGGTTAGTAGGATACCTTGATGGATAGGAATCTTATTTAAAAAATAACTATAGGTCCTCAACCTTCATCTATAAAGAAAGGATTGACGACTCTATATTGGAAAGTAAGAAAGAGAACAAATAGAAAGTGTGGAAAATGCACATAAGAAAAGAGTTATAATATTAGTGATATCCATCAATCACTAATACTCTAGCAGTTTCATATAGAGAGAAGGGAGAAGGTGAGTCTAGAACTCAAGGATCAATTCAATTGGGGTTTCGAAAACTTTGAGGAACACGTGAATTTCAAGGCACACCTCGAACGAATTTGAATCAACAACTTAATGATGGCACAAGGTAAGTACTATCAACTCGATATAAATTGTATGAATGGTATGCTTGAGGGATGTGATAGATTATCCTATTGGGAAAAATAATAATTTATTAAAGTTATATTTAAGATTTTGAATGCGTAAAATCTAATGTGGAAGAGCTATGAATTGGTCCCCATGAATCACTCTCCATTATAAGTATCTCGAATTATTGAATGAGTTAGTAAATGTTGAAAATCCTAAACAACTTATACTTGTTCAACGAGGATTGGAAGTAGAATTCGGATATCTTTGCATTGATTTTTATTGATTTTGGAAGAGTTATTCGTTTTTTTACCACAAGGTTGCAAATATAATTCGTAAAACATATCAAACCATTACAAGAAACAAACAAATCATCATATTTTTTACTAATATGAAATATGTTAATATCCACAGAGTTTACACTATTAGTGGGATTGATAGTCACATTATAAACTTGACGTGGGATGCTTGTACAGATGGTTATAAAAGATTGAAAGAAAATCAATTAGAAGATAATCATTGTGTGGGATCGATCTAGGTGTGTTTTAATGAAAGATGTGCTGGAGATTATGTTGGACCAGACCTTACAATATGGATCGAAAATGTAAGATTTATTTTGCAGGAAGCCTACTGAGGATGTCTTTAATGATTTTAGATCGTAAAGAAGGAAGAAAGCTACCTTCATCTCTGTACATGACATGTAGGAGTATGTTAAGCCAGCTTAGGGAAGGACTTGTTGGCAAACAATCCTAATATACTATAGTAATTAATGAGACTAAAAGATATAAAAAAACAATTCATCAAGTGAAGACAAAAAAAAAATTACTGACAAAGTTTCCCTAAAAAATGTTTATAAATTTTAAGTTTCCTAATAAGACTCAAATACAAATAGAAATATCTTACATTTTAGTTTCCTAGTAAGATTCAAACACAATACAAATATCCTACTATTATCAATTTCTTTTGATATTAATTGTTAATCAGCTTGGTTGAATTATATTATAACTAATAATGAATCAGATAAGATCCGAAATCACATAAGATCCTCAAAAATCATTAAAAAAATATAAAAATTATTAAAATAATAATATATTAATTAATAATTGTAGATACGTGATTTTCGATTTAGAAGATCACCTCTATGAAAATTTGGAGTCTACACCATTCCTTTTTATAAAAGGGTGTGAATGGTCACCTGAAAAATATTTTAAAAAAATGTCATTTTGGCATATTAATGACTCTCGTACGGATTAGGACACCAATCCACCTAGGATCTAAGTAAGTGGTTCGATTAGAAAGAGGGGAAGTTGTTAGGTACCCCTCCCTCCATCAAATGATGGTAACCTTGAAAGCTTGATCATTTTAGAGAATAAAATAAAATAAGAAAATTTGGTTAAACAATGATTTTGTGCCCTCGAACAAGGGAGACTTTTAATGTCGACTTAAACTATGAGGGTCATCTCATTGAAAGAAGAGACCTTACCATGGTTTGCCTCAAACTCATATGATTTTGAAAAAGTATGAGCTTTGTGATTATGGGCCCATTTTCATGGAATGAGAAGGGCCCAACTATCGATGGCCTCAAAATATTTTTGTGGTGTATGTGATTTGTGATTAGGGATTAAAGATGATACACTTTTATTTTGAAAAAGCAATTGCAACCTCTATATTTAGGTTCGATCTATCGGAGGTAAGGGAAGGTTAAAATCACATCTTGTGACTATTATAAATCAAAAATAAAATAAAACAAGTAAGGTGGATAAAAGAGGAAAGATAGAGGGGAGAAAATGAAGATTTTTCACATTACATTTCCTTACTCTACCTTTTCTCTAGAGTCTTCTTGTCTTGAATTTTCTTCCTCTTAATCTTTTAATATGTATTCTTATTCTTGTATTTGAACTTGAAGATGATAGTGAAGGAATTTAGTATAGGGATTATAAGTTGTGAGTTGAAAGAGATTTTTAGAGGGATTGATAAGGGTGGATGAGATTGAGAGTTGAGAAAGATGACTTGAGGGAGGATGTTCAAGCATTCGTCCCTTTTTTTAGAGGGAAATGAGAGTTTTTATAGGTATTGAGGGTTACTTTTAAGGGTAGGTTGGGATGAAAAAGTGAAAAAAGTATAACATGGCATGAGGTTTATGGGTGAGGTGTGTAAAATTTAGAATTAAGAAAAAGGTATTTGTGAAAGATTATAAAAATGGGTCATTTTTTACCCAAGTGGGTTAAATCATTCAACCCATATGGGTTGAGTATTAAGTGGGGTTAAGGGGTGTGGTGTTTGGTTAAAAGAATGGTGGTGTAAAAGGGTGGTTGTTGATATTTTTGGGAGGGTAGAGGAGGTGGTGACATGTGTCCCAAAGGTGTATGTGTGTGTGTTATGTGAGTTGATTAAGGAGAATAGGTATGGATTGTTGGAAGGGTGAGAGATTTGAAGTGATTGGTGGGGGTAGGTTATGACTTAGGTATGGGTGAGATATGGGTAGGTTAGTTTTCTAGAGAAAGGTGATAGGGTTGGTAGATGAATTAGGGAGGAAAGTTGCGGTGGTGACATACATCCCATTTTGATGGTCATTGCTGATTGATTGTGATCATTGGATTGAGACTTGGGCTTGGTATAATGGTTGGGTTTTAAGTCTAATGGGCTTAGGTGGTAAATTGAGTATGCATATAGGTTGGGGTTGGGTTGAGTGATGAGGTGATGATAGTTTAGGCTTAGGATAGGTTAAGACATTGGTTAAGGTTCGGCTTGTTTTAGGGTGAGGCTAAAATATAATTTAGTGGGTTGAAGATTGGCGAGCCTTAGGTGGGCTTAGGACATTTTCTAATTCAAGATTGGAGTGGTGAGATATGGAAAAGGTGAGAGGCTTGTGAAGCCTTATTATGGGTCCATGGGACCTTTTGGGGTCTTAAGACTTTTTGATTTGATCAAAATGTCGAATTTCGATGATTTGGACTTTTTAGGCTTATTTGCGAATTTTGCTAAAAAAATTACTTTTTTATGTCCTTTTGAATGAAGGTCGGTTCAAATTGGGGTGTCTACAACTGCCCCTTTTTGCCTGAGTTATGTGCAAAGAATTGTCAAAAATAGACTGAACCCCTATTTGTACAAGCCAAATTTTTTATATTAAAAACATGATTTCAAAACACCGAATGGATTGACGATTTTTGTAGAAAATGACTACCCAAGCACGGGGTCTGACAGGATTGCCTTATTAATTCCTCGATCTCATGGCACAGAGTTCGATTACGATCTTGGACTTGATAGAAATTTGATGAGTTTTGAAATTCAGGCATTTTTTGGTCGTGTTTCGACAAATCAGAATTGAATTCATCTCAAAAAGGATTTTTTGAAATTCTTCATTTTTTTTGTTTTTGTTTTTGTTTTTGTTTGTATTGAAAATTTTGATTTTTTTAATTTTTAATTTCTTTTTAAAACGAAATATGTTTAAATAATAAAAGTCTTTTAGAGGAAGTAAGGTGCTTGTGATGATCCTTTAACAGGTCTACACAGAAAAATCTTTTAAATTTATCGTAACATTCTTTAATTGCAGTGGTTGGAAAAAGAAAACATGATCCTCCCAAGCTTTGAGTCTGATAGATATGAAATCTACTATAAATAAGACGATTTCCCATGTTAGGAGTCTGACAGAGATTGAACCAATTGTAAAAAGTGCAGATGAGATTTGCAATCTAAATTTATTTCAACAAAAATGATTTGACATATTTTACTTTAAATGACAAACCTGTGAAGTTTAAAAGAAATCAAAAATATTTCTCAATTTTTATTTTTACACACTGAGAATATCATGCAGTTTATACGCATACGACAAGGAGCAACGTGTAATTTATGTTCTTATTGAGGAGTAAGATGTATTTTAGGCCCATACTAAGGAACATCAAACAGTTTAGGCTCTTGTCAAAAAGTAACATGCAATTTAGACTTTTGATAAGGAAAAACAAACAGTTTAGGCTCTTATCAAGAAGCAACAAATAATTTTAGACTCTTACTTAGGAAAAAAAATACAAGTTAGCCTCTTGCAAAGGAACAAATGCAATTTAGGCTCTTGCTAAGGAGCAACAAGCCTTTTTAGGCTCTTATTGAAGAGCAACCACTAATTTTAGATTACTACTAAGGAATATTATGTAGTTTAAGCTCTTGTTAAAGAGCAACAAACAGTTTTAGGCTCTAATTGATGAGTAAGTTGTACTTTAGAATCTTGTTAAGGAGAAATATATAGTTTAAGCTCTTGTTTAGGAGCAACAAGTAATTTTAAGCTTTTACTAAGAAGTAATATGTAGTTTAGGCCCTTGCTAAAGAACAACAAGCAGTTTTAGACTCATACTAAGGAGCAAGATGCAGTTTAAGCTCTTACTAAGGAGTAATATGTAGTTTAAGCTTTTGTTAAGGAGAAACAAGTAGTTTTAGGCTTTTACTGATAAACATTATGCAGTTTAAGCTATTGCTAAGGAGCAACACGTAGTTTAGACTCTTGCTAAGCAGCAACAAATAGTTTTAAACTATTGTTAAGGAGCAACAAGCAATTTTAGGCTCTTACTGAAAAACGAGATGTAGTTTAGGCACTTGCTAAAGAGCATATGTAGTTTAGACTCTTGCAAAGGGACAATATGAAGTTAGGCTTTTGCTAAGGAGCAACAAGCAGTTTTAAGCTCTTACTAAGGAGAAATATGCAGTTTAACCTCTTACTAATGAACAACCAGTAATTTTAGGCTCTTATTGAGGATCGAAATGTAGTTTAGGCTTTTGCTAAAGGGCAAATGTAGTTTAGGCTCTTGTTAAAGAGTAAATGCTAAGAAAGTGTTAATGCAAAATAGTTTTGATAATTATTTGTCTCGGATAATTTGATACCTCATTTTTAAAGAACTTTTAGTCATATGCCCAAAATACTAGTTTGGCATGATGCATGCAGAAAACTCATTATTTTTTTGTTAAAATAATCCTTTTAGTATGAGTAAAATAATCAAGTTAAGAATACAACATTGTTGAATACTGATTAGGGTATGCCTATCAAAAGAGAGTAATTTTTCTTAATTCTCTTTAAGGTCTTTTAGAGTCATCCCACCATCAAATATCGATGAAAGGATAGAAAATGACTAGATAGTGTTTGATGATGAGATAAAAGATTGTATGATGATTAGTAGTAGGCTTTAGAATCTGTCCAAGATATTGATAGATCAATGATTATTCATGCTACAAATTTTTTGAAGATAGAGAGTGATTGATAGATAGAGATGATATATATATTTTTTTTGTCATTCATGTCTTAGGTGCCAATTACGATTTTCACCAAGTCCGGTTTCATAATTGTTTTTGCACATTGATGCCCTTTCAGGTTTTTATCGTATCTATAATATTTGATCTTGTCATAATTTGATTCTTTTACTCACAACGTTTTTATAGTTTTTTACTATCCTTTCAAATCACAATACACTTCTTGTAAATTCCTCTTAGATAGCTATTCCTTCATTGCCAGCAAATATTCGTGGTAGAAGTATTCTTTTCAAATCCTTTCTTAGTAAAAAAGGACTTAATTTTAGGACATAATATGAAAATGGTTGAGATTCGTAAAGAAATGATATAGTCTCGAATATGGAATTTGATATAATAGATAGGTTGAACTGGGTGTTTGTCTTTTATTCTCTTTTTTTGAGAAAAAAATATCTTTTTTCGTGAGGCAGAACTCATCTACATATGTTTGAAAGCATCAAGTGGGATGGTAGATTTAGAAAATGACTTCCCAAGAATGGGGTTTGACAAGGCTTAGCCTCCTTGAATTCTTTGATTTAATGGCACGAGACTCATTTTGAAATCTTAGATTTGATAAAATTGGATGATTGATGAAAAATAGCTACCTAAGTATGGGGTCTAACAAAGTTTGCCTTATTAATTATTCGATTTAGCTCATTTGAAATCTTGGATTTGATGGATTTTGGGATGATTGATGCTTTTAACCATACTTTATTAAGTTTGATTCAAGTTACTTTGAACGAGATCCTTTTTTTTTTTAATGATATTTTTTTTTCAAAATTTTTCTAATGTGGAGTGGCATACCCTGATTCTAAGTCATTGAAGGATAATGAAGGTTCAAGTAGGTTGACTAACGGTATGTATGTTAGGATAATAGAAGGAAGGCCTCTCATCATTTCAATATTTGATTTTTCAAAAATAACTTTGGATGTCACTTATTGCTTGTCGACTCAAGAGATAGAACTTTTGCATATTTGAATCCTTAATGGTGACTAATCCTTCTGAAAGCGCCCTCGATCCGCTGGGTGCGGGGATCTGCTTTTGACCCTTGAGGTTTGGGAGTCGCCACCTAGTTATTACGGTCTAGGAACTGATCAATGACTCTAAATAGATAAAGAACTAATCTATAACAGAAAAAAAACTGAATTCGAGGATCATGTTACGGGGTTGGAAGGTGTTAGGCACCAACCCCGCCCGGTCAAAGCCGGTCTCTACTAACTTCCCAAATAGGTTACATTGCTAAAAAAAACCTAGATAATAATAAAATAAAAAATAAGAAGTTATACATTTCCGATAGCAAAGACTTTGTTCCCTCAGATCCGACAAAAATTGCTCCTTGTACCGTACTTCTTGTTTCGTTCTGTCTCTGGATTTGATTTCTGATCTCCGAGGCAAGGTATCCTTCTTTCTTGGATCTGAATTCTTCGAGTTTGTTAATGGATTTTGGGGTGTTTTGGAAGGACTTTTAGGTATTTTTTAGGCTAAAATTGAAAGAGGGATGTTAGGTAAGGAGTTGGGACTCCAAAACTAGGGTTTATGGGAGGCTAGGGGGGCTTTTAGAACTACTTCTCTTGGGGTTTATGATTTGATACGAAAATAGGGTGTGGGGACCTCTATTTATAAATTTTTTTAGGGGTTGATTTAGATAGAGTTAGTGTTTAATTAGAGTTCTTTTAATTAGAGTTGTGTTTTAGTTAGAATTGTTTTAGGCAGAGTTGTATTTTAATTAGAATTGTTTTAGGGGGAGTTGTGTTTTAATTAGAACTCTATTAGATAGAGTTATTATTTAATTAGAACTCTATTATGATTTTGACTTTTGATCTTATTTGATTGACTTTTAATATTTTGACTTTAGTCTTAATTGATTGACTTTTAATATCTTGACTTCAGTCTTGCTTAATTGACTTTAATTTTGACTTTAGTCTTACTTGATTGACTTTAATACCTTGAATTTAGTCTTGCTTGATTGGCTTTAAATTTTTGAAGAACCCCCCTCTATTATATCTTTAATTCTTTGGACCACCAAATGGAGGGGTCCTTAAAGAAATATCTCACGAACCCTCAACAATTTTACTTGAAAGTCCGATTAATCGATTTTTTTAATTAAAAATTTTAAATTAATTTAATCAATGTTTCACTTTAATTATTTAATGTTTTATTTATTAATTTCGAAAATTTTAATTATGAAAATTGTGAAATTACCGTTTTGCCCTGGAGAGGACTTTTCACGTTTTAAATTGGTTTTTAATGTTCTAAGATATTTTAGAATCAATTTTTTGTAAGGAATTCAATGGAAATATTAGTTTGTGTCATTTATGAAATTTTTTGTGTGAAATGGTCATGAACTTTATAAGGGGCATTTTCATAATTTTGTCAAATTCTGTTAAAATTGGTGAAATAATTTATTTGGTTCCAATGTGTTCGAAAGAGTTTTCCTAAGCGTAATGTAGGCTCTAGGGTTGTTTTGATGTTAGGGGTATTTTGGTAATTTGATAATTTGGTCAATTTTTAGTGATTTTTATCGTGAAGCTTTTTTTTTGTTTGCAAGATGATGATTTCTATGTTTCTAGGATCGTATTTTCCTAGCGTAGCGTGATTTCTAATGTTTTGTAGTTCGAGATACCTCATCCGGATTTCTGAAACATTTCTGGTAACAAAATAAAGCAATGGAAATAACATCCATCATTGGGAATCGTTGCGATTGGGTTGACGAGTTGATTAATCAGGCGGATGCAAAAATGGGGTGTCTACACCTTCGTAATGGACTAGAATCTTCTTCTTACACAAGGGCCAAACTATTTTGTTAAACTTTCATTGATTTGTTGTTCTTTTCGACATTCTTTTGACATTCTTCTTCATTTGTTAATTATTTTCGATATGCTTTCCATGAATCTATAATATTGTTCATTTTCATTTACCCTGAATTGATACATATATTTTTCAACCTCTTTTTCGATAAGTCTTGTGAGGATAAATTTCAAGTAAGAACAAATTAGTATCGTTGACATAAATTTCTTTTCAAGTTGTGAGTTTCATTTGAGAATTGAACATTGAAGTAAAAATGGTTGATTGAAATCAGATATGATGCTTTTAAAATGAAGGTTTCTAGTGGATGAATGAGATTTTTAATTGTCTTAGATTGAGAAATATAGGGAGTGCCCCAGTTTAAACAAATTTCTTTTATTTATTTTTATTTTTTCGTTCACAATTTATACTTATACTGGCCAAGAGTAATTGAAATGGATTGAAAAGAGTATGGCGATAATCTTTAGGTTTTTGGGTCATCTTTAGTCCTCTAATCAAATTGAGTTTGATTCTTCAAATTTTGACAGGACACTTTTGTTATTCATTAATTCCAAATTCTTTATAGTCAGGAAGCTCATAATTGAAAGATGTTTTTGAAACATATGATTTTCGTTTTTTGAAAGTATATATATTTTTATTTTTGAGATAAATAGTAATAAATTTTTTGTTATTTTTTTTTAAATAGATCTTTTAAATAAATACCCTTCTTGAGGATTAAGGTCTAATAAATATTCTCAGGAAGGGAATGCATATATTTTCTTTTGAAATTTTTGTTTTATTTTACTGATATTCTAAATGAATATATTCCTGAGGACGAATGTCTGATAAATATTCCCAGGAAGGAAATGCAGTATTTTTTTTTGTAATTTTAAGTTTTGTGTGTGTGTGTGTGTTTTTTTTTTTTTTTGTTGCTAAACATAAACATTCTAAATTAATACCTTCTTGAGGACAAATGTCCAATAAATATTCCAAGAAAGAAATACAATGCTTTTTTTAAAAAAAATTAGTTTTGTGTGTGTGTTTTTTTTCTAAAGATAGACATTCTAATTTAATACATTCCTGAGAATGAATGTCCGTTAAATATTCTTAGGAAAGGAATTCAATTTTTTGAATTTTTAAATTTTTTTTAAATTTTTTTGAAAGATGGATATTCTAAATTAATACATTTTCTAAGGACAAATGTCCAATAAATATTCCCAAGAAGGGAATGCATATTTTTTAGCTTCTGACTTTGTCGGAGTAGACCATCATGCTCATGCCTCAAAGTTTACAAAATCAAAAATCAAATCGGATTGGATCTCGTCCTCGACTTAATTTACCACTTGAGCTAAAGTTGAGAACTTGGTAGTTATGTGACTCACAAGATAGGTATAGAATGAGTGCGCTAGTGTTAATATAAATGTGATATTCATCTCTTACTCGGTCATGGGCGATTTTACTTGGGAAGCCAACTCTCGCTACCTCTGGGCGTATTCCTTTTATGTCTCTTTAGGCTTGCTTGTCATCCTTGCCAAATCACTTCTGTCCAATTTCACATTCGAGTTGAACTTATAATTGTGCCTGAACATCTAAGCCAAGTCTTGCCAACCCTTGATGAGTGAATAGGCCAGTCCCGAGAACCTTTTAAGGGCTGGCTCAGGCTACTCAGAAATAATTGCACCAATAACCTATCGTCTTCACTGAACTGGCACATTTATCTACAGTATAGTTTTAGATGCGATAAAGGGCACCCTACCCTATTGAACTTCTCGAATTCTGGGCATTTGAATTTGGTTGGTAGCTGCGCGTTGGGATAGAAACAAAGGTCCCTAAACCTTGTTCCTCCCAAGATATCCATGCATTTGATTCTCCTCATCTCCTATTATAGACATTTAATTTGTTGAGCAATCTTCCCATCTATTGTGTTCTTGGATTTAGTGGTCCTATATCATACTCGTCATCATGAATGACCATGGGAGGCGGTCGATTCTGTGAAATGTAAAGCGAGGGTCCTTGATACCCCATAATCGTAGGGAACAGAGTAGTTTGTTGCCCCAGTTGTGGTTTTTTAGGATGGTCAAGATTCAAACCTAATACTTGATGTTGTACAACTTGGGCTTGTATGAAGTTGGCATTGGCCACCACAACACTTAGCATCTTCTTTTATCATTATGTGGTCTTTAACAATGCAATTATTCTTGCACTGATGTGTGTTGTCTCTACTGCTACTGGTTGTAGTACCTTAGAAGTACTCATTATTGATGAAGATTGAAGGAAATACGAAGGGTTCTTGGGATGTTTGTACTTCTTTTGTTTGACCAACTATGGATATAAAAAACCAAGTAGCAATATAATATTTACAAAAAGATAAGATGCATGATGTTTTATTAGGTCGAGTTAAGTAATCTATTTTAAAGTAAGTGAATTTTAAAGAAAAAAGATCCTTCAATGCGTAACCAACATCAACACAAAGTTGGCATCAGCATGGAGCTAGATTGCGTGCTCTTGAGAGAGTAGGTTACATCAGCACGGGGTTGGCATCGGCATGGAGCCGGCATCAGAACAGAGCTGGGTTGCATATTTTTGAAGATGATACATTAACACGAAGCTAGCATCAATATATTGTTGGCATCAACACAGAGCTAGATTGCGTGCTCTTGAGAGAACGGGTAACATTAGCATAAGGCTGGCATCGGTACGGAGCAGGTATCAACGCGGAGTTGGGTTATGTTACATCAGCATAGAATTGGTATCAACATGAAGCTGGATTGCATACTTTTGAGAGTGTGGGTTACATCAGTGTCGAGCTAGTATCGGTGCAAAACCAGCATAAGCACAGAGGTTGGTTGTATATTTTTTAAGATGATTTCATTAACACGGAACTTGCATCAACACAGAGTTGGCATTAGCATGGAGTTGGAAAGACTTGAAAAAGAGATAAATTCATCGGCACGGAGTTGGAATAGACAAGGTATGTTAGGTTTTTATGAACCTTACAAGTAGTTCCTTAAATCATTTTTTTTTTTTATTAGAAAAAAGGTTATCAAAAATGATGGACATGATAGTGGACTTGATTAAGATTGATCGGATGATGACATATTCGATTGTAATTGCTTGACTTGATTGAGATCCACCGAGGTAGTTGACTTCGTTGGGATCAATCGTGGATATTGACCCAAATGGGTCGATCATAAATGATTTGGATCGATCATAGATAGTGGACCTAGTTTTGGTCGATTCTTGAATTGTGGGCCTGATTTGGGCCAAATTTAGATCGTGGATCTGATTGGGATCTATTGTAGATTATGGACTCGATTCAGGTTGATCGTGGATTTTGGACCCAATTTGGGTCGATTCTTGAATTGTGGGCTTGATTTGGGTCGAATTTTGATTGTGGACTTGATTCGGGTCAAAATGTGGATCTTGAATTGTGGTCTCGAATTAGATCAAATATGGATCAAGGTCTCGATTCAGATCAGAATTAGATTGTGGACTTGGTTCGGGTCATATTGGTATTTTGGACCCAATTCGGGTAAATACTGCTTGAGGACCCGGTTTGGGTTAAACTTGGATTATAGACCCGATTTGGGTCAAATGTGCATTATGGACCTAATTCGGGTCAAACTTGGATTGGGGACCCGATTCGGGTCAAATGTGGATCGGGGACTAGGTTTGGGTAAATATGGATTGCGGACCCGATTCAAATCAAATTTGGATCTTGGACCCAATCCAGGTCAAAGTTGGATTGTGAACCCTATTGGGGTCAATTGTGGATTGTGGACTCGGTTTGGGTCCAATAAAGATCATGACCCGGTTTGGGTCCAATATGGATCATAGACCCAGTCCGGGCCAAATATGGATTGAGGTCGATGGTGCACCACGTTGGACTGGGATTAACTTTGATCGATAAAGAATAGGTGGACTCAATTTAGATCATACATTGACACTTAGAAGAGACGAGATTCTATTTTGATGATAAAAACGACACATTTAAGTATTTTTAAGCCTTAAAATCCATTAAAAAAATTAAAAACTAATAGAAAACTATCAAGACTAATGGAAGAGATGAAATTAACAAAAAAAAAAAATTAAGTTCGTATTTCATGTAAGGCCCAGGATATTTTATATTGGTCCATACTTGGAACACAGACCAATTGGTTACTTTTTAGCAAAAAAAAAAATATTTTTTACTTTTTTACTAATCCGTGTTGTAAACACGGATAATATATTTGCATGCCTATCCGTGCTTGACACATGAACCAGTAAGTTCCAAATCATCGTTTTGAGGGACATTGCCACTGATTTTTGTAATGGGCCAAAAGCTAAGGCACATTGCCTATGATTTTTATCTTAAGCCTATAGACACCCCATTTTTGCAATCACCTGATTAATCAACTCGTCAACCCAATCGCGATGATTCCTAATGATGAATGATTATTCCAATGCTTTATTTGTAAGTAGATATGTTTCAGAAATTCATATGAGATATCTCAAACTAACAAAACTGTAGAAACCACGCTACGTTAGGAAAATATAACTCCAAAAACATAGAAATCATCATCTTGCAGACAAAAAAAGCTTTACGATAAAACCACAAAAATATCCCATTATTTTTTAAATCCCCATAATTAATGTTAAAATTATAAAAAAACTATTTATAACACTGGTGTGTTTGCACATGTCACCTATTAATGAACATAAAAAAAAAGAAGCTTCTATTACCACACCAACTTTTATTAAGAAAATCCCAAAATGTGTGTTAATTCTTTCTTTCTTTGTATCATATGAATTGATATACTAGTAGTAAAAGTTGGTGTAGCAATAGAATCTCTAAAAAAAAGTAAAAAATTAAGAGTGCTCTTATTGACAACTCTATTTTTACTTATTACACCTCAATTTCTTAAGTTATCTTTCACATCCCAATTAAAGATTAAAAACACACCTTTCAAACATTACATGGTTTGGCTTATATTATAATTTTAACATTACAAAATAATATAAAGAGAGTTGTTATTACCACACTAAGTTTTACTAATGCCACACCAATTGTGTGCATTTTTTGTGTGTGATTTATATAAGAATTGTTGTGGCATTAGTAAAAGTTGGTGTGGCAATAGTAGCTTATTATTATAAAACTCCTTCAAACAATCTTAGTATTTGTTTACAATTAGGCTCCTATAAAATTCTAAACTCAAAAATATAAATCTAACAAAAAAGATAAATTGTTTCTATTGGCACCCTAAACTTATTCTAAATCATTTACTTATATATTTGGGTAAATGTCCTTGAAATGACGAAATTTCGAGTTGGGTACACTGTTCATTTTAATTACAAGCATGTTTTTTCAGTGAATTCGTCACTTTTAAAAAATAAACAGACTTGAACGAGTCAAAGGCGTCCGAATTCACATTAAAAAACTCGCCCCAACCCCTTCCAAATCCCTTCCGAATCTATCGAGTCAATTGCGACTCGACCGAGTTTTAAAGCAATAGCCCAAAAAATCAGAGAACAAAGTTAGGAACGCATCTTTGCACTATGGAACTCTATTCTGTCATTCCAACGCTTCACGTCGCCTTGAACAATACTAGTCAGTCTTGAATGTTATCCCAACATTTACCGAACTGAACTTGTTCCAGCATGAAGTGCCAGTCTATAGCTTGTATCTGGTCAGGCACCCCTCCTCTTCATCGAATTACTTCAACTGCTGTCTTGGATCAACCACCAACGCTTTACACAGGTGGATCTGATGGCTCCATCATCTGGTGGAACTTCTCCTCCAATCAATTCAACCAGGTAGTACTCATTTCAATTCCTGATTGAGTCTTGTTTTTACTGAATTTAATTCTGTTTTTTGGATCTTAATTTTCGCATTCTAAATGTTTGTTGAATTTCCTGAACCAGAACCCATCATTGATAGAGCTAATTTTTTTTTTCTTTCAATTTTACCTAAATTATGTGTTAACTATGTTGCATGGAGTCTTCCAAACTGGTGAAGTTCCTTTTGGATATTTGTCGGATTCCGGCACCATGGTCTCAGTGCATTCGTATCTCCGTATTGCAAGCATAGTAATCAAGTTGAGATTGGGGCTTCAGCTCAGTTATTTCGGATAAGTTCAAGAAAGTTACATAAAAATTTTGGATAAAAAAATGGGGGATTATACAAAATATATTTTTGGATTTTCTTCCCTCAAAACCCGTCATCTCCAACTTCCTTAAAAACCCTATCTTGTTATTGAGATTTGAAGGTTGAAGAGTCAAAATGTAACCATACTTAGCGATTGTAGACTAAGAGTTTGAGAAGGAGAATAGAGATGTGATTGAAGAAACGTAGGAGGAGTTGAAATTGACTCCAACCCTTTTACATATTATAACTAAATAACAAAGGAATAAAAAGACAATATTACCCCTACTAATAATAACTTATTACTCCTAACATTCCCCTCAAGTTGGAAAATATATATCATATAATCCCAGCTTGTTACAAATATAATTCACTCTACTACAACCGAATGGCTTAGTAAACAAATTAACAAGTTGATTTTTAGAATTCATATAAGAAGTAGTAATTTCTCCATTTAGGATTTTGTCAAGAACAAAGTGACAATCAACTTCAATATGCTTCGTCCTCTCTTGAAACACATGATTAGAAGTTATGTGTATGGTTGTCTGATCATCACAAAAGAGTCTTATAGGTATTTTCTACTATAAATCTTGCCTCCTAAAAAAGAAAAAGAATGTCTCAACCAAGTTAGCTCAAAACACATGTGTGACATAACTCTGTATTCAGCCTCAATACTAGATCTGGCAACAACTGTTTGTTTTGTGTTTTTCCAAGTCACATGATTACCATCCAAGAATGTACGATATCCTATGGTGGATCTCCTATTTGAAGAAAACCTGCATAGTCTAGAGTCGTATACCCTTCTATGCGAGCATTGCATTTGAGTTGTATAACAAACCACGTCATGGGAAACCTCCAAGTACATGACAATGCATTGCAATGCTATCCAATGAGGTACTTTAGGAGTTTTCATAAATTGACAAGAATATTTGCTCTAGTAATGGTGAGGTAATTCAACTTCCCAACATGTCTCTTATACTTACCAAGATCATAAAAAAAATCTCCCTGATTAATGGTCAACTTCTATTTTGAATCCATGGGAGATCCGTAGGTTTAAACCTAAGTAAATCAGTCTCATCAAATGGATCTAAGGTATATTTTCTCTGTGAGAGACTAATACCACTTGCTAAATGTGCAATCTCAATACCAAGAAAGTATCCCAGCTAATCCAAATCCTTAGTATGAAACTTTTGTAGTAAAAATGACTTTAACTTCTTAATCTCAACATCATCATTGCCTATCAATGCAATATAATCCATGTACATAACTAGAAGAATATTCCCACTAGTGGGATGAGAAGGAAAAACGGATGTGATTTGTTTGACACCTTGACATCTCAAAATCAAGAACCACATTGTTGAATTTCCTAAACAATGTTTGCGGGGACTATTTCAAATCATAGAGCACCTTTCTAAGCTTACATACTTTACCAACCTCCCCCTGCGCAACAATCGTAGGTGGCTGCTCAATATACACCTCTTCTTGCAAATCACCATGTAAAAATGCATTCTTCACATCGAGTCTGAATTGGGGCCACTCAGAGATAGAAACTAAAGAGATAGTAACACTGCTAGATGTTACTAATTTATGTGAGGGGGTATATATGCAATTTCCTCTTTTATTCATCAATATATAAGTGCCATGACCCTAGGAGTCAAATTCGACTCCTCCCACTTTCTCCATTCTATTCTTATTTTCTTCTTCTCTAAACCATAGATTGATGTTCTACATGGTGTCATAGCTTCTCTAGTGGTCACATTTTGGTTCTTTTTCCTCTTTTTCCGTATTTTTTTTCTTTTTTTTCTAGGTATAAACCAGATTTTTCTGATATGATTTTTACCCATTATCCTCATGGTGGCTAGAATTCTCTATTTGTGGTTGAAAAATATCCCTAATGTGATCAGAGATCAAAGGATTTTTGACAGTTATTAGTGGTTAGTTGTGGTGTAGTGTGGTGGTTAGGTTTCAGATTGTGTTTCTGGCCTTCAAGGTACCCTGCGATTTCATCTTGAGAGGTATTGGAGATCTACGATTTCATCTTGAAAGGGTTTTGAAGTCTTGTTATTTTATTTTGAGGGATTTTAGAATCATGCGACTTCACTATGATAGATTTCTCTATGTTTTTTTGAGGTTTTTCGCAGATCTTGGCTACCAGGAATTCGTGTCAAGGAGATTTTCCACTAGTAGAAAATCGTTCACGAAAGTATCTGAGAATCTCTAAAAGGGAAAAAGTTTAATTTTGTGGGGGGAAGTGCCGAAAAATTGTAGAGCAATATAATTGATTCTTGGGCAATCAATTATTTCATCATGGGGCAGAAGACTATCTTGGGTACATCAACTGAGGTTGGAACTCAAATGACTTCCATTCTCTTAATTTGAAGTAATTATATTCAGTGGTCAAAGATGGTAGCAGTTTTTCTGAAGGCCAAAGGAAAACAAAGTCATCTTGTGAAAGATAAACTAACAACTGTTGATGAAAAATCTCTTGAGCTATGGCAGCAAGAGGATGCTCAAATAGTTACTTGGATGTGGAATAGTATGGAGCCTCAAATCAATGCCAATTTCACGTTTTAGGATATTGCAAAAGACATTTGGGAAAGGGTGAAACATATGTATTCGGGGTCGGATAATATTATCCAAATCTATGAAATTACTAAGCAATATTTCACTTTACAACAAGATGATAAAACATTGGACTGGACATTTGCATTATTGATGCCCATGCGTGAGGAACTGAACCAATATCAACTTATTACGAGTGATTTTCATTAAATAGAAAAACAAAGAGTCGATATGGATGTTTTTTGGCTTCTCTCATCTATACATTTAGGCATGATGCTGTGAAATCCCAAATCTTGGGGAGCCCTAAGCTTCCATCTCATATAGATGTCTTTTCTTGATTGAAATGAGCCACGTTATCAGATAATGCTAATCCTATTAGTGATCGTTCTGCTTTGACTTCTTCGGGAGATCATGGTGGTCGTGGCTAACGTTATAGAGGTGGTCGAGGAAATCATGGTGGTAGAGACGGTGGTCGAAATTCAGAGGGAGGTCGTGGATTCCGGAATTGCACTAACTATGGAATGGATGGCCATACTATTGATTACAGTTGGGATCTCCATGGGAAACTTTCATCACATCAAGCTTCAATGATATAAGTTCTAGATGCTAACCCATGGTTTGTCTCATCTGATCAGAACACTGATAAATAATCTATTGTTATTTTTTGAGAAGAGTATGGTAAGTTGGTCGCCAAATATTCTCCCACTACTATTTTAGCCTAGATAGGGATGACATCCATTTATTTATTGTCCTCTACGGGCTCCTAGATCATTGATTCTAGTGCTTCCAATCATATGACCAATAATTCTATCCTACTGTCTTCTCTTAGTCCGTCTCTGTGTCAAAATGTTGAGTTTGCTGACGATTCTTTTTCTAGAGTAGTTGGGTTAGTCACATCACAACTACATCCTAATATTCCCTTATCATCTGTGTTTTATGTTCCAAAATTCTCATTTAGCCTTTTATCTATTAGTCAACTTACAAAGAAATTAAATTGCTCCGTGACATCTTTTCTTGATCATCATATATTTCAAGATCTAAAGATGAAGAGGGTGATTAGTGGCGGGCGTGAAGTGAATGGTCTATACCTTCTTAATAGTATTTTAGCTCATAGTGCTTTTTAGTTTTCCTGCAACAAGTTTCATTAGCATTGCAGATTTGGTCATCTGCTTATACCTTACATAGTTAAGTTCCCGATTTGAATAATGTTCCTTTGGATTGTGAAGCATGCCAGCTTAGTAAACACCATTGTGTGTCTTTTCCCTATAGTGTTAGTCATCTAGGTCGAATCCTTTTCGTTTAGTGCATTCAAATGTTTGAAGTCCTGCACAAACCTCGTCATATCTTGGTTTTAAATATTTTGTTACATTTGTTGATGATTGTTCAAGATTTGTAGCTTTCATGTTTGCTGTGCTCTTTCCTAAGTGCACAAAGAAAGAAAGGGAACTCTTTTTCAGAAGGACTTGGTTATTTTTAATGAAAGATTGATCTGCGTTATTTAATATTTTTCAATAATTTCATATGGAAATTCAAACTTAATTTGGCGCTTCTTTGTGTATTTTACTTACTGATAATGCCAAAGAGTATTTTCGTGGTAACCTTAATACACATTTACAATCTCGTGGCATTCTTCATCAGTCTTCATGTGTTCATACTCCTCAACAAAATGGTGTTGCCGAACGTAAGAATCGCCACCTTCTGGAGGTTGCTTGTGTTTTGTTATTTTAGATGAAGGTTCCCAAAGCCTATTGGAGTGAAGCTATCCTTACTACGCGTGCTATCTTATCAACCTCATGCCTACTCCTGTTCTTGTTGGTAATTGTCCACATAAGATTTTATTTTCTGGTTGCTTAGTAAAAAACAAAAAATTCTATTTCCTGATCATCATTTGTCTTACCTTCTTCCTTGAGTTTTTGGCTGTGTTTTTATCATGCATAATTTGTGATCAAGACGCGATAAGTTAGACCCAAAGAGTATTAAATGTGTGTCTATTGGGTATTCTCGTTCACAAAAGGGTTACAAGTGCTATAGCCCAACACTATGTAAACACTTTGTTGTGCAAGTGTTATTTTCTTTGAATCTATACCCAATTTCTCTGTCATGACCCCTACTGATTATGATTTTAGTCCTGTTCCCTTACCTATTCTAGTTCCTCTTTCTGGAATCAAATTCCTTTTCAGGTTTATCACAAAGGAGCATCATTGCACCAATGATACCAATCTCTTCACCATCTGACGATCTAGTTATACCATTTGGATCTCCTTCTCCAAATCTAGTAGTTTCTTTAAAATCATCCTCAAGTGAGTTGCCTATTGTTCTTCGTAAGGGTACTCGTTCTTGTGTTACTCATCATCCTATTTCTCATTTTGTGTCATAAGATTCTTTGTGTCATCTATGTCTTCCATTTCTATTCCTAAGACTCTCCAAGATACCTTATCTCATCCGGGTTGGAAGAAAGCAATGATGGAAGAAATGAATGCTCTTCATCACAATGATACATGGTCTCTTGTTTCTCTTCCTCCTGGAAAATATGTTGTGGGTTGTAGATGGGTGTATGTCGTCAAATTTTATCCTGATCGTACTGTTGATAAACTTAATGCCCAACTTGTCGCTAAAGGATACACTGAGACGTGCGAGATTGATTATGTCGAGACTTTTTCCTCAGTTCCCAAGATTACTTCTATTGTGGTTCCCATTTCGTTAGTTGCTATATCTCCATGGTGATTTGCAGGAAGAGCTGTATATGGAGCAACCACGTAGGTTCATTGCTTAGGATATTGGCAATGTGTGTAAACTTAGGAAGTCGCTCTATGGTTTGAAACAATCCTGAGAGCCTGGTTTGGCAAATTCAATGATGCAGTTATTGCCTTTGGGATGACGAGATGCTAGACAGATCACTCAGTCTTTCATTTGAAAACTGAGCATGGATGTATCTTACTTGTAGTGTATGTAGATGATATCATGTTGACAGGGAGTGATGAAGATGGAATTCAAAATCTTAAGTCCTATTTACAACTACAGTTTCAAACCAAGGATTTGGGAAAACTAAGATCTTTCCTTGGTATTGAGGTGGCTAGCTCAACTAATGGTATTAGTCTCTCGTAAAGAAAGTATGTACTAGACTTGCTTGAAGACACGGGATTACTTGGGTCCAAACCAGTGAACACACCATGGATCCAAAGTTGAAACTTAATGTTGAAACATAAAGATTTGTTTGATAATCCAAGTAGGTACAAAAGACTTGTTGGAAAATTAAATTATCTCACTATTACAAGACCAGATATCTCACATAATGTGAGTATTGTGAGTCAGTTTAAGGAGACACCTAGGATGCCTCACTAGAAAAATGTTCAACCTATTGTTAGGTATCTGAAGGGTTCTCTTGAATTTGGTTTATAGTATAAGTCCAATGGTCATACTCAGATAAAGGAATACATAGATGCAGATTGGGTTGGTTCTCCCTCAGATAAAAGGTCCATCACAAGTTATTGCACATTCCTAGGTGGTAATCTTGTGTCTTGGAAGAGCAAAAGAAGCAGATAATGGTAGCTTGGTCAAGTGAAAAAGTTGAGTACAGAGCTATGTCTCACACAGCTTGTGAGCTTCTTTGGTTGAAACATTTCCTTTAGGAGATAAGCATCATAGTAGAAACTCCTATGAGTCTTCTATGTGATAATCAGGTAGCCATGCATATTGCTTCAAATCCCGTGTTTCATGAGAGAACGAAACACTTTGAAGTCGACAGTCACTTCGTTCGTGAAAAGGTTCTTGGTGGAGAAATTGCTACAATCCTATGTTAAATCTGAAAACCAATCGGCAAATTTTTTTAGTAAATCGTTGGGGGTGTGAAAGGTTGGCTTATATTTGTAACAAGCTGGGATTATATTATATATATTCTCCAGCTTGAGGGGGAGTGTTAGATGTTATTAATATATGTGAGGTGGCATATATGTAATTTTCTCTTTCATTCATTAATATATAAGTGCCACGACTCCTAGGGTAGGAGTCAGACTCCTCCCACATTCTCCATTCTTCTCTTCTTCTTTAACCCTAATCTGATCTACAAACACGAATGAAGGCAATTTTAGCCACTAGGGAGAAGGTCTCAGCATAATCAGTTTCATACGTCTGTGTATAACACTTTACAACTAGTCTTGCCTTCTATCTATCAACTACGCTATCGGGATGGAACTTAACAAGATAAACCCAGCTACAACCCACCACCTTCTTTCTAGGAGGAAAAAAGACTAGATTCCACGTATCATTGCTATGAAGGGCAGCCATGTCCTCTTCCATTGTTGTCCTTTAACCCGGATGGGATAAGACATCTTGAAGGCGTTTAAGAACAAAAATAGAGGACACCAATGAAATAAAAACAGACAAAGAAGAAGATAACGAAAATATATGATACAAAGTTAGTAATGAGATGTTTAGTAGCACAAGAACGAGTACTTTTAGGCTGAGCAATAAGTAACTCATTTGGAAGTGAATTTGGAGAAGGAACTGGATTTGAGGAAGGAACTTGATCTACAGATCAAGAAGATATTGGCATTGTTGGTGTTGTAGTGGTCCTCCTGTAGTACCCTTTAAGAGGTGGTGGAGCGGTAGGAATAGAACGAGGAATAAGCAATGTAACAAGAATAATACTAATGTAATTAGAAGATGTGTCAGGAAAATATGGGACAGACTCAAAAAATGTAACATCCGCACATACAAAATGTCTACACAAAGTAAGACTATAACATTTATAATCCTTTTATCTACAAGAATAGCCAAGGAATATACATTTTAAACTTTTTATCTAACTTATCCCGGCTAGGTCATAGAAAATGAACAAAATGAACACACACAAAGACACGTGGAGTAAGATGAAATGACGTACTATCAAGAATTAATACCTTGCATGGAGATATACCCTCGAGAATAGGAGTAGGCACCCTGTTGATAAGATAGTAAGCAATGAGAACATTTTCACTCCAATAAGTTTTAGGAACTTTCATCTATAACATTAAAGCACAGGGAACTTCTAATAGACGTCGATTCTTGCATTCAACAATCCCATTTTGTTGAGGAGTATGCAACAAGAAGACTGATTAATAATTACATGAGAATGAAGATATGTAACATAATGAAAAAAAATACTCCTTAGCATTATCAGAATGCAAAATGCAAATAGGTATACCAAATTGAGTTTTTATTTCCATATGAGATTATTTAAAGATTAAACAATTCTGAACGATCTTTCATTAAAAACAACCTAGTCATTTTTGAGAAATCATCCGCAAAAGTAATAAAATACTTAAAACTAAGGTATGACGAAACTCTTGTAGGTCCCCATACATCAGAATGAACTAAACAAAAAGGACTAGACACTCTTTCACTCACACTAGGTGGAAAAGAAATACGATGATATTTACTTAACTGACATGCTTCACAATTAAATAAAGACTCATGACTCAAACTAATAAGTAAACTAGTAGAATCCGAGAAGACGGGTGAACGAGCCTGCAGTGCCACTGAAAAGAGCTAGAACATGAATGAAGTGTTGTACTAGCAGGAGCATGATCCAGATAGTATAGACCACCTATTTCACGCCCACCACCAATTGTCTTCTTCAACTTTAGATTTTGAAAAACACAACGGTCAAGTAAAAAATGTTTTTGAGTATTGTAAATTGTAATTTCTTTGTCTATTGACTAACAAATAAAAGGCTAAAAGAAAATCTAGGGACATAGAACATATAAGACAAAGAAATCTCAGGATGGGGTTGAGGTGTACTTAACCCAACAATTTTATTAAATGAACCCATCAACCAATTTAACATTTTGACAGGTAGAGGATCGAAAACAAGACAACAAACTAGAGTTACTTGTCATATTGTTTAATGCACCAGAGTCAATGACTCAAGGACTAGGTGTGAATAGTAAACAAGTGGATGCCATACCTGTCTGAGCTAAAGTAGCTGTAGAGGAAGAAGACTAAGTAGATCTAGCAATGAGTTTATCGTACTCTTCCTTGGAAAAAAAAAATGGACCCCTTCACAAGTTGGTCAGAAGTAATTGAAATAGGTATATGATTTGAATTTTGAACTGATGATGAAACCTGATTAGCAATGAGTTTACCTTGTAAGTCCCAATTATGGTCTACTGTATGTCCATCAAGGCCCCAGTGGTTACACTTATGAGTTCCACGACCTCTACCTCGGCTTCCTCCACAATTTCACCACCTTTACCACCACGACCACGACTTCCGTGATCTCCAGGAATCATTAAAGTTGCTTAATCATTACCAACATTGCCACTCTTTGATGATGTAACTCTCTTAAGTCGAGAAAACATTTATAGAGATCTCAGATTCTGGCTACCTAGGATCTAAGAGCTAATTGCTGCGTACTCTGGTAGGAGAGAAGAGAGGGGTCGAATGACATCCATATATTCCCTCTGTTTCTATGTGGATATCACTAGTAATATGTTGGTACTGATTAAGTTCTTCACACATGTGCATCATAAAGGCAAAAACTTGTTTAGGGTCTTGTCATCTTGCTGCAGAGAAAAGTACTCTTGTGTGAGTTTATAAATCTAGGTGATGTCATTTGATCTAGAATACATGTGTTTCACTTGTTCCCGTACATCCTTTGCAGTTTCCAGGAACATAAAGTTTCCATTGATATGTGATTTCATATTGTTTCCACAACCATGTCTCAATCTGAGCATCTTCTTGCTCCCATAAATCATCACATTTGGATATTTGGAAGTAGGTTTATCTATTAGAACTAGTTACGTTTTCCCTTTGCCTTCAAAACACTTCTATTGCTTTAGATCATTGAATGTAATTGCTTCTATTAAGTTTGATGGAAGTCATCTGAATCCCTACAAGGTCTTGAGAATTCCCTATATGTGTTTTTGCTTCATAAATCAACCATGCGAACACAGTAAAATTGCTTTACAATTTTATTTTTTGGCACTTTTCCATCAAAATTAATTTTCATTAACGATTTTCTACTAGCGGAAAATCTCCCCAACACGAATTCCTTATAACCAAGATCAACGAAAAACCTCTCAAAAAACTAAAAAGAAATCTATCTTGGTGAAATCGCACAGGCCAGAAAAGGTTGAAGAATTGATTTTAAGGATCAAAACGAACTTAAAAAATAATACCAATACCTTTCACCACACCAGAGAACAACAAAACTTGCCCAAAAACATTACCAACCGTTAAAAACTTCTTAGTCCGCTAATATAAAGATCTACACGCAACCACAACCAAAACCACAATTGTACCTCCACATGGACGATTAAATACAAACTCTTTTTTAACCTTTAATCAAATCCATAAGAACCTGATTTTCTTAAGAATCAATTGAGAAATTGTAAAAATAATAAAGAAAAATAAAAAAAGTAATATTTAAACTCTTATGATGTGTTATGATGCCATGTAAATTATGAGTTTAAGAAGGAGAAGAAATTGAAGAAACGTGGGAGTTGAAATTGACTCCAACCATAGCCGCACAATCTATGGTTGAAATTGACTCCAACCATAACCAAATAACATAGGAAGAAAAAGATGATACTACCTCTACTAATAATAACTTAGTACTCCTAATAATGATTAATTGATATATTGTCGATTTAGCGATTTAATTGACTTGTCCTTTATTCGACAAATTTTATGAAATTTGAAAACTTTTGTGACTATTATTATTTAGAAGATAAAGAGAGATTTAGAGGAGAAGCAATGAGAGAGACTCAATAGAAAATCATATTCTATGAGCCTCCTCTCCTATATTTATATAAGAGATTAGGGCTACACTAAGTGGGACGTGTGGAATTGGAAAATACCAGTTTGCTCCCACACGTCTTATACATACCAATTACACTCCCCCTCAAGTTGGAAAATCCAACATGGAACAAAAAACTAAAGGAAATAAACTAAAGAAACTACAGAAAATAAACTATTAAAGAAAAGAAAATAAAAGAAACTAATAAAAAATTACATCCCCCTCAAGCTGGAGCATAAATATCAAGTAAATCCAGCTTGGAGTGGAGCAAATAAGGCTAAGGCGACTATTGTTAAGTGTCTTAGTGAACATATCTACCAACTAATCTTTAGACTTCACGAACGATGTACTAATTTTCCCACATAAAACCTTGTCATTGATAAAGTGACAATCTGTCTCAATGTGGTTTGTTCGCTTATGAAACACTGGATTGGAAACAATATGAATTGCAACTTGATTATCACAATATAATTGCATAGGAGTAGCTATCTTAACACCCAATTCTCCGAGAAATTCTTAATCCATGTCAATTCACAAGTCATAAGAGCTATTGCTCCATATTCTGCTTCTGCATTAGACCTTGCAATCACATTTTGCTTCTTATTCCTCTAGGAAATCAAGTTTCCTCCCAAGACTGTGCAATACTCAGATATAGACCTCCTACAGATGGAGAACCTGCCCAATCAACATGACAATACCACTCTAAGTCTAAATGATCTTTGGACTTATACCACAAACCACGTCCTGGAGATCGTTTAAGAAGTCGAAGGATCCAAACAACAGCTTTTCAGATGAAGAACCTACCCAGTCAACATCACAATACCCCCCTAAGTCCAAATGATTTTTGGACTTACATCACAAACCACGTCTTAGAGATCGTTTAAGAGATTGAAAGATTCGAACAACAGCTTCCCAATGTGGAACCCTTGGTGTTTTCATAAACTGACTCACTATATTTATTGCAAAAGAAATATTTGGACGAGTGATAGTCAAATAATTGAGTTTACCAACTAGTTTTCTGTATTTTCCTGGTTCATCAAACAACTCTCCACTGTCTACTATCAACTTTAAATTAGGGCCCATTGGGGTGTCCATAGGTTTACTTTCCAACATACTTGTCTTATCAAGCAAATCAAGAACGTATTTTCTTTGAGCCAGGTTAATACCTTTCTTGGATCTCGCAACTTCTATCCCTAAGAAATAACGCAACTTGCCAAGATCTTTTGTCTGAAACTGTGTCTGAAGGAAGGCTTTCAACTGCTCTATTCCATTAGTGTCATCACCTGTGATGACTATATCATCAACGTAAACTACCAGAATGATAGTCCCTGAAGAACTGAAGCGAACAAACACAGAATGATCTATCTGACACTGTTTCAACCCAAATTGAACTCTTACCTCACTGAATCTCCCAAACCAAGTTCGCGGAGAAGGCCATAAATGGCCTTTTTCAACTTACACACCATGTCAGACTCTCACTGAGCAACAAAACCAGGAGGTTGCTCTATGTATAAGTCCTCCTCCAAATCACCATTCAAAAATGCATTCTTAACATCCAGATGAGATAAGGGCCACTAAAAGTGGGCAGCAAGGGAGATGACAATACGAACAGAAGTTATTTTTGCCATAAGAGAAAAAGTTTTTGAGTAGTCCACATCATAAGTCTGAGTATAACCTTTGGCCACGAGGCGGGCCTTCAATAGACTCATCAGACAAATACTTCACCACATAAACCCAACGACAACCAACAATGCGCATATCAGCAGGTAAGGACACTAACTCCCAAGTACCATTATGATGAACAACATCCATCTCAACCTCCATAACCTGTCTCCAACTTGAATGAGACAAAACATCCTGTACACTACTAGGAATAGACACAGAAGAAATAGCTAAAACAAAACTACAATACAAAGCAGACAAATGAGATAAAGAAACAAACTTAGAAATGGGGTGCCTAGTAAAATGACGAGTGCCTTTCCTTTGTGCAATAGGAAGATCAAAGTCAAAAGAAGTACTAGATACCTGATCTATAGATTGTGAAGACGATGGTAACGTGTCTACATCTGGAGGAGGATGAGGATCTGAAGTTGTTATTTTCTTTCTGCGAACATAAGTGAGTGGAAATGAAACAATAGGAGATAAATTAGCCACAGCAAGAGGAAGAGCAAACAAAAGATCATCATATTGTATTGAATCTGTAAAATATGATACAAAATAAAAAAATGTAACATTTGCACTGACATAAACATGACGGGTTGAAGGATCATAGTACCGATAACCTTTCTGGGTACAAGAGTAACCGAGAGATACACACTTCACCAAACGTGGATCAAGTTTATCAAAACCAGGAAACGACTGATGAACAAACTAGACACAACCAAAAGTCCGTGGAGGTAAGAAAAATGAAGGACTTGAAGGAAATAGAACAAAATGAGGAGCTTGACCATCAAGAACAGACATAGGCATACGATTAATCAAATAACATGCTGTAAGAATCGCATTCCCCCAGTAAGGTTTGAGAACTTGTATCTAAAACATCAGAGAATGTACAATTTCAAGAAGGTGCTGATTTTTACGTTCAGCAACATCATTTTATTGAGGGGTGCGTATACAAGATGAATAATACCAAATGATGAAAGATAGTCATTCAAAGGTTCAGAATTATGTTCAAAGGACCTCAAATATCATAATGAACTAAATTAAACTGACTCGATACTCTAATAATAGACCTAGATGGATAAGAAACACAATGATGTTTAGATAACTGACATGACTCACAATCTAAAACAAAAATATGACTCAAAGTGGGAACCATCTTTTTTAAAGAGTGGAATGAAGGATGACCAAGTTGACAATGCCATTATTGCGTAGTGATTGTGGCATGAAGAGCAGGTGAATTTCCACCACCATCCAAATAGTAGACCTCCAGATTCATAACCCCCACCAATCTTCCTCTTCGTCTTTAGATCCTGAAAAACACAATATGAGAGGTAAAAAGTCACGGAACAATGAAGATATTAACTTACTGATGGACATTAAACTGAAAGAAAATTTAGGGACATATAGTACAGAAGATAAAGAAAAAGTAGAACAATGAACAACAATTTTAATATCAGAAACCCTAGAAGTAGTATCATCAACAAGAGTGACAAACTGAGACAAAGAGGAAGAATATTGAATGGATGAAAACACACCTGACGACCGAATCATGTGTTCTGACGTCCCTGAATCAATGACCCAAGGAGAAGAAGATGAAACAAGGCATGATATACCTGAGAGCTAGAGTCACAGTGTTGGAGGACGAGGCAGCAGGCGGAGGAGGATAAAGTAACTTGGAATACTCATCATGAGAGATAGTAACCATATCTACATGGGAAGCCACCTGATGAGGAGGATCAACAAAACCACCGCCATTAATGTCACTAGAAATTAGCCTGATTGGCCTAGTTTGTGGATTGGCCATGTAAATCCCAACAGAATTCCACAAAGTGACCATCAAGTTCACAATGGTTACATTTCCTGGGTATACCACGACCACGATCATGACCCTTACTAGAATCATGACTCCCTCCATGGCCTCCACCATGGTTACCACGATACCCACGACTGCCACCACGACCAATACTACGGCCACGACTACGATTTGTACTTCCAAAAACAGTCAATGCTGATTGGTCAGATTTAGACATCAATGATGTAGCACCAGAACCACCAATAGAAGTTCTCTGAAGGCGAGAAAAAACTTCAGTAAGTGAAGACAACTCTTTACTGGTTAAAATATGAGATTTAACAGAATTATACTCGGATTTTAAATCAGAAAGAAAATGAACAACATCCATCTCTTCTTACTATCGACGTAGTAAGGCCAAATTAGTAGTAAGGGGTTGATATACACTGAACTCGTTCTGTATATTTTGAAGGCGAGAGTAATATGCTGGTAAACTTTGATCACCTTGCTGAACGAAAAAGAATTCTTCAACCAACTGATAAATTCAAGAAATATTATACGCTCCAGAATATAGGGAAAATTATGAAAAAAATCCAAAAAAAAAAAATTATTTATCAAAAAGAATCTAATTTTTGAAAAATTAGAAAAATGTAAAAATTCGGACATTGAAAGACCGGTTTATTCTCTCTTCACTTCTCTCTCCTCTACATTTAAAAAAAATCGAATTTTTTTAAAAATACCGGCCATTAAAGGGCCGTTTCTTCTCTCTTCACTTCTCTCTCCTCTACATTTAAAAAAAATCGAATTTAAAAAAAAAACCGGCTATTAAAGGGCCGGTTTCTTCTCTCTTCACTTCTCTCTCCTCTATATTTTAAAAAAAATCGAATTTTTTTTAAAATAATCGGCCATTAGAGGGCCGATTCTTTTCTCTTCACTCCTCTCTCTTCCTCCTCGATTTCAATAACGCAAATTTACTCCCTCATCTACTTTCTACTCGATTTCAATAACGCAAATTTATTCCCTCATCCACTTTTTACTCGATTTTAACAACGCAAATTTACTCCCTCATGCACTTTTTACTCTTCCTTTCTCTCTCTTATCTTCTCTTCTCTTCAAAAGAACGAATTTTTTTTTACTTCATCTTTTTCTTCAACTTCTTCATTCACTAAGGTAAATCAAATTTTTTTAAAATTATTTTGCATTTCAAGATCTTGATCTCAAGATATTAAACTCAAGATCTTGATCTTATGATAAGATCAAGATCATAAGATCCTTATGTCATGATAAAATGATCTTGATCTCATGATAAGATGATCTTGATCTTATTGGGTATGGGTATGAGTACCAAAATTTATAATCTCAATATTCTTTTAGATAATTTTAGAGAGCTTCTCTGCCACACCAATTTTTGCTAATCCCACCGCAAGATGTGTGCTAATTCTTTGATGATTTATTAATGAAATAAGGCATGTTTTCGCAAAAGTTGGCGTGGTAATAAAATCTCTCTAATTGTATTAATTGAAGTGTTAGAGAAATCGTTGTGGTGACAAATATGAATCATTTATCTTAATGATTAACAAGGAGAATTTTTAACAAAAATCTAAAAAATTGTAGCAATGATTTGTCTTAATGCAGCAACAGCCTCTCGTGGACCACTAATGTCCCAATCTCTAAAAAATTGTCCATGATATCGCAATCGTAAATGGGAGTCGTAATCAATCTGCATAATTATAAAATTAATTATTAAATAATTATATAATTGTAACCAATCTGCATTATTAATTTTTAAATAAAAATTCTAACTTGTCCCATCCATATATCACTTGATATATGACCCTGCCGATCGGTTAAAACAACATCTGTAGTCGGACCTTCAGGAATATGTCCATCATTGGTTGCCATCTATTATAATAAATCAAGATCATAAGATATTGATATTAAGGTTATGTGATACATTTAAATGAAGAGTGCTGAATTTATAAATATTTTAGTTAACCTTTATAGTTTCTAACTTAGGAAATTAACCTAAAAGAAAAATAAAATATGACTTAAATGTGTTGCACTCATATTAACTCAACACTACATGTGCATGAAATTACAAAAAACTATGTGTTTTGCCAAAATTACTAAACCCCCTTGCATGTTTTTAACATTGTGTAGTGTTGAGTTCTAATAGGGAAAATTATTTGTTACCTTCTAATTTTATTGTCTTTTATCTTCTCTCCCTTTCTTAATAAAACCTCTCAAATTTAATTATTTTTCCTCAAGTCCAAAGAGGATGTCAGTGTCAATACAGTAAACTTTAGTATAAAAATATTATTCAAAATAATTATTTAAAATCATCGAAGTTTTTTTTTTTCTTATTAAAAGTCAACACTTTGTGAGATTAATATTACGATGATGCATTAATATTTTTTTGTGGGTGATGATAGGAAGATTTATTTTAACATAGGATCATCAAACATGACATTCATGTGGACCCAATAACGAGTACAAAAGGGGATAGGAAAATGAAGTAATACATAAATATTTCCAAACTTCTATACTTCTCTAAGGATTGCTTTATTATTGCTCTTGACTTTTGTGGTGTTGTAATCCCAACATAATTTTTTTACACCACTAATTGGTTCAAAAGGTATCCTGTTTTTTCTAAAGAAAGTTTTTGAAAATATAGTCCCACATTAGATGATTATAAGAGTGCTTGGATTATCTTTATTTCTTTTCTTTTTGTCTATTTTAGATTTTCGAGGTTAATTTCTAAATTAAATTTATACTCAAATTCCATTTTCATTTCGAAGTCCACAAACATGCAAACACGATCAATTAATTGATGTTGATTAATCTAAATCTTTACGATGTGATAAAAAGCATCGTTTACATAGAACACAATGCACCTTCCTTATTTCTATCATCCTTATTTATCTCTAGCAACCCGAACGTAGCATACTCGTTAAGACTTTTGTTAAAACTTCTCTTTATTAATCATTAAGATAAATGATTCATATTTACCGCCACAACGATTTCTTTAACACTTCAATTAATACAATTAGAGAGATTCTATTGCCACGCCAACTTTTACGAACACATGTCTTATTTCATTAATAAATCATTAAAGAATTAGCACAAATCTTGCAGTGGGATTAGCAAAAGTTGGTGTGGCAGAGAAGCTCTCAAAAATTATCTAAAAGAAGATTGAGATCATAAATTTTGGTACTCATTCGCATACCCATACCCAATAAGATCAAGATCATCTTATCATGAGATCAAAATCATCTTATCATGAGATCAAGATCTTTTAATCTTGATCTTATCATGAGATAAGGATCTTATGATCTTCATCTTATCATAAGATCAAGATCTTGAATTTAATATCTTGAGATGTAAACTAATAAAAAAAAAAATTGATTTACCTTAGTGAGTGAAGAAGTTGAAGAAGAAGATGAAGAAATAAAAAAAAATTCGTTCTTTTGGAGAGAAGAAAAGAGGAGAGAGAAAGGTAGAGTAAAAGGTGGATGAGGGAGTAAATTTGCGTCGTTGAAATCGAATAAAAAGTGGATGAGGGAATAAATTTGCGTTGGTGAAATCAAGTAAAAAGTAGATGAGGGAGTAAATTTGCGTTGTTGAAATCGAGGATGAAAAGAGTGGAGTGAAGAGAGAGAAGAAACAGGCCCTTTAATGGCCGTTTTTTTTTTTAAATTCGATTTTTTTTAAATGTAGAGGAGAGAGAAGAAACCAGCCCTTTAATGGCCGGTATTTTTTAAAAAAATTTGATTTTTTTTTCAATGTAGAGGAGAGAAAAGAAACAGGTCTTTCAATGTCCGGATTTTTATCATTTTTCTAATTTTTCAAAAATTAGATTCTTTTTGATAAATAAATTTTTTTATTGGATTTTTTTCACAATTTTCCCTAGAATATATCAGCCAATCTAAATCGAAGTCTCCTTGGTAGAAGATAGGAATATCAAGTTGACACTAATGGTGGAATCTATTTAATTCCACAACCACGTCATAATCTAAATATTTTTCTGAACCCACTTAAAGTAATGAGGATCGTCAGTCTTAGGTGGATCATCTTTCAGATACTTCAACTTTCTCTTGGCAGAAAGGAACATCTCAACAGATTTCGACCAAGGGATAAAATTATCTTCATTTAATTTGATCGAGGTCATCTAAAGATTAAAATACTCAGGAGAAGATAGAACGTTGGACTTCATCTCCATCAGAAATCACTCCACGGTAAATAGATCGCACCAAATAAACAAGATTTGAAATACCAATCAGATCTGTTTATGTATATAGCAGATCTAATTCACAAACCAGATTACAATAATCAGATCTGATCGAATATGATCCATGTACTTATAGATCAAATCACAGATGACTAAAGTCCCCCTCTTTTTTTTTTTTATTTTATAAATCGCAGATATTCGGAAAGTAGATCTGAACCTCATAGGGAAAAACATACCACCAAACCAAAACTTGCACCACCGAACTACAACACACCAACTTCAAACATACTCACATACTGTGAGTATTCACCAACTAGAAGATTAAAATCCTAGGTTGTAATTAGAAGTCTATGCTTTTAATACCAAGTAGATTGAAGAAGAAGAAATGGAAATAGGAAGAGAAGAGTAGGTTCTCAAGCTTCAAGATCTAAACCTTGCTCTGATACCATGTTATTGTTTAGAAGATAAATAGAGATTTAGAGGAGATGCAATGAGAGAGACTCAATAGAAAATCATATTCTATGAGCATCTTCTCTTATATTTATATAAGAGAATTAGGGCTACACTAAGTGGGACGTGTGGAACTAGAAAAGACCAGTTTGCCCCCACACGCCCTATACATACCAATAACAGTGACCATGAGCATTTATCATATAGAATTGTGATAAACTGACTAAAGAAAAACATAGGGAAAAAATCTATGGTTTTGTGCACGTTCCACATCAGTTGAGTATATTTGAGTATCTCTCTTTGTGTCAGTTTATCATTATTCTTTTCATATATTGAGTTCTATCTTTTCTGATTCCTATTTCCTACAAGGAAAATGTGACATGATTTTGTTTGTATTTTCTTTCTTTCGTTATATGATATGTAATTGGCATACGACAATAATGATTTGTATCGTAAGATATCACATTACATAATTCATCGCTAATCTTATTATTATGTAAAAATAATATTTTTCTATAAATTATTTGAGATGTAATGCTGGCTCTACAAGTCCCATTTTCAAAATTTGCTAAATCTGACACTCTATACAGGTGTCGGAGACTGACACACTTCCCTGTATATACTCTAATTTTTATTAATTTGGCAGGAGATTTGGCCGATGGCAATGTTGTGTGGTCATGCTTCCACTATAGTTGGTCTTGATATTTGCATGCCCGTCACTGTGGATGGGCAAATAAAGAGAGAGAACCCAAGTAATGTAGTAGTAAACTCTACCTCAGCTGGTTTTGGTGCACTAATAAGTGCTTGTACTGATGGTGTATTGTGCATCTGGAGCAGAGGCAGCGGGCATTGCAGACGGAGACGGAAAATGCCCCCTTGGGTGGGTACCCCATCATCGGTTTCAACAATACCGGGATCACCAAGATATGTTTGTGTTGCATGTTGTACTGTTGATACTGTCCATGTGCCGAACCATCAGTCTATGGACCCTACTGAAGGTGATGTTTCAGTAGATAAAGAATCTCAGCATAGAAGATCCTCAAAGTGTGCTGTGGTTATAGTTGATTCATATAGTCTTAATATTGTCCAGACTGTTTTTCACGGGAATTTATCTATCGGAGTGTTGAAATTCATGGTGGTAGTTCCATCTTCTGAGGACACGGCATCGCCATCAGTGGTTGTGGCTGATGCACTTGGGAAAGTACAATCAATTATGATACCAAAGGAGTCTGACACGGACACGTTGATGTCTGTTTTGACAGATGGTTTGGGTGATCAGGGACATTTAGTATCAATTGCAACCCATGGAAAGCTCTTAGTGCTTATATATAGAACCCACTGCACATTTTGGTTAGTGTCCAGTGGGGTTGTAATTGGTGAGATATCTTTAATAGATAGTCCCCTCTGTGATGATAGCCTTCCCTCTCAATCTCATATTGTTGGGGGTATGTTTCTTGTTTTCAATGATGATGAGAACAAATTGCATACGAAGGGCCCAACTGAAGGATTTATGTATAACTTTGCTGTTTGGAACAATAGAGGTGCTGCAATTATGTATACAATTTCGTATTCAGATGGCATATTTAAGTTCGAGCCATTCTATGAGATCCCTTCTGTCTCTTATCCGTTTGACGTGAAAATATCCATTAGTTTTTGTCAGTTCAACAGTAAGCTTCTTCGCATGGAATCAGTCAGTTTTATTGTTGAAGAGTCTTTGTTGTGGAAACCTCACATTACAATTTGGTTATTATCTCGGAAAAATGATTCCCATGGCCAGTTGGACCAACAAAGCAAAATACTTGGTGAAGGTGGTTTTTTTGGTGACTGGATCGGGAGCTCTTGTCCTACCTCTAATGGGGAGTCTGAGGTAACTTTGCAGCAGAGTTGTGGAGGAGAAGGCGACAAGGGTCTCGTACTAAAAGAACAAATTGTTTCATCTTCATTGGTTCTTTTCGAAAACTTTTATGCTCCATATGCCATGGTTTATGGTTTCTATGGTGGGGAAATAAAAGTGGTACGATTTGATATGTCTTTTAAAGAAATGGATTCTGTCAACGGAAGTCCACATAATAAGGTGGAACCACATGTATCTGAACAATCTTTTTCTGGACATACGGGTCCAATTCTATGCTTGGCTGGACATCGCATGGTGGGAACCCCAAATGGGAAAAGTTCGTGTCGGATTTTAGTGTCGGGTAGTATGGACTGCACCATTCGTGTGTGGGACCTCGATACAAGTAATATCATTACTGTGATGCACCATCATGTAGGTCCCGTCCAACAGATTATCCTACCCCCACCATGGACAGACCATCCTTGGAATGATTGTTTTCTCTCTGTCGGGGAAGATTCTTGTGTTGCACTTGTTTCCCTTGAGACTTTGCGGGTGGAACGAATGTTTCCTGGACATCCTAACTATCCTGCAATGGTTGTGTGGGATGGTACTAGAGGTTATATAGCTTGTCTATGCAAGAACCATTTGGGAATATCGGATGCGGTTGATATCTTATATCTTTGGGATGTAAAGACGGGTACAAGAGAGCGGGTCCTCCGGGGTACAGCTTCACATTCAATGTTTGATCATTTCTGTAAAGGCATCAAAGTAAACTCGGTTACTGGAAATGTATTGGGTGGAATTACTTCTGCATCCCCATTGCTTCTTCCATTAAGTGAAGATGTGAGCTTTTCACAATCTCATTTTAAGAATCTTGAGAAGGAGGCCACTTCATTGCACACGATTCAGAGGAGGACATCAAAGTTCACCGAGCCTACTAGTAGAGAAAAGTCTGCAAAACAACATCCATCCTCACAAGCACTTCAAAACGAGAAGCATCCCATCAAATGCTCTTGCCCTTTCCCTGGAATTGCTACTCTAAGATTCGACCTCTCATCTTTAATGTTCCCTTGTCAAACCCATACACAGAATGGCCATATGTTGGACCAGGGACCTCAGACACCAAGTTCTCACCTTGCAACTTCAAACAATAGTTCTGAGGCACAAGGGACAACAAGTGATCCGGTACAAGAACATGAATGGGTTAAATCTCTTGAAGGATGTTTAATACGCTTCAGCTTATCATTTTTGCACTTGTGGGATGTAGATCATGAGCTAGATAGATTGCTAATATCTGAAATGAATATCAACCGACCAAAGAACTTTGTTGTATCTTCTGGTTTGCAAGGTGATAGAGGGTCTGTGACATTGACATTTCCGGGTCCACATGCTGCTCTTGAGGTATTTTCCAGGAAC
This sequence comes from Akebia trifoliata, assembly GCF_017979445.1. NCBI lineage: Eukaryota > Viridiplantae > Streptophyta > Magnoliopsida > Ranunculales > Lardizabalaceae > Akebia > Akebia trifoliata. The sequence goes on from NC_141385.1 coordinate 18,994,853, forward strand.
TTTGTTTATTGCTGCAACCTGTTATCTGTTTGGCTTATCTCAGAAAGTCATTTCAGCTTTGGAGGTCATCCTCAGAGTTCTGTGCAATGCGGTCATTGACAATGGTGTCCCTTGCCCAGCGCATGATTAGTTTGTCACTTTCTTGTTCAGCAGCTACCAGGTATTAGTGTCCTTTTCCATAAAAACAGTATAATTTACATAATTATTTACCTATTTATGTTTCTCACTCAGATATCCTCATTGGTGGAGCTTCAACATTTTCATTAAATAGTGAAAGATGGATTCTACATATTTTACAATTATAACATGTATAAATAAGTTTTATAAATAAATGAAAGTATTCAATACTTCAAGAAGAACAATCAGCAGAAAAAGTAGATGAAGAAGAACAAGAAGAAGGGAAGAGGAAGAAGTAAAAGTAAATCAGAAACAACATGTGTTGTTGCTGCTACGACACAATAGCAACTGGAACTGTCAATTGGCGGTCCGGGCTGGGCTTAGTTGAGCCCTAACTTGGCCTTAAAAGGGTGGGCTTTAGCTTAGACCAGCCCGTTACCCCTATCAGAACTAAGTCAACTAAGCCCTTACTTGGCCTTAATGGACTCGGGCCGAATAATAATGATAAAATGTAAAATTGAACATTTTTAATAGTAAAAATTATACTTTCCAAACCCAAATAAATATTTTTTGTATGTAAGGCTTATACAATCAACTTTGAAATTGGTGTCTTATTTAAACAAAATACATTTATTTATTCAATTTTTAGTGAGATGTGCACCTGATACGCCTTGCCTTTGGTACTCCTCACTTATACTGCATCGCCTCAGCTTCAGTGTGCCCTGCCTTGAGGCGCAGCGCACCAAGGCTCTTGCCTTGACTACACTGATTCTGGGCACATGGTTAGTTAATGAGTATTTTACCCTATTTGTTGGGCACTTTCTGTTTTGTCTATGTTTTACCCTTTTTCGTATTCCTTTGCAGTGCGATGGCCGCATTCTATACTCGTAATTTTGCAGAGAGAGTTCCAAATATAAAGCCACCTTCACTCCAGGTTGCCTATAACGCTAATGGTTGGGCATAATCTTTTATTAACTTAAATTATCTTGTCTTTAGTAATGCCACCTAAAATTATAATCGTTACTGGTAAAAATTTCATCAAGGATGATGGACTTTAGGATCATTGTATTTGTTCCGTAGTACTCAAAATCCACAAAGTTACTTAGAAGATAGAAACGAGGTTGCATTTTATTTGTTGCAATCTTTTTTTTGTTAATGCTGCTAGTGCGGTTATGTTCCTAATGTAATAGTGTTGTTTTTTTTCACAGCTCTTAGTGAGTTTCTGGCAAGATGAAAGTGAACATGTGCGCATGGCTGCACGCTCTCTGTTCCACTGCGCTGCCTCACGAGCTATTCCACAACCACTCTGTAGCCAGAAAGTAAATCAATTCGCTTTGCTTTCAACCTTTACAGAAGGTACAAGAGAAGACGAACACAAACATTTGAATACGGATGATACATCTGAGGTTGAGGATCTCAGCATACTTGCATGGCTTGAATCATTTGAGATGCAAGATTGGATTTCTTGTGTTGGAGGAACAAGTCAAGATGCAATGGCCTCTCATATTATTGTTGCATCTGCGCTAGCCGTCTGGTATCCAAGCCTTGTGAAACCAAGCCTAGCAACATTGGTTGTTCACCCATTAATGAAGTTGGTTATGGCCATGAATGAGAAATACAGTTCAACTGCAGCAGAGCTCTTAGCGGAAGGGATGGAGAGCACTTGGAAGGCATGCATTTGTCCTGAAATACCCCATTTGATTGGGGACATTTTTTTCCAAATAGAGTGTGTAAGTGGTGCACCTACTAATTCATCTGTACAAAATCCAGCTATAGCCGGTACTATTCGGGATACTTTGGCTGGGATTCTTCTTCCAAGCTTAGCAATGGCTGATATACCGGGGTTCCTACATATGATAGAAAGCCAGATTTGGTCTACTGCTTCTGATTCACCTGTTCATTTAGCATCCCTCATGACTCTCATCAGGGTTGTTCGGGGTTCTCCTAAACCGTTGGCTCAGTACCTTGATAAGGTTGGTAAAGCTAATTACTTGAAATAGGTAGCACTTTGTTCTCAAATCTTAGATCAATTCAAATTAACACAAGCCTATGTCAGAAACCACTGATTAAACCACTCATGGATCAAATAAAGACAAAGCGTGACTTGATATTATATAGGTCCTATCTAGGAGGTTTCATCAGCCAGAATAAACTCCATTAGATGATCTAATAACTGGATCTATACTAATATTTTTTGATTCTATCTTCTTCTTTAGCCATTCGATATATGTTTCATTGACCATCTAAGATATTGTAATAAATCAAATGGTTAGGTTCATCTAATTGGGCAATATCTTGCAAACATCTCCTAGGCTATAGAAAACCAGGTGGAGCCCATGGAATTGTGTGTTCGAATTCTTCTTCATGTGTATTGTTTTCCTCGTTAGTGTTCTACATTCGATTGTCAGGGGAAACCTTTGCCCTAGACCTATATACATATTCCCATCAAGGCAGAAAAAATTGTACATTCAAAATGGCGCTATTTCTGTTACCATCACTCATCCTGCTATTTCATTTCTTTGAAAATTACTTAAATAGCTCCAACAGTGGCAGATTAGTGGGTAAAGCATTCATCTCATATAAGTTATAACCCATTTATACTGATTTTTTTCCATCTGGGTAGTATCTTCTTGAATGACTTATCTTGATCGATACACATCATTTCCATTTAGATTTTTCGTCATCCACTATTAATAGCTTTGTCATCCTTCATGTCATCATTTCCAAGGATGTAGATGCATCGTACTACTGCAAAGTACTATATCCAAAAATTATCTACCTTTACAAAATTTGGTATTTAGTTTTATTTTCAACCAACATGGTGTAATTGACTTCCACTTGCCATTTTGTATTAATAACCCTGAAATTTGGATATATATTTGCAGGTAGTGAACTTTATTTTACAGACTATGGACCATGGGAACTCAGTCATGCGGAAAAATTGCCTCCAGAGTTCCATGGCAGTATTGAAGGAAGTCGTACGTGTATTCCCTATGGTATCTTTGAATGATACATCAACACGATTGGCTGTTGGGGATGCAATTGGAGATATCCACAGCATTACAATTCGGGTATATGACATGCAAAGGTATTACCAAAAGAAGAAAAGTAGAAATCATAATTTTATATATTGTGTCTTCGTTGGGGATATACAATGATGGGAGATGCATTCTTGCTTTTTCAATTTCCGATCATGATGGTCTGATCAGTGTAGGACCTCTTTGATGGAAAACAACAACAAAGTGCTTTGGTAAAACGATCATAAGGAGCTAAAACTTGGGAGGACTGAAAAGTTAAAGGTCCATAAACTGATGCAGTTTTGGGACTATATTGAAGACATTCTATAATTGGAGAGCTCAGTTGAACGAGCATATACCATTTGTTGGGTTTGAGGGAGAAGCCAACTTACATGGGATGACACCACACATGTACACAGAGATGCACACAAACACACATACCCATACGCATATGTATGTATCAATGTTGTCAAAAGTGTTAGACAGTGACTAGGTGATCAAGACCCTTCAGGCTAGACTTCGCCTAGGTGAAGTTTAAATAATAAATCATTTATTAATTTTCTTATTCGTTATCTATTTTAGAAGGGTTAAAGAATAAAAATAATGAGCAAAATGATTAAAGAAAAAGTAATAAAGTTCATAGCCATGTAATGCCAAAGTAGAAATAGAATAGGGAAGCTAAATGCAAAATTCCAATAACTAACTATTGAAGAAAAGAGGGGAAGAGGTTGAGAGACTCGTTCTTCCACAGGTTCTTTACCAATCAAAGAAAGAAGGGGAAGGGGTGGGGGGGGGGGGGGGGGGGGGGTTGCATAGACATTCCTTTCTAAACATAGAAAACTGAGATCTATAGGACTTCAAAACATGTGCTAATATCCCTAAATTGTGAAGGCTATACATCTCAGATGATTATAAAAGAAAGTCATGAAAGTTCAAATTCAAATTTGTATGACTTAGGTGTTTGGGGAAATATGTTTCTGTTAGGATACCTTGGAGATGTCTGAGTCAATTTGTCGTCTATTCTTAGAATATGCAAGGGGATAAAAACATTTGAATGTGAAGTGAGCACTAGAGGGTCACTTTTGTCTTCTTTCAGCTGTTTAAAGTCTCTTTGAAGGCTAAAAACCATTTCAAGTGTTTTTGTGTTGTGGTCGAGAGCAGAGCCAAGGGGGGTGAGTGGGGGCAGTTGCCGCCTCTCAAATTTTTGGAATGTAGACACCTTCTTACGTTTTGGTCAACATTTGAGATGCCACCTGCGTTTTCAATTGACATGCCCCCTTTGAAGTCTGAACTTGTTGCCCCCATAAGCTTTGATGAGTATTTATGATACCCTTTGTATTTTAAAAATAATGACACATGCCCATTTAGCTTTGTTAATCCTCTTTCCCCCACATGTTTTGGGTGATTTAAATACCCCCTCTACATTGGTGGATATTTGAGACATGCCCATTTGATCTTGTTCTTATTTTCAAGACTAACCAAAAATAACATAGATATATTTTTCAACCTTTAGCCAAGAATCTTTTTTTTCCCCTAAATTCTTTTTTCTCTTCATCCTTATGGTAAATTCATTTTAATATAGTAAACTTAATTTTCAATCCATCATTTTCAACCTCATCTTAATCCTTTTTAGAAAATCTTAGAATTTTCTGGAAAATGAGAAATGATCTTGTTTTTTAGGTTTAAGGTTAAAGTAGATTAATCTTAAGGTTGAAGACATAGTGTAAAACTTTTTGCTTAAGTGGTTGAAGATGATTGGCTTAATTGGGAAGATAAATAGATTTTGGTTTTAGTTTGAAGACAAGGTTATTGTGATTATTTTAAATAAGTCTAATAGAAAAGACCAAGGTAAGCGAGGTAGGTAAGCATATTGGCCAATATTTCAAAATCCATATGTTTTTGAACTGATGAGATTACCTTATTAAGTCTTCTTTCATAAGCTAATGAGAAATGATATAAATGCCCTTTTCTTCAACCTCTAAAAAAAAACACTTGAAATTTTCTCCCCAAAACTGGTCATCTTTTAAAAAAAATAAAATAAAATAAAAACTGGTCATCTTCATCAACCTTAATGTTTAACTATAGTTCTCTACCCCCCACCCCCCATGAAAATCCTGGCTTCGCCCCTAGATGTGGTGTATCTTAAATATAACAAATTATTTTAAACCTTGTCTCTTACTTTCTTTTTTCACCCATGTAGTGTGACGAAAATAAAGGTTTTGGATGCAAGTGCACCTCCTGGACTACCAAGTCTACTTGGAGGATCCTCAGAAATGATGGTAACAACTGGAACTTCATCTCTGAGCTTTTCACCAGATGGAGAGGTATGATGAACATGTTCTTAGTGCCCATAAAATATTACAAATTTTACTTTTATAAATGGGGCTTCTGATGTCTGGCCTTCATGCTTTTGTTGGAACCCATCACCATTCTTTTGAAATAAGTATGGTGGAATGTCATGTCCCCAACTGTAAAATCAAGATCTTCAATCGTCCAATTAGAATATATTTGTTCTGCAAGATTGTTGAATAGAACATTAAAATGAAGATGAATGGAATAGAGAACTAAGAAGAAAGAAAGAAAGGAACTAAAGGAGAGAGAATGTGAATTTATTTTGAACCTCCTGACTTAATAGTGTTTAAGTTTGTTTTGACCCTGCTGACTTATATATTTAAAAGAAATTTTAAAAACTAAATGCACCCTTGTAACTCCCAAAATTACATAAAAGACCATTCCACCAAATTACTGAACACTCCCTCTCAAGTTCTGCATAGATATTTATCATGCCCAGCTTGCTAAGAATAGATTCTAATATTGTCTTAATAATTCCTTTAGTGAGAATATCAGCTAGTTGATTCTCAGTCGTTACAAAAGGTAAACAAAGATCTTGGGACATAACTTGCTCATGAATAATGATGTATCTATTTACTTCATTGTACTTTGTGCCAGTCTCCAAATTCAGTGATTTGTTGAAAAAATTGTGCTCTTTCTTCACCGATTAAATCTTGATTTAAGTGTCTCTTTCTATGGGTTGTGACTTTTACCAACTTCATGAATAAATCATGAACTTCTCGATTAAATCGGGAAAGAAGAAGGGAATTTTGCTACTATTTTAGTAATTCCGAAATTCAATGACATCGAATTGATGGTATTTGTGATCAGTGGATGAATTTTAACTTGGATTCGTGGTTTTAATCTTTTTATATATTGAGCATTATAAACTTTAAATGTGTTGTAACCTATAGTTACCTTTTGTGGATGTATAAAGGATATCAATACAGGGTTTGGTGATCTATTATCTTTGTTTTTGTATCAGATTTGATGATATAATTTGAGAACACCACTTAGTAGGAACAATTACACAGCCACAAACCCACCCTAGTCCCATTTTTTCCATCTTCTTTCCTTGTACTTTTCCGTTTTTTCGTAATTTTTCCTTACCGACTTATTATGATGAGTTGCATTGGATTTTGTGTTATGCTAATGGCTGCCTTGTTATCATAAATTAGCTTCATAGGAGCATCAACCTTAATTCCCAAATCACGCAACATAATTTTCAGCCACAAGAACTCCGCTAAACCATGCATCATGGCCCTGTATTCCACTTCTACACCAGACATAGCTACCACGGTCTATTTCTTACTCCTTCAAGTAACCAAATTTCTTCCCACGAAAGTGTAGTGCTTTATAATTGACCTTTTGTTATCTGCATTACCAGCCCAATTTGCATTTGTGCAAGCTTTTATTTGCAGTAGATGGTCATGATCTACAAGCAATAAACCTCTTCTAAGAGATGCCTTTAGATATCTCTAGATTCTTTTAACCATTTCTAAGTGGATCTGTGAAGCTCGTATGAACTTATTCACCACACTTACTGCATATAGGTCTAGTAAGATGTAGATATAGTAGTCTACCAACTAGCTTCTGATGGCCTTAGTTATTATTTTTATTATTATTATATCTGTATTTCGTTTTCTTCTATCATGGCCTTAGTTATGGATAGTTACATTAAGAGTGTTTGCTGGTTGGATCCTACGTTACCAGTGCTTTAAGTAAGTCTGAGGTATACTTCATTTGAGATATAAGGATACTTTTGTTGGATTGACGACCTCTACACCCAGAAATTACTTCATATTTCTGAGATCCTTAATCTTGAATACCTTTGCCAAAACTTCCTTCGTACTTTGAATCTTTGATGACAATAAAGGTCACAATCAACTGTTCCATCACCTAAAAAAGAGAGTATGATGAACGTAACTCTGAGAATAGTCAATTATCTTCACTACCTAACTGAATCTCTCAAATCAAGCTCAAGGATATTGCTGGAGTCCATAAATTGACTGCTTCAACTGACAAAGGCCAAGAGAAAGCTAAAACCAGGTGGAAGAGCCATATACATTTCCTCCTTTAAATCTCTATAGTGGAAAATTATTTTTCACATCTAACTAGTACAAGGACCAAGATAAATTGGCCAATATAGACAAAAGGACATGCATTGAGATCTTGGTTACGTATGCAAATATTCCATTGTATTTAATCTCATATGTTTGTATATACTCATTGGCAACCAGCCTAGCATTATATCTATCATGTCCCAAAATTCTAACACCCATCCCCACAATTAAGTGTTAGAATCTCGAGGGGTGAGATATTTACCATACAGTGATAAACACTTATAACTCAAAAATTTCAAACAATGACACCAAATATCGCAGTGGAAGCATAACTAAATACGATACATAAACAAAAGTAACAATCCTATCTGATAACTCCCTTTTACTTAGATATAACATGAATAAATATTGGCACATACTGCCAAGAATATACTAACCTGCTCTCTCAACAAAAATCAACTAATATATCTACCAACACTCACAACAAACAAACCTGCTAATCTCGAAACTGTAATAATCATAAAGTTGATCATCGATCGGCTGGAACTTCCTGAAACTGAGATAATTGGTAGGGTGAGTAAAAAGGGAGTTACCTAATAGGAAACACATATTTCTAAATCATAGTCCTAAAATGTAGATTAATCACACAACTTAGGATTTGGAGCTCCTTATATAGATAACTCCATCATAACAACTTAGAATCCCACTACAATACCAAAAATTAACATTCTAGCCTATCTATAACGTAATACTAACTTTCTAATCTTATTAGAACTCAAATTGGACACTTCTAAGTACTTCTAATTATAGAGCCTAAATAATAAAAACAAATTTAAAATAAATTAGAAACTAACAAGGAATTGTACTCATAACATAACTATGAAATAGAAATCCTACTAGAACTAGAAATAGAGATCCTAATAAAATTCTAACTTGGATTGTAGATGTCCAACATCATTAGGCGATATTTCAATGATTGGGAAATGGAACTAGTGCTAGCCTAATCTCTGTTGTTGATTCCGTGGTCATCTCTTTCATGAAGGAGGACTTTCGCTTTGGGATCCAGGTAAGAATGGGGTTTTTTTTGTTAAATCCTTCTACCATATGTTGGTGGGATTGCATGCTCAATTGTTTCCTGTGGTAGAGGTGTGGGGACCTAAGGTTCCTTCCAAGCTTTCTTTATTTGAGTAGCTTCCTTGGGAAAGATACCAACTCTGGACAATGTAATGAAGAGAGGGATCATTTCGGTTGATTTTTGAGAATCACATCCTCCTTCATTGCAAGGTGGCGATAGAGATTTAATTGCAGTTCTTGAGTCTGTTTGAATGTGGCTTGGTGTGCTCCAAGGACCCTTTTGAGAGTTAGTGGATGGGTGGCTTATCATTGGTGCAGGTTTCTCAGCCTTCCAAGGGAAGACATTGGACTCTTACCCCCTTTGGGATTTGCTGGGAGATTCGGAAGGAGAGAAATCTTAGGATATTTGAGAGGAAGGAGTTCAAGGAATCTTTCTCTCAACGTTGGGCTCTATCTTCCTTTGGAGCAAGGTTTTTCAAAGTCTAATGGAGTCTTCTTTGAAGATTTTGTAACAAAATGGGGTTGGGCGTGTAGCATTGATGTGTAACCTGAGTTTGTTTTTTGTCGCCTACCTGTTTTTGTAGTTCTCTGCAGGGTCATCTTGACTGGGTCTTTTTAATAAAGATCTTTGACTTAATAAATAAATTTCTGTTTTTTCTTTTTTGATGTTTTTCAATCAGAACCTTTCTGGTTCCTCTTTAGCACTGATACCAAGTGGAATAAAACCTTAGAAGGAAAATGAGATCATGAGATGAAAAGAAACAGAAGAGGAAATCAATGAGAAAACCAGGTGAGAGAAAAAATATATAGAGAGAGACTGTTTTGACCTTCATCACTTACATATTAAAAAAAAAGGAAGAAACTTTTGAAAAATAACCACCACATCCTGACTCCCAAAATTATATTATAGATCATTCCACCAAATAACTCAGCAATCTGTTATTAGGTACAAGGTTTAAAATCTCTTTTGGATGCAATTTTTCAGTAAAAGAAAAACAAAAACTGTCTTGATCATTTGAAACATTCGCAAAGCATTGACTGTTTTGGTATCATTGTTTCATTACTGTCTTGGCTGAAACAATAATCTCCCGTAGAAACATTGCAATACAGCTTGAAACTTTTGAACCATGCCTATGTAGAACCTATCAAAGAGTGCATCCTTTAGGAGATGATCACTCCTTTCTCTCCTGAGCTTAATATTCCCCTTTACATATGTGTTTATGTTGTACACAAAGTTAGTTTTACATTACCTCTGCCACTTGTATGATCAAGACCGTAGGCATCCTTACCTAGTTTTAGTGTTCATTTTTCTTACGTGTTATCATGTAATTGCAGGGTCTAGTTGCTTTTTCAGAACATGGGTTGATGATCAGGTGGTGGTCACTAGGATCTGCGTGGTGGGAGAAACTTAGCAGAAGTTTAGTTCCTGTTCAATGCACCAAACTGATTTTTGTTCCTCCTTGGGAAGGATTTTCTCCTAATTCTTCTAGGTCAAGCATAATGGCAACTATAACTGGACATGATAGACACGTCAACTCTCAGGTAGGTCCCCCTTCTCTTTTGTTTTCTGCCATTATGTGTTTATGTGCTTGATGATATTAACTTCTTATCTTCTTATTAAGAGATTTTGGTTATTTAGCACTACACGGAAACCCTACTCAAATTAGAAAATGGAATATCTGTTGGAAGTTGTAGAATTCCCTTTCACTCTAAAATGGCTGAAGATAGGGAAATTAATTATTGAACTCCATATCCCTTTGAATCAAGCTTAGAGACATGTAAGTGCTTCTTGAGGATGGTCAACGCTTACCAATGTGCAAGGAATTGAGCATATTCTGTCTTATTATACAATTTGAGCTTCAACTCGATTCCAAGATTCTCAACTAGCATAGTCACCAAATTCTAAGACTTATTGAAAAGGTTGTGATTAAATTGTGATTTTCTCTTTCACTGATTATATGACGATTTAATCGGGTCTTCTTCATTAAGTTACGAAATTTACGAACTTCGCTATTAAATCACATTCAAAAATAAAAAGGGTATTTCGTTATTGTTTAAGTAATCTTGGGCATGGTTTATAAAATATCGGAGTAATGGCCAATACATATCGGTATCGACCGATACTGATGTAGAACGTTGACCTCGAAACATTGAATGAATAAGGAATGTATCTATTGGTATCGAATGTATCGGCCGACACCATATAAAAAATTTTCATTAACTGAACTCATTTAATTGATACGACATTTGAAACCTTGATCTTGGGTATGTCAACTTGGATAAAATTCCAGCCTTCCTAGGGAATGAGGATAACACTGAATTTGATGATTTGTTATAGTTTGATAAATCTTCACTTAGATTTATGATTGTAATTCCTGAAGATGATATTTTATATTTTGAATAATGTAAACCTAAGTGTGTTGTGGACCCTTAACTACTTTTTGTGGATATTTAGTACGAATACCGGCAAGTTGTTGAGATGTAGGAACAAATGGAATACAAATCTGCCCAGAAACAATCTTTTTTCTAATGAAATATTGATTAACTTCGATATGTTTTGTTCTGTCATGTTGAAACGGATTTGCTAGTATGTTAATAGCTGATTTATTATCATAATATAGTGAAAATGAGGCTGTCACGGGAAGACACAAATTAACTAGTAAGGTCTCGAGCCACAACTCACACACTCCAAGTGCCCTAGTTCTGTACTCTGACTTAGTATTGTATCGAGAAACCACATCCTGCTTTTTATTGGGCCAAGTTACCAAGTTGTCACCAACTTTAGTACAATACTTAGAAGTGGACCGTCTATCAGTCATTGAACTAGCATAATCTACTTTAGTCCATGCCTCAACGCAAAGATGACCATGATTATCGAACAAAATACCTTGACTAGGATATCTCTTAAGATATCTAAGAATACAATAGACAACAGTAAGAAGAGATGTGTGAGGTGAGTGCATAAACTGACTTACAACACTAATAACATAGGAAATGTTCGGATAAGTTATAGACAAGTAGATCAATTTTCCCACAAGACGCTGATACTAGCTAATATTCAGCCAATATTCCCCCTCGGAATCAACCAACCTGTGATTTTGCTCAATGGGAGTATTAGCGGGACGAGAACCAAGCTAATCATAGTCACTGAGTAAATCAAGGACATATTTACGTTGAGAGATAAAGATACTAGAGTGGGACTACACAACCTCAATGCTCAAAAAATAGCGAAGATACTCAAGGTCCTTAATCTCAAATTGACGTCCTAAGATTTTACTTCTGTAATGTCGTCACAATCATCTCTAGTAAGGACAATATCATCCACATAAACAATCAAAGCGACAATTTTGACCTGGGAATGACGTAGACATAGGGTATGATCAGCAGAACTCTGATGGAAACCAAACTAATACATTGCCTTGGTAAAACGCTCAGACCATGCGTGAGGAAACTGCTTCAATCCATAGAGAGAACGGCGAAGATGACAGACATGACCAGAAGAAGCAGCTGCAAGAAAACCAGGAGGTTGGATCATATAGACTTCTTCCTGAAGATCACCATTAAGAAATGTATTCTTGACATTTAATTGAAAGAAGGGCCACCCTCTGATAGTAGCAACAGAAAAGAGAAATTGAATGGTGGTCATTTTGGCAACAGGAGCAAATGTTTCCTGGTAATCAATCTCATAAGTCTGAGCATAACCTTTGGCCACTAGACGGGCCTTATAACAGACAATAAACCATCAGGATTATACTTAATGGCAAACACCCAGTGGCATCCCACAACCTTCCTCCTAGGCGGAAGAAGAACTAGTTCCCAAGTCTTAGTTTTTTGAAGAGCATTCAATTCATCAATCAAGATGGATAATAGCATTTACAACAGTATTAGGAAGAGAAACAATGGAAACATAAGCAAGGAAACTCTGATAGGAGGGTGAGAGAGCAGAATCAGATACATAATTAGAAATAGGATAAGTACAAGTGCGCTTGCTCTTGTGAGTGACGATAGGACAGTTGGAGGTGAGGAAGTGAGTTGGTTTGGCATAAAAGTGATGGTAGTATTGCGTGGCTGCTAAGAGTAAACCTGCAATCGAGGAGGTGATGAACAGACAGGAGATGGAGAAGGAGGAAAAGGCATGGGGAGAGGAAATAACAAGGGGGAGGGGTCATCATCAGCAGAATCTAGAAGAAACCACTCAGACTGGATACCAACTGACCCAGTGTAGTATGGGGTATGCTCAAAGAAAAGAGACATCCCGAGAAATGAACCGCCTTCGAGAGGGAGGATGATAACAGCGATATCCTTTCTGGGTAGAGGAATAACCAAAAAATATATTTAGTACGAGTTTGGTCAAGAATTTAAACAAAGCAGGTGCACTCAAACACATGCGGAAGAAGTTAAAACAAGGGACGATCCGGATGGAGCTGAAGGAAGGGAATGACAAACTGAAGAACCCGGGAGGGGGTCTGATTAAAAAGGTAAACAACAGTAAGTATTGCATCGGCCCAATATGATTGTGGCACGTTCATGCCAATAAAGAGGGCACGGGCTAACTCCAGAATATGACGATTTTTCCTTTCTGATCGACTATTCTGCTGAGAAGTCTTAACATTGGACATTTGATGCTCAATGTTAGACTATAAACAAAGCCTCAATACCTTACTATAGGTGTATTCGGTACCATGATCAGAATGGAAAGTCTTAATGGTACGGCTAAATTGAGTATGAACCATAACAAGAAATTGTTTGAAGATCTCATATACTTCGCTCTTATGTTTCATAAGATAAACCTAAGTGGTACGACTGTGGTCATCGATAAACATGACAAAATAGCGAAAACCAAAAGTGGATGTGATGGGGGAAGGACCCTACACATCAGAGTGAATTATGTCAAACAGATCAGGTGCAGTAGTATTAATACTAAAAGGATAATGAGAATGAATAGCTAATTGACAAGTTTCACAAAAAAATCAAACGAATTGGCATTATTAAATAAAACAGGGAACATGTGTTTCAAATATCTAAAGGAAATATGGCCTGAGCGTAAGTGCCAATGCATTACAAGTGCCTTATTAGATTGACTACTACTATTAAGCTAAGAAATATTGAATGAGTGCTAGGTAAAACAGGTGCATCCAAGAGATACAAGCCATGTACTTCATGTCTAGTGCCAATCGTCCTTTTCGATTCCAGATCCTGAAAGACACAATGAGAGGGATAAAAGATTACACTGCAATTCAAATGTTTGGTAATGCTACTAACAGAGATAAGATTAGTAGTAAGTTGAGGAACATGCAGTGTATTAGTCAAGGATAAAAAAGGTTTAATAGAAAAATGACCTTGACTAGTGGTAGTAGATTAAGAACCATCGTCAAGATGAACCTTGCGATGACCATAACAAACACTATAGGTCTTGAACAGAGAGGACGTACCGGTCATGTTATCTGAGGCATTAGAATCAATGATCCATGGTGAGGAAGTGGTGGAAGCACTGTGTGCAGATGCAAAGGTACTTGAGTGAGCGAAAGTAGAGATCGATTGAGATGAAGTCTCCATCTGATTAAAGAATTGGCTGAATTTGTCAAGCTCAGCCTGAGACATAGATACCAAATCCGAGGAGGACGTAATAGCTGAAGGGAGTGCCTGATCAATAGTCGACTGAGCGACTACATGAGCTGAGAATCGTAGAAATAGTTGACGTTATTAATTAGGACGACCATGAAGTGCGGGCCTTTACGTGACGCAACTTTCCACAATGATGACACTTATATCGCTGACATGTAAGCAGAGATCTATTGGGATGATGTGGAAAATGTATGCGAGCAAGCATAACAGAATGGTCTCCAAAAGAGTGTGGTAGGACAGCTGTACGACGACTCTCATCAGCTAAGACATAAGAATACACAGTCTGTAGGGACAGAAAAGGATCCATATCCAATAAATGAACTCTCACATACTCAAACTCATCTTAAAGACATGCTAGAAATTAAAGAACTCGATTCTTATTTAGAATCAATGCATATAATGCCTCATCAAGAGGGTCTTTCCAAGCATAGGACGAGGAATAGAAGGTCAACTTTTCCCATTGAGCACGTGACTGTGATATAAAGGTGGTGACTGAAGAGTTACCTTGCGAAAGACAGGAAATCTCACGCTCTAAGTTAAAGATCCGGACATTATTTTGACATTGCAAGTAGATAGGAATCACATATCTGGTTTGTGGTCTTGGAGAACATAAAACCAGTCGCAATGTGTAGTGGCATAGATGTAACCAACCAAGAACGGACCATAGAGTCATTAGCAAACCATAGGGAGTAAGTAATGTCAGTCAGTGTAGGTTGTTTGTCCGCCCATGTGTGGTAACCGATTTTTCATTTTCCACCGATCGTGCTCGAAAAAGATAATTATGACCATCTAATTTCAAGGTGGTAATTTGGATGCCTGGAAAGTTGGTCAAATGAGAGGGAAGACCACCCGATCCATCACTATTACTGGTGATTGAGGAAAAAGACATCTCGGAGGCCATTAAAGAGTTGATGTGCTTTGGTTTGGAGAGAGTTCAAATAAAAAACTGATCGTAGCACCCTAAAGGTAGCAATACACGATCGTAGGAGGTTTGGAAGATGATCAAACACTCCTGTAGGTGATCAGAGTAGTCATTAACTCAATCGTAGGGCACCAAGGAGCAATTCTGCAGCTGCCGTAAGCTTCAAACTACAACTTACTGTTGTTGTAACCTTCTAACAACAACACTGCCGTGAGCACAGCCCCCAAACAGCACAACTGCTGTGATCGCAGTTCTCAAACAGCCTATACAACCAAAAAGCAACAAGGGCAGCCTAGACAAACCAGAAAAAACAGCAAGGGGCACTAACCACAGCCCTGTCGCACAGCCACAGCCAACCCTATGACGCACAAACCAAAGCCAAAACTTATGCCGCACACCCCCGTCTTGTCACTCAACACAGATCTATCACAGAACCCAGCCAGCCATGATATCGTATAAAGCAGGAGAAAACAGCCAACCTAGCGCATAGAAAAGGCAACTGCAATATCTCATAGAAATACCCTATCGCATCGAGCTATTAATTCATGAAGGATCCAAAAAGAAAACCCCCGAAGGGGAGACCTCCAACGAAGCTGCTACTGCTGTTGCTTTTGGTCTAAAAACCCTAAAGTGATGAGGGGCAAAAATGAAGTAGGTGGAGCTTTAAAACCAAAGAGGAAGACACCCAAGGAGGGGCTGTCGTGGGTCCTCTATGGCTCTGATACCAAGTTGAATTGAGTGAACACTTAAAATTGATTAGTTAGGCTCTAAAGGTGATTACATAGTCTAATAAGTGGAAAAGACTAAAAAGGACAAAAGACATAAAAAAACTAATAAAATAGAGTTATTCAACAAAGTATTTTTTTTTTAATGTTAGGAAAAACTCGAATAGACAGAGATTAAGATCTGCAACACAATTAAATAGATGGTAATTGTCTTTGGAGGGAGAAAGAAGAAAATATGCTATTTGTTAGGAAGTGCATTCAATGACCCAACTTGTTGACCGAGTTTTACTGCTCCAGGGGCAATCGAATTCTGCGAAGCTTAGATGGCTCTGGTCATTTATTATTTATATTAGGTTTTGTATGAAAGCAGAGAAAATCATTTTCTCTAGGAACTCAAATTCTTAGGTAAATGTTCTTGAGAAAATAAATTTCTTAGAAAATGCCTGTATTTAATTACATCTAGGAATGTCAAGAAGATGGTTCTTAGCTTTTGAGGTTGGGATAATTGTAGGAGAAAGCCATTAGGATTCTCCTGCCCTGATGGAAAAATCATTTTCCTTGAATAATGGGTTGGAGAAAATTTTCCGGCCAAGATGGGAAAATCTCTGTAGGGGAAAACGATTTTCCCACAAGAATGCACCAAAATACGGAGAAAACCATTTTTTCTGCCCATTGTCCCATGCACTTATATGTTCACATCAGATTATCAGATAAGTTGAAACTTAAAATCGACTCCTACTCCTACTCCAACTCCCTGATGATGCAAATGTGTCATTCTTGCTCAATGTAAAGTAACTCACTACACCAAAGCCTTGTGTGGACTTCAAATACAACCATGAGAGATGGGACAGTAGGTATTTATTCTCTTTTCCACCATGTCTCAAAGCACTGGAAGGGGAATCTAGAGGTTATAAAACTTTCCATTCTAAGCCAATAGTTTTGGTATTCAAAACCTACAACAGTACTTTATTTTAAAATCATTTAATTAACCTATAAAATTAAAACATTAACAATAGCTACGTCAGCCTAATTGTGTACAGGTACCACCACATAATATTTTACAATATATGGGACAGAGGACAATAACCTTTCAGTTGATCGTTGTAATGCATAATTCATTAGAAACAACAAAAAAGGGGCCAAATTCATATCTTCCCTTGATCACGAAATTATTATTTAATTCGGAAAATGCATATCGAATCATGTTATTTATCTTAATTTTCATGCCCCGGTTCACCGTTTTGGTTTGTAATAAGTTTTTCCTTCTATCCTTTCCTTAGACCCATTGTTATTTTATTTTTGGTAGGCAAGTCTTAGGCCCTTATTTTTAATCTAATTGATATATACTTGTTTCCCACACTTGCATGTTTACAAAGTTCACATAATTTTGCATGGATTAAAACAATTTTCCCATGTTTCGTGGTACTCTAATGGAAAAACTCATGATTTTTAATGTAAAAAAAAAAAAAAAAGGAAAGAAAATAGAAGAAATGTGAAAAATTATAATTGTATCCCAGTAAAATGTAGTCTGGCATGGGGAAGGAGAAAATCTTGTGCGCCTCTGCTTTAGTATTTTCTCAATACTACTACAATAGTGTTCTTTTAATTAAATTGGGCATCCTCTCATTAGCAATCTTTGTCCCGGTTCACATTCCCATTCACATATTCAAATACAATCTTAGTCCAATTGTCACTTTGTTTCTTTCATAATAATTGGAAAAACAAAAACTCCAAATATTCAAGCTTTTGGAATAACCATTTTGATGTTTATATGTTGCAGGAGAAAACGAGAGGTTCAGGTGATTTAGACAATCTGAAGCTTTTGATCTACAATCTTGATCTCTCTTATCGGTTAGAATGGGTCAGTGAAAGGAAAGTTCTACTTACACGACACAGCCATGAGTTGGGCTTTTTCCAACTGTAAGGATTTTTTCCAGCTGAATGAAAATTCATTAGGTTCTATACCATTTTTTGACTGAAATTCTAGTGGTAAAATCTCAAAAGCAATGCACGAGCCTAGTTGCAGTTCTCTTGAAAGTGTGTGATCTCAACAAGTTGAACGTCTACTCTGCCAATAAGGGTCTTCTAGAGGAATGCTAAAATATACATGGAACAATATGGAATTCTTTATGTGAAAGGTTTTTGAATCATGTTCCGATTTCCTTTTGTGTTTATGTTTATAATAAAATGTATATTGACAGTATAGTATATGCATTGTAATATTTAATGTTGGATGACAATCAAGCCAACAACAAGGAGTCTGAAAGAAATTTTGTAATTATCTTGTTTGGATTTAGAATTTTTTTATCACTTTTGTTTTCTCGGAATTATTTTAAATTAATTATTTTAGTTTTGATTTATTTTTGGGTTATTTATGAGTTTAACACAATCTAGGTATTATTCACATCATTTTTTTTCTTTAGACTTTATTTAGAGGTGTCAAAATTTATTTTATTAGGTTGATTTGTGTTTATTTGAAAGGTTATTCAATTACTTATTTAAAGAGTCCAAGTTTTCACGATTCCGATGAGTTTTGAGAAAATTATGATCAAAATGTTAATATATAGTATCAATTTTATAAGGGATTGATTTTTGAAGGTCAATAACATTAATGTCCAAGTGATGTTAGAGTAGGGATTTTAGTCTAATATGTGAGTCTATATATAACAATTCTCTTGTTGAGGTTTTTTCTTAGATTTAGATCGTAGTGTGAGATTGAGGAACCATCATCTTTTTCATCTCTTCTTCTCCATCTTCACATCTATTTTATTTTTTATTTTTTATTTTTTTTATTTTACACCATCCCTAATAGGGATCCAAGCCTTTTTTCCTTTTAGTAAACATAACCCTACTTTATATCCCTAACCTAATTATACCACCTCATCGAAATATCATAATTGTAAGACTTTGCATTTATTTTTTCAAACATAGTAATGGGCTTTTAAATAAAAATATAAAAAAAAATCTAAAAGAATCCTTTCATTAATTTTTCTTTATTTTTCATTACCACCTAATCAGCTTTTCCACCACCTTTCTCAAAGTGAAATAACCTTTGAATCAAACTAATCCAAGTTATTCGACATTAAGTATTGAATAATGCAAAGTTTCTAAAGAAGCGCCTTTATTGGATGGATTGGTTGCGATGATGTATTTGTGGGGACAATATAATGATTTCATTGCCTCATGATATGCATCATTAACTAGCCCTGACTTCTAAGAAGGGATACGTACCGATTGGTCTTACCTTAGAGATTTGGATAAGAGTTGTGATAATATGATGCCTTTCACAGAATCGTAGATCATTTTCTTTGGGATACACAAGAAAAATATTTATGGTTATGCAAATCCCTAGGCAAATGATCTATGATTCTGTGATGGGGGTATATGTCAGAGAAGGGCATCAGAAAATCGTTACACTTTGGGTAGTATTTACAACAACAATAACAAAGCCTTATCCCAAAGATTTGAGGGTAGCATTTAATTGTACATGCCAATATATCGAGTACTTGAAGGAGATTTTATTATTAATTGATCTTTAACCTTGTGTTTGGATTGAGAGAAATGGAGAGAAGAGAAGAGAAAATAAATGAGTTTATCTTCATTTCTCTTGTTTGGATTGTTACGTGGGGAGAAAAGAGAAGAGTTGGAGAGAAAAAAATGTGAGTTTTCTTTCTCTTTAAAAGTGGAGTGAAGAGAGAGAGAGAAATGGGAGAAATTTTTTTAAAAACATTTTATAATTCTAACTCTACCCCTAGATCTCTTTTAAAGATAATTTAAAATTTCAAAGTTGTCTCAAAGTCTTTCCTGTCAATCCAAACATGGTGTAGAGAGATTGAGTTTCTCTTTTCTCTTCTCTCCATTTCTCTCAATCCAAACATATGATCAACGAAAGTTGAACTAGAAAATAATTGGGTTCATGATTGCAAACCCAAAATCAACTAAATCGGCTCCGAATACATTAGGTAATTTTGTATCCATCGACGCACTTAAGTAGGACATGAGACCCTAAGGGAAAATGTTCTTGTAGTTGAATTAAGGGCATGTTTAATTTCGAGGCAAATCGTGGGAAAGATCATTTGCCAGGAAAATTTGCTATTTGACCTTGTTTGATTGCATGGTGAATCAAATTTAGGATGGAAAATGATTTGTCTAATGCATGAGATTTGCCTTCCACATGGGCAAATCATTTTCTCACCTGCCTTCCCCTAGGAAAATCAATTTCCAACTTGTACGGGAAAATATATTGGTGAATGATCAAGAAAATGTGAAAATTTTATCAACCAAAAATTAAAATATATAATTAATAAAATTAATCATAATGAAATTATTTAACTAAAAAATTAATTAAAAAATCACAAAAATACCCAAGTTTATGAAAAATCTAAGAAACAAATGTGAATAACCAATAAAATGTGTAAAAATTATCAACCAAAGTTAAGAGTATATAACTATTAAACTTAATTATAAATAACTTAATAAAATTAAATAATTAATTAAGAATTAAAATAGTACTATAAATCTTTAAAAAATGTGATTAGCGAAGAAAATGTGCAAAACATATCAAACAAAATTCAAAATGTATATTATTTTTTAAAACTTGATATAGTATTGTGACTCAAATATTTGAGCTTTTGCTTCTTATTTTATTTAATTCCTGAGTAACAGGCCGAGGCAACTAACCTTTTAGAACACCATATCTCATCCAAATCCCTGGGGTAGATACAATACCTCACAAACCACACATACCAGCCAAGATAAATTCCCATTGGTGGCACACGAGGAGGTTCTCAAATATTTTAAGTTATCAGCAGGTACCTTCAATAGTTGTCTATTAAATATATCATTTTCATGCAATTTTAAAGAAATTCTTGATATATTTTGACAACAAATTATATCTTTTTAAAGGAAAAATTACTTAAAGGATCTTGATGGAGGGATTTTGTTTTCTAAATAGTCTCTAAGTTTTGGACGATATTTTAATAATCTATTTAGTAAAACTTTTTTTTTCTTAATGGTCCCCCATTATCGGCAAGCTCACCAGTTTTTATTTATTCAACATTTTTATTGTTGAGCTCACCAATTTTTATTATTGAATTCGACAGTTTAAAAAAAAAACAAAATTGAAGCTAACAGTAAAAAGTGGTGAACTTAACGTTGGTAAAACCCACTCATCTTCGTTTTTTTGAATTTTTCCAACTAAAATATAAGAAAAAAATCAACTAAAAACTTGAGATAACGACTTCTCTAGATTATTTCAAATCAATTAAAAAAATCATCCTTTATCGGTTTTCATAAAAAAATGAAGAATTTTTTTCAAAAAATCTTAAATTTTTCCGTAGTCATCAAAAAGCTTGAAAATGACTTCCTCTTCTTCTTCTTCTTTCTTAAATCCTTTTCGATAGAATGGAGTCTCTAAAACTCGATTGAAATGTCGAAAATCCAATTTTTTTAGACGAAATCAGTAATATCAAACGGTTAGGGCATATTCAACTATAAGAAATATGGTGAATGGGGTTCAGGGATTGATTAGAAAAGAAAGTTTTACTGAATGAAACATTAAGAGAAGTCCTAAAACTTAGGGACTAATTACAAAGAAATCCCACGACCAAGATCCTTTAAGTAATTTTCCCTTTTTAAAAATTTTATCATTATTTATAAATAATAATTAAAAGAATTATATTTAAATAGAAAATTACATAATTTTTCATGGTGCATTTAAACATGAACAAATGATTTTCTGAGAAATAATTTGCCTGACATCATTTATCAAGCAAACAATTTGTCTAACAAATATTTTCCCTCCAATCAAACACGCCCTACTTGCAGCTCTAGTTACCTACAAAATTTGGAATTTTTTTTATTAAAAAACAGAAAGTCAAAATTTCAAGCCATGCTTCACCCATTCTGAGTCTAACATGAAAAATGATTTAGGAAAAAATCATTTCTCCAAATATCTCTTACAACTTTTGAGGAAGAAAGCAGTTAAGATACATCTTCAGCTACGTTGTCGTTGTTCCCCTAAGAATGATATAATATATCTTGGAGCATTGAAGTTGATGCTCCTCCCCACAAATATGTAACCCCACCAATGACATCAAATGTTACTATTCAATACCGCTTTGATGTCGCACAAGCCATCAAACAAATTGATTGAATCTTCTACTCGGACTTGGACATGTCCATGGAGTCATGTTGACTCGATCATTCATGAGTTGTATATTAGGTTAATTAAATGTCTCAAAAATAATTTATTATTTAACATTAAATATGTTACATTTCTCAGATGTGCTTTTAGGCTATGTTTGGATCGAGAGAAGTGGAGAGAAGAGAAACTCAATATCTTTCCATCATGTTTGGATTGACAAGAGAGAACTTGGGACAACTTTGATATTTTAAAATATCTTAAAAAAGATCTAGGGGTAAAATTGAAATTATAAAATATTTTAAAGATTTTTTTTTCTCTTCTCTCTACTTTTGAAGAGAAAGAAAACTCATTTTTTTTTTCTCACATCTTCTTTCCAATTATTTTCTCTTTTCTCTCCACTTAACAATCCAAACAAGAGAAACTCATTTATTTTTTCTTCTCTTCTCTCCATTTCTCTCAATCCAAGCACAACCCTAATATAACTTCATGAGTTTGAATGAACATTGAAGACACCCAAATTTGATTGGGCCCTCGACGCAAAATGTCTCAAAAATTGAAAAAAATTGGAATGGGCTCTGAGGCCCAAACCTACAAAAATACAATGTATTTTGTCATCTTATTTCCAATAAATGGCTCAAGGCTTCTCACGTGACCCACGGACCAAAAATCCAAGCCCACTCAACTCAATCCCCAAACCCATTCTTATTCTACCAATTACCCAAGCCCATTCAACTCAACCCAAATCTATTCCTATTCAATCCAACACATTATCCAAGCCCAATTCTCTACCCAAGCCCAACATAATAACAAATCACCCAATATAATCAAAGTATGACACATGTCATCACCCCATCTCACCTTCCTCATCAAACCACCAACTCCCATCACCTTTCTCTAAAAAAATTAACTATCTCATTACTCATCTCTAAATATCATCTATTCACACCTCCAACCTACACCTCTCCCTAACCTATCATATTCATTCTCTCAAATCAAACACTTACAACCTACACATCCCCCTAACCTACTATCATCACTCCCTCCTAACCAACCATCACCTTCCCCTAATTTACCCTTATCATTCCCTACAAAACCCACATCTACAATCTAAACCTACATCCATCATCTCAAATCAAACACCCATCCTTTTCCATCAACTCATCTCAGCCCTTCATTTTCACCGACTTTGACACATGGCATCATCCCCCTTACCCTCCCAAAATATCATCAATCACCCTCTTAAATCATCTATTCTCTTAAATCAAACACCACTCAATCACAACCAACATCTTAAATACTCATCATCTCACCTCACCAAACTCTCCACCCCAATGGGTTGGGTAGGATCCAAACCATTTGGATCAAAACTCACCCATTTAACCTTTTTACACAAATACCCTTCAATCCCCATCAATTTACACACACCCCTCTCTTAAACCCCAGATCATTCGATCATTTCTATCATTTCACCCCATATTACCCCTAAAAATAACTCTCAAATTTTATAAAAACCCCCTCATTCTTAACCCTCAATCCCTAATAAAAAATTAAAGAAGAATACCATCTAAAACTACAACTCTCTCAGATTACAACCTTCTATACTCTCAACTCCATACTCTCAAGTTATCTCTCTACTCTGCACTTTTTATTCTCTCCCAAGTAAGTCAAGCAAGTCAAGGAAGACTCATCAAGGAAAGTCAAGGGAGGTCAAAGAAATAACAAGGTGGGTTTGGACAAAAGAACACTTCATCCAACTCCCATCTTCTACTCATTCCTTTTTATACATCTTTGCACACACCACCATGGTTTGAACCATCAAAGGGCCTATTTTTCAATAAGGGTGCCTTCAATGGGTTGAACCAATATCAAAATTTCTCATATTTGAGGATACATATCGGATCTTTCTGATTTTATTTTATTTTATTTATTTTAATCTCAAAAGGATCGAATCCGAGGTTACCACCAACGGTGGATGGAGTAGGGTGCCTAACACCTTCCCTACTCCATAAATGGATCCCCTTACCTAGATCAAAAGTTGGACCATGTACCTTATCCTACAAGAGTCATCAAATGTCAAAATGACATAGTTTCGAAAAATATAATTGTAGATACGTGATTTTTGTCATTACGACGGCCACACCTACTATGGTTTGGAGTCGCCACCATTCATGTTGTAAGTGGGTGTGAATGGTCACCCGATGTACATTTTCCAAAAAAATGATATTTTTGACATTTTAGTGACTCACGATGGATAAGGGGTAATCAAACCTTGAGATTTGAGTAAGTGACTCGGTTAGAGAAAAGGGAAGGTGTTAGGCACCCTTTTCTCCCCGCCAAATGACGGCAACCTCAAAGAACTCGATCATTTTGATTTTAAATAAGTGAAAAATAAAGTGTCACGTGTCGTGTATTTGTACCCTAAGTAGGGATTTATTTTCGGCTCGATCATAGGATCATCTCATTGAAGGAGATGATCCTAATAAATCATTTGCCTTAAAAGCCATGTGTGATTTGGAAAAGTATTGGCTAAGGTTGAGAGTTCATTCTCATGAGTTGAGAAGGAACCTCAAACCGATTGCCTCAAGATCTTTTGAGGATTAAAACTGATTTGATTTTGAAAAAAGATCACATCTCATGGACATTCTAAAGCAAAAACAAAAAGAAGAGTGGGGTAATAGAAAATGGGAATGGAGAGGGTAGAGAGAGAAGGGGGGGTACTTTGAACCCACCTTGAAGCTTCAAAGTCACTCTTCTTTCTTTCCTTCTTCTTCTTCTTTTATGCTTCTTAAGTCCTTAGTAGAATGTGAGAGTGTGTATATCTTTTTTAGAAGATTATTGTGAGAATAGGAGAGTAGAGGAGAGATCAGTAGAGATTATATATATATATATATTTTAGTAAGACTTGGTAACCATTTTTGGAAGGAGGGAAGGGGTATTTATAGGTGTTTGGAGGATGTTTCAGGGGTATAATGGGGTGAAGAGTTGAGAGAATAGAGAATGGCATGGGTTTTAGAAGTGAAGGATATGAAATTTGGAGTGTAAGTGAGGGTAGTTGTGTAATGAGGAAAATGGGTTGTATTTTTTACCCAAATGGTTTGGATCTAACCCAAATCCATTTGGGTAGAGTGTTTGGTTGTAATACCCCAAATTTTTAATTCGTATCTCGAGGAAAATAAATAGTGGAATTTTAAGAAAATCTTGAAAGTGGGACTTAGGGTAAAACTGTGGGACCTTGTTTTGATCATTTTTAATAGAATCTGACCTCACCATTAGATTCAAAATGATCGAAAAACATAGTTTAGCCTGTAAGCACGCTCAAATGCGAGTCCGAATATAAAAGTTGCAAAATCCTCGATTACCGGGTCGGACCAGGCTAAAACAGTGACTTTTTATTAGAGTAATAATTTTTAAAATTCGATCATACCATTGGGTTCATAACGAAAAATTATTCAACATAGACTATTTATTTGTCATTTTTGGAGATCAGGAAGTCGAATTATCGCCAAAAACGAAAACGACATCAAGTTTAGGGGTCACATCAGGCCAAAAATGTAAATTTTTTATGGAGACATAATTTGTAGAAATTTACTATACCATTAGATCCGGAACGAAAAATTAGGTGAAATAGAGTATTCATTTGTCAGTTTTGGAGTCCGGATGATCAAGTTATCATCGATCGAAACAATTGATTAAATACCGAATTCGTCCCACATTTTATTTAAATAATATTTTTAATTTTTTTTTATTATATATGTCATCTTCCCCAACGCGTCCGTACGGCCGAGACATATAAAAAACAAAATTTTTTTTTTTTTTTTTCTCTTCGATCTTCTATCTCAGATCTCTCACAAATGGCTCGCCGTCGACGATCGACGCAGAAGGGAGAAATGTCCGCAGCTACGTTCTCTACAAAACCCACCCAACCTTTCTTTGTTTCACTTTCTATTTTACCCGATATCGTCAAAAATCAATCGTATTTGGATACGAAAGTTTCGAAACTTTGACCTCAGATTTCGTCCGTTTTCGGGTCAAACCGTCTTTCGACGCAGAAGGGAGAAACGTCCGCAGCCTCATTCTCTACATAACCCACCTAAATTCCTTTCGTTTTCTCGTCTTTTTCACCCCGTATAGTCAAAAATCAGCCGTATTTTTATACGGAGATTTCGTAACTTCAACCTCGATTTTCATCAATTTCGGGGTCAAACCGTCTTTCATCGTAGAAGGGAGAAGAGACGAGCACATCGAGATCTTCAAAACCACCGGGCCGGTTTCGAAAATCAGCCGCTTCGAAGTTCGGTCCGTCTCGATTTCCGCGCCAATCGTCTCGATTTTCGCGCACACGCTTTGATCCTTTCGCCTAGAGATTGTAAGGAACTCTCAATTTCTATTAGTAATCTAGATTGTGAAAATTGCATTTAGGATTTTATCGAAAAAAAAAATCTGGATGTATTTTTAAAATATAGAATTATTTTGTTATTTCAAAAATTCACGCCAAAAATTGCATGATTGATATGTTTAATTGTATTTTTAACAAATTATACGTGGGTAAGGTATTTTAACTGGTTATTTCCATAAATTGGGTCTTGTGCACTGCTCGGACCCCGTTTTGATATAAAATTTTTTCTTTTTCAATATTATTGATAAAAATAAATTCGTTAGTTGAAAATGTGATTTAATATTCAATGAACTCATATTGAGTTGATGAATATCAGAAAATTGATGTTTTATTGAAGAGATTGAAAATTGTAAAAATCGAAAAAAGGGAAAAAGGGTATGAAACGGTAAAATGTCAGAGTCACACCCGAAGGGTGATGTCTGCATTTTACGTTGTTGTGTTGTGTGCAGGTTGGTGAACAGATATCCAGGGATAATATTGTTGGTTGTATGTTTATTTAAATTTCTGTTAGCGCGAGGCGCTCCGTTATGTTATTTATTTTATGCCGGGTGGCCACACTTGCATGGTAGGAAACTGGATATCTATTCTCAACCTTGTATTGTTAATTTCTCTTTTGTTTTCAAATGAAAATAATATATATATATATATATATATATATATATATTATATATATATATATATATATATATATATATATATGTACCTATTTTGTGAGCTGTTAAAGAGTTGTGAATGCCTGAAGGGATAGTGCGTCATATCATCCTGAGTGGTGTACTATCCTGGGATGTACGGTAGGGACCACCAAGCTCATACGTGGTATGGGACGCGTATGAGAGTGGAGTCACAACTGGAATCCGGGTTTATTCCTCTTTTTCTTTACCAATGAACTTGTAATGTAAAAGTGGTCGTATACGAATGGTTTGTATATTTGGGAATCACATGTACGCCTGATAGGCATAAACGAAGATGATTGGTCAGTGATCACTAACAATCTATAGTAGTCGAACGTTCTGACACATCGAAAAGAGACCCATTGCTTACGGTCACGTCAAACGGCCAGCCTGAACCGGATAAATGGTAAACCAAACGTGGTAAACAGCGACCAGCCACAAAATCAGGAACTAAAAACCAGAGAGAAATTGTAACATCATGTCCCGACTGGGAGCGATCCAGTCGTGAATCCCAACTCTCTAATTCCAATACTCCACCATTGTGTATTATGTATCTGCTGCTTTACTTTGATATATAAAATGAAATACATGCTTAATGTTTTCATTTGATCAATTAGATTTGTACATAAAGAAAATGGTATAGTGAGTACTGTTGATTGATGTAATGTCAGTTTTAAAATGTTTAATTGCTCATCCCTGGCTATATGTACCAGTTAATCGTAGTTTATTATGTAAAACTTTGATTATTTTAAAATGATTCAGTATGCTTATTCGTTCATGCTAGGAGGGGTTATTGGTAGAAATTGTTTGTTTCCCTACTGGGTAACCATTGTTACTCACCCTTTCCTTCTCTATTTTTTTTAGTTTCAGATTCAGAGCTTGGCGAGGCAAGTATAGAGTACGAATGAAGATCATCTGGTTGGTCAGATAGACAACCAGAGTTCGTCACCTGGTAAGTACTAGGGCTATACACCCTAGTGGTGTCAATTCCCCCAGGTAGTTTTATGGATTCTGTCTTGAGTGTTAGGAATTCTGTTAGAGTGAGAAATTTTGTATAATCCTGTATTCTGGTTATTCTTTCGCACTCTGATATTTCATTCGTTATTAGACGTATTTAAGCTTCCGCTAGTATTATATTTTGTATATGTATGCAGGATTGTATGTCGTTTATCAGGTGCAGGTTGAACGCCTTGGAATGCTAACATAAACAGAGGAGACCATGCCGAAATTTCGAGGTGCCACTTAGTACCTCGAGATCTGACATGGGGATTTGTGTTAGCGTTCGGCGGGGCGTCACAGATGGTATCAGAGCATAGTATTAGATCCGTATGGGATACTGATCTGCTATGTTTTAGAGAATTTGTTGATACCATAGATATTAGATCGACAATCATAGAGTGTCACTAGGAATTCGGTATCCGAGTTCATCAGTAGTTCCGTATTGGAATTACGAGTTCTTCCGTGTCTAGAATTCTATAGAGCTTAGTAAGCCTAGGATAGGATTCTTGATTCGTTCTGTTAGTAATGAAAATGGAATCCATTACTAAGTTCCAGGCTGTAGTAGAATTCATAGTTACGTAAGAGTAGTTTTGGCCTTATTCTAATAAGCTCCTTGTTACGGATAAATACAAGCGGGAGGAGCTAATGAGGCAAAGACCGAAACGCAACAGAGACGAGGCAGATTCTGGATCAAACTACTGACCTGATAATATAGTTAATGTTATTCATGGGACAGATGGCCGAGTCTCATGTCAAGTTTAGAGAGGAAATATGAATAATACAACCATCACCACCTCGAAGCCAAATGGAAGGAAGGCAATTAGTATTTAATAAGAAACAAATAATTACGAAACTAACAAATTCATAGGAAAAATAACAATAAGTGGGGAATGATATTATAGACATACCAACTCAATGGATGGAAGAATTTTATAAGAAACAACATATACTACTAAATCCATCGAAAGAAAAATGTTGTGGTATGTTATGAATGTAGCAAATTGGGACATAAATGAAAATAATATTTGGGTCAACGTTAGTTGATTAAGGATGTGTGACTTCGAAATATACTAGACAAACCAATGTATGAGATAATTACTAAAGTTGATAACGTATTCATGCCATCTCGAACATACAAGACTAGCGATCGGAAGTGAGAGATGGTACAAGACTTACCACAATTGTAAGGTGTACCATTAAATCCAAGAAATGAGGAATCGCTGGACTTATTCTCAAGAGAAATACTATTCAACCTTAGAGACCATTACCACAAGGTCGTGCCTTTGAAGAATGAGAGAATTCCCCAACCCAAATGATAGGTAAATCCAATAATGTGGTTGTAGAATTTTCAACGATTACGTCCACCAAGATTTGGGGGTTTTTCCGATCCGATTGAGGTCAATGAGTGGATTTTGAAGACCTGAAAGATTTTGAGTACCATGTAATACCCAAAAGATCAATGGGTGACGGTGATTACATTCCAGTTGAATGAGGATGCCAATCATTAGTAACGTTTGAGAGGAATATATTGGGAGATGGATCGTTTGAGTGGGTATAATTCGAGAGGATATTTGTTAATTGATTTATATTTGAGACTTCTCAAGAAGTCAAACACTAGGAATTTTTGATATTAATGCAAGGTAATCTATCAATTGTAGAGACTAAGATATGATATTCATTAGGTTGTCACGATATGCACCCGAGCTTATCCTGACAGATTTGCAGAAGGCTCGTAGATTTTTTGAAGATTATAACCCTACCTAAGGGCCAAGAGGTCAATGATTGAGATTACCAATTATAGAGATATGATGAATCGAGCTTAAAGGATAAAACGAGAAGATATTGAGTTACAGACCTCTAGAGGACAAATTAGTCGACTTTAGACTTCTTTTCCTCCCAAATCAAATATGACCAAGAGGTCGATGTATTCAAGGCCAATCTCCTCCAAATCAAGGTATCCGTAATATAGAACTCCTCCATTACTGAGTTGTTGAGTTTTCCCATCACTGAGTTAGAGAGCAGTTGAAGCTCTAATGATGCCAACAGGGCCAAAGGAATCAACAAGGCAGGTTCAGAGCCTACAGACCCTAGTCTTCCAACTACCTACTCCACAGAGATCTACGAAGACAAAATCATTGACATTGTTACGCGTTTGATCAGGTGGGACATATCAAGAAAGAATGTCCTCTATCACAGGCGCAAGTAAGAGCTAGGAGAAAGTACCTATCTCCGACGAAGTTTTGGAAGTAATGATTTTTAATTATAATATTAAAAAGTGGAGTTATATTCAACACTAGTTCCTCCAGATCATATAATTCCACTGAGAGTTTGCACACTTGCTAAAGTTAGAAACTACTAACACGAATCGAATAATGAAATTATTTATACCATTGGGAAGCCTTGCGAAGAAAGAATAAGATTTTTGGAAGATCATTTAAAAACTTGCAAAATAGGTATTAGAATAATTGTAAAGTGTGAAAAGACAAGTGACGTTCAATTGATACGCTAGTCTTTATATCAATAGTCTAGTCAATTACTTGTATATTACACTAGTAGATAAGCAGGTGTTTATTGTATATCCTTCGTGTCGAGAGCTACTTCCTCGAATATCAACGCAGGGAGTCGCATATCTTTCCTTTCGATTGAAGATGGCTAAACTTTGGGAGGCCTAACGACTGAACTATTAGATAAAGCAGCTCTTGCTTTACGACTTCTTGAATCGATTCTCCTCATTTGAAAAGATAGATCCTCTTTTCCCTTTCATCTTTCTATCATCGGTGTCGGCTCTAACTCTTCTTTTGCCTTCTCATTTCACGATCGTCTTCTAGTAGAGGAATTCATTATTATCGTTCTCGTTACGTGATCAATGTTTTCTATAAACAAGCGCTCACTTCAAGACTTCGATCGTGGTTCCTTTTCACTCCTTGAAACGAAAGAGTTATAAGTAATGATTATGATTCCGTAGAAGCAGCGGCTACTACCTACCTGTGCCCACATCCATCCTAAAGAGATTTAGTAGAGTATAAGTTAGGAGGTGGGTCGATGTAAAATGTGAGAAAGAATAATCTTGTGACAATGTTGCATTAATGATGACTTAATGGAATTGTGAGAAGTGATGGGTGGAGATGATTTTTTTGAAGTGTTTTAAGGAAAGTGATGAGTGTAGATATGGGTTGTGATGTGGGTGGTTGTTGATGTTAGAGAATGTAAATAAGTTAGGTTAGGGTAGGGTATGGGTTGAGGTGATTTTAGAGATAGGTGATGTGGGTTAGATGAATTATTTAGAGAATGATGATGGGGTAGGTGATTAGATGAGGGAGGTTAAAGGGGATGATGACATGTGTCATATTTTGATGTTGAGAGGATGATTGGTTGATGTTGGTAGTGGTTAATGGATTAGGGTTGTGGATTGGATAATGAATGGGGTATGGATAGTGATTTGTGAGCTTTTAATGTATTGGGCTTAGGTTTTAGGAGGGTTGTGAGTTATTTTGATTTGGGTAGGGTTTGTTTTTGGGTTGGATTTTTAAGGATGGGTTCACTTTAGGGTTTAGGTGATATGGGATTAATTTTAGGAGAGGTTGTAAGGTGGGAAATTGGTTTTTGGATAATTAAGGGTTCATGGGCTTTGGATGGGTATAAAAATGTTTGTGGATTTTGAGGTGGAGCGGTGAAGGTAGATGAGGAATAGGCATCCCAAGTCTCACATTTTCAATTTTTTTATTTATTAATTTTTTTTGAGATTTTTTGCAATCATTGGTTTGATCAAAAATGTCACGTGTTGGCAAATCGAGCTTTTTAGGTTCGTGAGAGAATTTTATCGAAAATTTGGTATTTTTTTTATGAACGGGCAAAACGGTGAAGGTTCGGACAGCGTAGGATGGGTCCGGTCCCTTAGACCATTGGGTGGTCTTAGGAACCTCGATTCAATCAAAACTACCAATTTTTAATGTTTTGAGCCTTAGAGGCCCGTTGGCCTATCTTGTTGAAGAATCGATATTTTGAATGAAGCGGGATAGATGGGAGCATGCCCGATCTTTTCATGTGGGTCCATTAGACCCTTAGGGAGTCTTGGAGGCATTGATTTTGACAAAAGTGCCACATTTCAATGATTCGGGCTTTTGAGGCCCGTTGGCCAAGTTTATTGAAAAACTGACTATTTTTTAGCCCTTTCGAGTGAGGGTTCGTTCAAATTAGAGTGTCTACAGTAATATCGGGTGACCATTCACACCCATTTTAAATCTGAATAGTGGTGAGTCTAAAACAATCCCAAAGTGGAAGGATATTTCAAAATGATTAAATTCCCGTGTCCACAAACATGTTATTAGTCTCAAATATTTGCTACGTTTTAAGTCATCTGGCCAAACACTTTGGAATTTAAACAATGGTAATTTGCTTAGTTTCAACACATCAAGAGATTGAATCAAGCTACTAGCACCCACCATATTCTCTCGCAGCACCCAATTACTCATTTCACCCACCTACTTTTTTTTCATAATACTCTTTACATCCGCTTACTAAAATTCTCAAAAATCATTGAAAGAATTTTGGTAGGTTCAAAATCAAATTTGCTTTAGTTGTTTTGGTAGGTATTCACCAAACACTACAAAATCAATTCAATGTGTAACGGCATACCAAATATAAAGATTTACAGGAGAAAGTTATATTTAATAGGCACCTATCGTATATAACAAAACAAATTCAACGAGTACCTATCGAACAAAATTATCTCGTGTAGTGTCAAATCTTTGAGTATAGGATCGGTAGGTACATACCAAATCTTACAATAATGATTCAATATGAGCATACGGAACTAGAAATTTCACAAAATTTTTTTCTTATGAATGACTTCAATTCAATTATTTTGAGATGTTCAGATTATTTAAAAAAAAAAAAAAATTCACTAAGATCAAATAAAGAGAAGACCCTCATTGAAGCTTGTAATCCTTATTAAAACTTTTCTAAATGCGAAGATGAAGAACAAGAAAAAGAAAATGAGAGAGAGAGAGAGAGAGAGAGAGAGAGAGAGAGGTGAATGGTGAAATGGTTAGGATTTTCATTCGATAGAATCGATGGAGAAAATGATGGACACAAGGAATAATATGATAAGGATATGAGTCATGCTAGGGTGACACAAATAGCAACACAAAGGTGACAAAAAATTGTGGTGTCGTGCACATTACCATAGATGCTTTTTCGTGATATACGAGTAGAAAGCATTCACGGTTATGTTCGTGCTGCCTCATCATTTTTGTCACCTTTGTGTCCCCGTTTGTGTCATTCCAACATTTTCCTAAGGATATATGTGTAATTTACCTTTAAAAAAAAGGAAGTTTCACTTAAGGGAGGGCAAGAGAGTATATTGTGGGTGCCAATAGACAACTCCACGCGATTAGTTAACTAAGGGGCAGAACTAATAAGAAGTCGGGGGGAATTGCCCCCAAAGAACTTTTTGAGATAACTCTGTACTCTCAACTAATTACATGCTTCATTTTCCTCACTCCGTCACCTCCCTCCTTATTTGCCCCAACCCTTCCACCTGTCTCCAATTCCCGCACCCCCTTCTGTTTTAACACATGACCTCTTGACTGGGCCTTCTCTCATTGACTAATTATTGGAAAAGACTTAAATATCCCTCCCTATAATAAAATCCTTGCTCCGACCCTGATGTTGACTCTGGAGTTTTTTTCTTGCCACATGTTAATATCATATTGGTGTTGGAGTCTCTTAATGACCAGCACCGTTCGACACTGGTTCTCTCTATACTTTTACATTTTTTTCATTAAGTCATCATCAGAGACATCATTCATGAAGACTGAAGAGTGAAGAACCATATCTTTGTGACGTTCTCTTGATATATGCTGACTTCAATTCTTTGACTTTTGTTCTCTACTCCTCCATCACACTTCCACGTGGCAAGAGGAGAGATAGAGTTCAGAATCAACCCATCGGCAATGAGTATATATATACGTAACCATTTGCATGCAAAGCATAAATGACCAAAGTTACCCATACATTTTAAGAAATTTTACATATAGTCCAAGGGCATTTCAGGTAGTACAAGCTCTATATATACCCCTGCACCCAGCATATGAAACGTGAATCAATGGGTCGGGTTGGAATAGTTTGGAGTGTGATCTTGTGCTGGGTCATGGCTAATTGGGTCGGGTTAGCTATAGATGATAATGGGTCATGCTCAACAACCTTCGATTACATAGATGCTCTTGGAAAAGCGATCTTGTTCTTCGAAGGGCAACGGTCTGGTAAATTACCTCGGAATCAGCGGGTCACATGGAGAGGAGACTCTGCACTCTCAGATGGTGAACCGGATAATGTAACCAAAAGAAAATCAATAATCCAAAATTGAAATGGTCCGGGTCATGGGCTTAGAATCTGATGGGGTAGTGGATTCAATAATTATTAGTAGTAATTTAGATATACTCTTTTGATTATGGTGAATATTTGAGGTAGCCCACATTTTTATACGGGTGACACCCCTTGATTACTATCTTGTCAAAATAGTGAAATAATTCTACCATTTTTTTTTTTCAAAAAAATCATGATTAATTTGCAATTCTTTCAATCCAAGATTTAATCTCAACTTATTGACCAAGTTTTTAAACATACATTTAAATATTAATCTTAATAATAAATTTTGTTTGATAATACATTTCTTGATATGGAATTATACAATTTTGTTTAATATTACATTTAATCTATGAATTATACATTGCTTTATCATTTATAAGTATATATCTGTAGGCATTCAGAGGCCCTAAAGAGAGCCAAACATTTTATGTATAGGTTAGAAATTTTGAAATGCATTGATTCTTTTTTGTGTAGGATGATCTCTATGATAAGGAGATCATCATCACCAAAACTCTGTCCATTTCGAAACTTCTAACCCCATCAAAAGTAGTTTATAAAAATAGGACAGTCTACGATTCATCAACTTGTAAATTAGGGTTAGAAGTTTCGAAATGAGCTGATTTTCGACGAAGATGATCTCTTTACCATAGAGATCATCCTCACATAAAATCAGCACGTCCAAAACTTCTAACCCTTATTTTGAACAATGTTTACTCTCTTTAGGTCCTCTGAACACTACCCATATTTTTTTTTCTTAATATTTTCCCTACTTTGTCGTGTTATTTTTCAATTTGTTTTCCTTGCCAAATTATTCCCTTACACCAACTTACGCTTCTAAAAAATGTAGATTTTTTTTCCCCCAAAAATCTTTTGCCTTCAACCTACAAGATTTATACTGGTTGTTTGCATGATCTAATTAAATACAAGATTTTTTTTTTCTTGGTTTCATTTCATCTTCTAAATCAATGAGAAGAAAATAAATAAAATTTTAGCCAAGGGGATTTTGATAAATATATCTTAGAATTGGGTGAGATATCAAGAGTTTTTAGAAAGATGGGCTTAGACCCATGACTCAGTTGGTTTGACACATTTCAAAGCAACTTTGAGGGCGTGGGTTCAAGTCCAGCTTACCTATAAAATAAAATAAAAAATTAGTTAAAAAGAAAAAGACTTTTTCAGAAAGATAAAAGAACTAAAAGAAACAAGAGACGGGATGGATGCATGCTGTCTTGGTAGGCGGTTAGGTACGTGGCAAGCGGCAAGGGCACAGAAACATAGACCATTTTCATCGGGATACACAAGGAAAAAAAGATGTGTGACTCCATGCTTTTGCCGCGTCAGCCACATTCCAAGACCGAGTGCATTCATCATTATTCAAATAACAATGGTTGTCAAATAAATCAAAGCTTTTACTCTCAACGTTGAAGAAGTTGAGGACAAAGGATTTTTTTTTTGTTGTTGTTCTGGCATTAGATTGAGTATGAGGCTTTTCGGTCATTGTTATTAATCTTTCATAGAAGACCATAAGTCAGGAAATGTCATCAGCTTTAAAAGGCATGGGTACCTCAAATATTCACTGAAGAGTCGTGATAATCTGATGCCCCACCCCGTGGCATATGATGCCCCCAATCACAGTACCGTAGATCATTTGCCTCGAGATTCACAAGACAAAAAAATTATGGTTCTGCGTGTATCCCGTGGCAAATGATTTACAGTTCTGTGATGGTGACGTAGGGGGGCCTCGGAAAATCATTATTCTTCACCAAAAGCTGAAGCAGCAAATCTGAATTACCCTGAGTTCATACCATAGGGCACAAGCCCAGTGCCTATATATGTGGTTATGAACTTATAATCTGTCAATCTGATGGTCGATTTGGTTGCATGAATACAAGTTCATTCCACACACTAATACGACTCCTGAAAAATGATTATGAAGCTGAATTCACTCACATATACACCTACACTATCAGACCAAATCACACACAGGCGGATTTACAGTGGGGGCACTTGCCCCGACAAGAATTTTCAAAGTCAAGAAAGTTGTGAGCTATTGCAACATATATATTGCCCAAACAAACAGTTTCCCACTCTTAGTTTCCCCCACAAAAAAAATCCCCTTCTTATTACCCCACAAAAAGCCTTTCCCTTCTTAATTGCCCCCACTTGGGCAAATTCCTGCTCTCCCGCAGCTGAAACAAACAATTTTTTTTTTTGCTCACAGAATTCGGGATCCACCGTTAAATGGCATCCCCAATTTACAATATAACCCTCGTTAGGCTTGACGTGGCACATGTTAGTGAGTCTGCAAGCACTATGACAAGAAATTTTACGAGCAAAAAATCACTCCACATAAACCAATCCCTAAGTGCTCCACATGATTATTAAACCGAATTGTCTAATAAACAAAGCCTACACGAAAATCACTCAAAATGAAAGCTAGGTTAAGTCCATAATTTTTTTTCCTCGACAAGCTATGCTTATTTTTTGACTGTCAAATGAAGTGAAATTGATTAATCCTTAAGGGTGTGATTATGGCAGGTGAACTTGAGTGGTGGATACTACGATGCTGGTGACAATGTCAAGTTTGGATGGCCCATGGCATTTAGTGTCAGTTTGCTGAGTTGGGCTGCTGTCGAGTACAAATCACAGTTATCTTCAGCCAACCAGCTCGGTTACCTCCAATCAGCTATCCGATGGGGTGCTGATTTCATATTGAAGGCTCACACTTCACCCAACACACTCTATACTCAGGTCACCTTCCTTAGCCTTTAATTTACTTTTGCAACCATAACAAGTTTTCCTCTCCATTGCTTCCTATGATCAATTTCATTTTTGGGTTTTAAAGGTGGGACATGGTAACGCTGATCATCAATGTTGGGAGCGTCCCGAAGACATGGACACACCACGAACTCTCTGTAAGATAGATTCTAACTCACCGGGCACAGAGGTAGCTGCTGAAGCTGCAGCTGCTTTCGCTGCTGCCTCCATTGTATTTGAAGGTGTAGATTCAATCTATTCTTCGAAACTCATAAGACAATCAAAAATGGTGAGTAAATTAAGATTCGTTAAACCCATTAATGTTCTATTTGCCATATTAAGTATGGAATTTGGACAGCTTTTCGAATTCGCCAAGGAATATAGAGGATCTTACCAAGGTTCTTGCCCTTTCTACTGCTCCTACTCAGGCTACAAGGTATATATGGACTTCAAGATATTTAAAAAAACCCTTGTAACGAGCATGAGTTTGTGTCTTGTACTGATGTTTTGTTCTTAAATTGTTGCAAGGATGAGCTTTTATGGGCTGCAGCTTGGCTGTTCAAAGCAAGTAGAGATACCAATTACTTAAGCTTTGTTTTGAACAATGAAGGATGGAGTCAGGCCGTGTCCGAGTTCAGTTGGGATAACAAATTTGCCGGTGCTCAGGCATTACTGGCGAAGGTAAAATTGTCTTTAGGTCATCATTTCCTTGTTGTTATCATCATCATCATCAAAGCCATATCTCAAACAGGTGGGTTTGTTAATTAAACAAACCATGTGGTTCCTCCAATCAATTTTTCCTAAAGCTATGTTTTCTGTTAATTCATATGTGGTCATAGGCAGTCTCACTATTTCAATCCATGTTCTTTTTGGTTTTCCTCTCTATGATCTAGAACCTTCAACTTGCACGTTTTTTTTCCGTAACTCAAGCTTGAACTGACTCCATTGCACATAGTATTACCTAATGGGACAATGGGCTGGGCTATTACATTTTCATGAATGATTTCTTTTCTAGTTTTATTTTTCTTAGTCTTTCCACTCATCCATCTCAACATTTTCATAGGAATATGCAAGTGGAACGAGTAATCTTACCAAGTTCAAAAGTGACTTAGACTCATTTGTCTGTGCGATAATGCCAGGGAGTAGCTCAGCCCAGTTTCGACCAACTCCTGGTATGGATGAGTTGCTTTCTTCTTATTAAGTATATGAGTTCGATGGGATTATTACATGGAGAACTCTTTGCGAGAAATTTGTTTGCAGGAGGGCTTTTGTATGTGAGAGATGGTAGTAACTTACAATATGTTACTAGTGCTTCAATGGTGTTACTTGCCTACTCGAAAACTTTGAATGGAGCGCAGATTAAGGGAGTCCAATGTGGTTCAGTCCTTTTCACTACCTCCCAAATCAAAGCATTTGCTAAATCACAGGTTCATTTCTTTTTTCTTCTTTTGATATGTTCATGGGGAGCATATAGGGATTGGCACCCAAAACCATTTAGTAAATTTGTTTACATGACTTGAACCCTAGATTTCGACTTCCCTTCAGATTGTTATGCTAACTTGTGTTAATATTTTTTGCGTTTTAGGTGGACTACATACTTGGAAACAATCCAATGAGGATGTCGTACATGGTGGGCTTCGGAACCAAATACCCATTGCAATTGCACCATAGAGCTGCATCCATCCCCTCTATTAAAGCTCACCCGAGCAAAGTGGGTTGCACCGAGGGTTACTCATCTTGGTACTCTAGAAACGATCCAAACCCAAACACCCATGTGGGAGCCATTGTTGGAGGACCGAACTCAAACGACCAGTTCAATGACTTGAGGTCGGAGTACTTATACTTGGAGCCTGCAACCTATATCAATGCTGCAATGCTTGGTTCGTTGGCTGGTTTACTTGTTGGAAGAAAAGGTGTGTGCTTGCAACTCAGGCAAACCAATACAAGCATCAAGATCACTTACGACGTTGTGTAATATACAAAGCAATTGTGATTAAAGTGTTAGTAAACCTCAATACGTAAGAACAAATAATGTAAAATGCTCATCTCCACGAACATATATAGTACTATGTTGTTATGTTTATGTTTTATATGAAAAAATCGTTATAATTAGAGAGAACACATGGATTCAATATCTTACACAAGTTTAACAAAACTTTCTTAGGCCTTTTAATCTGGTGTTTAAACTGAAGTTTGTTGTCAGAACTGTCAATTTCAAGAATTTTTCTTAAGTTTTATACCAGTTGTTCGAACATAGTTCCCAATGCAACAGAATAACACCAAGAATCTATCAGAATAATTATAGCTGCGAAATAATTAACTGCTCGAAGAAACGAACAGAACTTACAATAGTTAAGTTCATCATTATGGGGTATGTTCATGGGTGTCGACGTTCAAGAACTTCCATCGTATTTTTTTTTATTTTTGAAACTTACAACTTTTTTTGACTGATCATAAATTGAAAGAGTCTGGTAAGCGCTTGGGTAAGGTTCATGGAAGTTGAGATTTTTTACTGAGGGCGAGACATGGTTGTTGGGAATTATCCCACTTTCTGTTAAGATATTATATTAAGATCCTTATCATTTAACATATATGAGATTTGCTGTTAGTATCCCTGTAATTTAGGGATTTCACAGCCATGTAAACTCTATTTATACTGACCAGTCAATGAGAAATATATACCAAGTTTCCACAAATTAACATGGTATCAAAGCACATGTGATCGACTACCTCTTTGTGTTATCTGGCTTCTTCCTACTCATCATTCTCTTCACTTTGTAATTCCATTTTGAAGCATTTTTTCCCTCATTTCAATGGATCAACCAAGTCCTTCATCCTGCACAATTGGCAATCCCCATGAAACCTTGACCCTTGATAAGTCGAGCCCCTGTTTTCTGCATCACTCGGATAATCCAGGCTTAACCCTTGTTTCCCAACTATTGAATGGTGTTAACTTTCCAAGCTGGAGTTGTGCCACGAGTACTTCTCTCAGTGCTAGAAACAAGTTATGTTTCATTGATGGATCAATGGCCATTCCATCGCCCACTTTGGCTGATTTTTCCACATGGACGAGATGCAATGACATGGTCAAGTCATGTCTTCTCAACTCTCTTTCTCGAGAGATTTCTGACAACATGGCTTATGATTCCATTGCCCACGAAATATGGACAGAACTTCAGGAACGATTTGCACAAAGCAATGCTCCTCGGATCTACCAACTCCGTCAAGATATTGCTCTTTGCATCCAAGACTCATTGACTATTGTTGGATTCTTCACAAAACTGCAGACATTGTGGTATGAGTTGTCTTCCCTCATCTCAATACCATCTTCTTGTGGTTCCTCTAAGGCCTTACTGCAGTATCAACAACAAGAGCATCTTACACAATTTATAATGGAACTCCAAGATTTTTACAGTTCTATTCAAGGGAAAATCCTTCTCATGGAACCCCTTGCCACTCTGAACAAAGCATATGCTCTTTTTCTTCAAGAAGTAAAACGAAAGATCGGTAGCTGCAATTCCTCCAATTATCGCTGAGTCTGCTGCTCTAGCTGCATTTACTGGTGCCAATTTTCATCAACCATCAGTTAGAGATTTTACTAAGGCTCATGGTAATTGGTGTACTCATCCGACATGTGATCATTGTGGTTGGGTTGGTCATGTTAAAGAAAAATGTTTGTTATACCCGGGTATCCATCTGGGCATTGCTTACATAGGGTACGATTTGGTTCTTCTAATGCTAAATTAATTTCTCATGACCAAGAAAACCCAGCCAAAGATTCTAATGCCCAATCTTTCACCCCAGAACAATTTTGACAATTGTTGTCTATGCACAAAGAAGGTAGTACACATCCATAGGTGAACCTTGCAAGTAATTCCCTTTGTTGTAGTTCTCTTACTACAATGTATTCTTGGATTGTGAATATTGGAACATTTGATCACATGATATTTGATCGTAATACACTAGCAGGAATAAGGCCTTTAACGTCAGTTTATAACCGATGTTATTGTCTTTTAACATCATCTCTAACGTCGGTTAAAAAGCCGACGTTAAATCGATTGATGTCTTAAATGCAAGGTTATAACGTCGGTTATAAGTTAGTAATAATAAATATTGTAAATAGTAATTATTATATAACGTCGGTTTTATTAAAAACTGACGTTATATCTAGGTTTTTTTAATAATTTTTTTTTATTTCTTCTCTAGGCAATGTCATGTACAAATAGAAATAATATTTAACCTGCTACAACTTGCAGAAATAGGATTGGGAAAGGAAATGGGAAAGGGCTTCTCGCAACCTTACAACTCTCGCATGCACTCGTTATTTGGGATCCACAATAATTGGGTGACGAGTTGTCGAATCAGGAGGTCCCAAAAATGGGGTGTCTACATTATACAAGAGGGAGGATGTGTCAATGTGGGAGTCAATGCTCATGCATGATCCTCTCTCTTACTAACGGGATGTGCGCTCTATGAGCGGGGTTACCTTGATTGCTTGTTCTATTAGGGGGGTTACCTTGATTATTTTCCATGTTTTGCTCGAAGAATGTAGTACATCGGGTTTTATGGATAATAAAAAGAGTTATCTCAATCTCGGGATCCAACGGTAGAATTTCGTCTCTAAGACTATGTCTACCAAGCATATACCAATGCACACAGAAATATGATCAAACCACCTAATTGACTTGTTATAGGTGTCAAAAGCTAGACAGCTCCTAACTATTTAAAAACAACGAATCGTGCTTTCCAAATCGATTTTTTAAAATCAAAATTGGCTAGTAAGATCTCCAGATAAGAGGTAGCACACAATGTGTAGCAAAGACAATCTTAAATCACCTCTAATGTAGAATAGACGTGGTTTGTAATGACTTGAAAATTTGAATGCGCATCTTGAGGAAAGAATTGTAGATTCTAACTTTGATTAAAAAGTAAGAATTCTTAATTTCAAATATTTGAGATAAACTAACTTCTCCAATAGATTCGAAAGGGTCAAAAAATATACTTTAGACTATAAGCATGTTTTTATTAAGAGTCGAACAAAAAAGTTGTCAAATCCTCGCTTTTTGCGACAACTTCTATCCAATAGGTAAAAAGTTAATTTAGAGACAGAATTTGAGCAAGCCAATTTCACCATTACATTCATGTCGAACAATCACCAAAAATAGAATATAATAATGTCTAAATCGATATTCGGGAAGAATAATTTTTGAAATGACGCTTACGTCCCCACTTAAGTATAAATATAAAAAACTAAAGAAAATTTTGATTTTTCTTATTTTACTCTCCAAACAAAATTCAGCCCTAATTTTCCTCGACCTTTGCAACTCAGATCTACGTTGAACAAGAACGATTCGAGCTTTGCCAAAAGGAGGAAAGTCGTACATGTCGTCGAGGACTACGTTTGGACATTAAGATTTTCGATTTTTGTTGGAGGAAAAATTCTGAGATTGGCCAGAGGCGATCCTAAACCCTGTTCAACCGTCAAAAATAGTCCGAGGTAGGATGCCTTCCCTTCTACTCTCTAGTTGTATGAAATTTTCCATAGAAATTAATCTAAATCATTAATATTATTCTTGTTGTACCATTTATCGATGAATCGACAAAACTTAAGCATGTTTCATTCAACTTAAGTGTAGTTTTAGGTTTCCATCGAGTAGATTTCATTTCATTGAAATATTGATGAGGTTTTAAATGTTTAGAATTTCAATTATTCATTAGTTTTCAATGATTTACCAAAGAAACAAGTAGTTTTAACTCACACAGTGAAATCAGCAAAATCACAAACAAAACAAAAAAAATGCAATTTTCACCTTACTGTCAGTCCCACCGCCCTGAAAGATCGGTCCCACCGATTTTGCAATAATTTTGTCAGAAAATTTTCCAACAAATTTCTTTGGTGTTGTGAAGGAGTATACACACTAAAATTACTTATTAAAATATTTAAATAAATGTCCACTTTAATTTTTTTACTTTCCATTTACTTTAAGTTTTTTAATGAAATTCAGGTTTTACCTCCTATTTGAAAAATTTTGGAATTGGTTTCAAGACCCAAATCTCATCGTATCAAAATGTGATTTTTAGTTTCAAGAACAAAATGTAAATTTTGACATTTTTGTCTGATTTTCAAAACTCGATATCTTTAACGTTACTTTGAATCAAACTATAAAAATTACATGGTGTTTCTTATGTTGTCGAAGGCTTCCATTTATAAAAAATCGTTTTCATTTTAAACAACTTTGAAAAATCACTTTTTCAGACACTTAGCCAAATTTTCACAGTTTTCTAATTTTATATCTTATGTGTAGATATGAAATATTCATTTGTGAACTCAATGCTACATTGTTTGGAGTCGCTACCATTCTTTTTTAAAAATAGGTGTGAATGGGCACCTAAATCAATTTTTTTTCAAAAAATTATTGTTTATGACATTGTAGTGACTCTCATTAATGGAAAATGTGTGGTCTACCGAAGATCTAAGTAAGAGGATTCCGGTAGAGAATGGGGAAGGTGTTAGGCACCCCATTATCTCTACCTAGAGTGGTTACCTTTTAAATTTAACCATTTTTTAAAAAATTAACATAACAATAAAAATGTATGA
The DNA here is from genome assembly GCF_017979445.1 of Akebia trifoliata. NCBI lineage: Eukaryota > Viridiplantae > Streptophyta > Magnoliopsida > Ranunculales > Lardizabalaceae > Akebia > Akebia trifoliata. The sequence continues at coordinate 19,038,662 of NC_141385.1, forward strand.
GATACATGAAGTGGGTATGTGCACATGGTGAATATGTTCCTCTTTCAAAAAAGATTTAATGTTAGTGTTGACATGAAGAATATTCTATGGAAGAGGATATCCCATGGAGCCAATACATTTTTACATGAGTTAAAATGTTGGTTTAGGATTTTAGAGAAATTTCATTGATGGAGTTCCCTTAGATTCACAACCTTAATGCATGCATGCATAGTTAGAAATTTAATGTTTTAACCCCATCAAGAGAGTTACACAATTCTTCATCATAACCAAGCATATGTGGTGTGTGTGCATAGTGTACATTATAATGTATAAGATAAAAATGGGTTTAAAAAGGGCTTCAACCTCCATTCTTTCGACCAAACCGCCTCAAGCATTTCATGCCCAAGGTTGATGTTCAATCTACTCGGGATGAAGGGGGTTTCTCCATTACATCTTAAAGACTTCTAAAAAGATAAATGAGAAGGATAGAAGAAGAAAATGTGAGTATTAAAAAAGGAAACCTATCTATACCCATTTTATCCCTTTAGATGTCTTGAATAAATTTGAGCTTGAGAGTTGAAGGATATAGTTGAGGGTTGGGTGACTTGAAGGTTGAGAGAGAAGAGAATGAGTAGGAATTTTAATAGAATTTTAGATTGAGAGATGGGGGTTTTAGAGCATGTTTTGTTCATATAAGGATATTTATAGAGTTTTTGAAGAACTTTTGGGGATAAAGTGGTCCAACCTTAAAAATAAAGATAATGGACATGAGGTTTAAATTATTTCTTTTTGGATTTTTCATTTGTATGAGAATAAAAATGACATTTGTGAAAAAACTCAAAAAATATTCTTTGATCTTTATTTTTTTGATAAATAGAGGTAAAATAACAAAAAGTTTGGGAGGGTGAATAGTGGAGTGACATGTGTAAAAGTGAAGTGATATGTAAAAAATAGATCTTGGTTAATTTGTAAATAACTCAAAAAAGCAAGGGTGGATGTATATTTTTGAAATAGACTAATGGGAAAACAAAAATACCTTTAGGAAGGTGAGTAGGGGAGTGACATGTGTAAAGGTGGAATGGTAGATGAAAAGTAGACCTTGATTCATTTGTAAATAACTCATAAAACAATGGTGGATGTATATTTTTGAAATGGACTAATGGGAGAGCTTCATGTATTTACTTGAAGATTCTTACCTTTTTAGGGTATGATTAGAAGTTCTCTCAACTTTATGGATTATTACCAAAAACCAAAGAACCTTCTTAGTTTGACTACACCTTTTGAGAAAAGTATTCTTTGATTTTCATAAAGGGGATTTGACTCTCTAATTAGATTAAAGCATTAGGTATTTAGGGCTTATAAGAGATCAACATGTGTCATCCTTTGAGGGGTGTGAGAAAATAGGCTTAGAATGGACTCAATATTAGGCTTAGGGGATAGACTTGGACTGTGGACTATGGGTATTATGACTATGGACTTAGTTTATGGATAATGAGTTTGGAGATAGATTTGGTTTATGGATAATGGTATTATGGACTTTGGGTTAAGGTATAGGTGATGGATCAGTTAATGGAGAACAAATATAGATTCAGATTAGATCATGAAAATGGTATGGAATTAGATTGGATTAAGAACAAGGTTAAGCATGTAAAATTATATGACATGATGCATGTATATACGTATGCATGAAAATGATGCTAAGTGGCAATACGGGCCCAATGGAGAGCTTAAGCTCTAAATTGAAATAATTTTAAGAAAGTTTTAGATTTTCTAATGGGTTCATGCAAATTGGGGTGTCTACATTATGGTTAAATTATGTTTTTCGAGTCTTTATACTTAACTAGAACCATCGTGTAAAATCCTGAATTTTCAATTCGTATCTCGAGAAAATTAAATAGTAAAATTTTGAGAAAATCTTGAAAGTGGGACTTAGGGGTAAAATTTTAAGAGGTTTCTAATCATTTTTAAGGAAATCTGACCTCACCATTGAATTCAAAATGATCGAAAAACATACTTTAACCTGTAAGCACGCTCAAATGCGAGTCCAAACATAAAAGTTTCAAAATCCTTAATTATTGAGTTGGACCAGGCTAAAATAGTAACTTTTTACTAAAGTTAGAATTATTAAGATTCGATTACACCATTGGGTTCGTAACAAAAAATTATTGAACATAGACTATTTACTTGTCATTTTTAGAGTCCAAAAAGTCGAATTAACGTCAAAAACGAAAACGACGTCAATTTTATGGTCACATTGGGCCAAAAATGCAAATTTTTGTTAGAGATAGAATTTTTAGAAATTGATCACATTATTAAATCCAGAATGAAAAATTAGACGAAATAAAGTATTCATTCATCACTTTTGGAGTTCGGATGGCCAAGTTATCATCGATCAAAACAATAGGTAAAATATCGATTCCGTCCCAAAATTTATATAAATAAATTTTTAATTTTTTTATTCATCATCATCCCCAACCCGTCCAAAAACCAGCCAATGGTTTTTAAAAAAAATTTATTTTTCCCTCGACTTTCCATCTCAGATTGGCTGCAAACGGCTCGCCGTCGACTTCTGACGTAGAAAGGAGAAACATTCGCAACCTAATTCTCTACAAAACCCACCCAATTTCTTTCCGTTTTCTTTTCTTTTTCGTCTCATATCATCAAAAAATAGCCGTATTTATATACAGAGGTTTCAAAACTTTGACCTAAGATTTCATCCATTTCGGGATCAAACCGTCCTCCGCCGAAGAAGAGAGAAAAGACGACGGTGTCGAGATCCTTGAAACCACCGGGTTAGATTCAAAAATCAACAATCTCAAAGTTCAAATCATCTTAATTTCGTGTCAATCGCCTCGATTTCCGTGCATGTATTTTAATTTTTTCGCACAGAGATAGTAAGGAACTCTTAATTTTTATTAGTAATCATAAATTATGAAAATTGCATTTAGGATTTTATTAAAAATTTATGGTGAGTTTTCAAAAATATAGAATTCAATTGGTAATTTTAAATTCACGTCAGAACTTGCATATTGGATATGTTTAATTGTATTTTATAATAAATTATACGTGGGTAGGATATTTCATCAATTTATTTCCATTAGTTGGGTCTTGTGCATCACTTGGACCCCATTTTGATTTAAGTTTTGTACTTTTTCAATGTTATTGATAAAAATGAATTTCATAGTTGGAAAAATGATTTAATATTCAGTGAACTCATACTGAGTTGATGAATATCAGAAAGTGGATATTTTGTTTGAGAGATTGAAAACTGTAAAAATCAAAAAAAGAAAAAAAAAGGGTATGAATCAATAAAATATCAGAGTCACATCCGAGGGGTGATGTCTGTATTTTACATTGTTGTGTTATGTGTAGGCTGGTGAACGGATATCCAAGGATAATATTACTGGTTGCATATTTATTTCATTTCTATTAGCGCGAGGTGCTGTTTACTTTTCCGTTCTGTTATTTATTTTAGGCTGGGTGATCACACTTGCATGGTAGGAAACTGGATATCCATTCTCAACCTTTTATTGTTAATTTCTTTTTTATTTTCAAATGAAAATAATATATATATATATATATATATATATATATATGTGTGTGTGTGTGTGTGTGTGTGTGTGTGTGTGTGTAGCTATTTTGTGAGCTGTTAAAGAGTCTGTGAATGCCTGAAAAGATAATACGTTATATCATCCGGAGTGGTGTACTATCCTACGATATACGGTAGGAACCACCAAACTCATACGTGGTATGGGACACGTGTAAGAGTGGAGTCACAACTGAAATCCGGGTTTATTCATCTCTATCTTTACCAGTAAACTTGTAATGTAAAGGTGGTCATATACGAATGGTTTGTATATTTAGGAATCACATGCCGGGTTTATTCATCTCTATCTTTACCAGTAAACTTGTAATGTAAAGGTGGTCATATACGAATGGTTTGTATATTTGGGAATCACATGCACGCCTGATAGGCATAGAAGAAGATGATTAGTCAGTGATTACTAACAATCTATAGTAGTCAAACGTTCTGACACATCGAAAATAGACCTATTGCTTAGTCACGTCAAACAGCCAGCCTGAGCTGGATAAATGGTCCCACAAGTGTGGTAAACAGCAACCAGCCACAAAATCAGGAACTATTACTTTATTATGAAACATCATGTCCCGACTGGGAGCAATTTAGTCGTGAATCCCAACACTCTAATTCTAGTACTCCACCATTGTGTATTATGTATTTGTTGTCTTGTTTTGGTATATAAAATGAAATTCATGTTTAATGTTTTCATTTGATTAATTAAATTTGTATAAAAAGATAATGTTATAGTAAGTACTGTTGATCGATGTAATGTGAGTTTTAAAATGTTTAGTTGTTCATCCCTAGCTATATGTACCAGTTAATCGTAATTTCTTTTGTAAAATTTTGCATATTTTAAAATGATTCAGTATGTTTATTTGTTCATGTTAGGAAAGGTTATTGGCAGAAATTGTTTGCTTCCTTATTGGGTAACCATTGTTACTCACCCTTTCCTTCTCCATTTTTTTAGTTTCAGATTCAGAGCATGGCGAGTCAACCAGAGTTCGTCACCTGGTAAGTATTGAAATTATACTCGATTTGTCCAAGAGTGTTATAGATTTGTGTTGAGCATTAGGACTTTTGTTAGAGTGAGGAATTTTTGTATAATCACGTATATAAATTTCTTCTTCTGCAGTCTGATCTATTGTTCATTATTAGATTTATATAGGCTTCCATTATTATTATATTTTGTATATATATGCAAGATTGTATGTCGTTTATCACGTGCAGATTGAACGCCTTGCAATGCTAACAAAAACAGAGGAAACCATGCCAAAATTTCGAGGTGCCACCTTGTGCCTTGAGATCTAACATGGGACTTTGTGTTAGCGTTTGGCGGGGCACCACACATTGAATAGAATTGGTTGATATTCTATGGATCTTGAATAATTTTAAAAGTGAAACTACTTTAATAGATATATAGAAAGTTAGACGATGGATAGATCGATTGATTGATGGATGGATAGAAAGAACGTATGTTTTAGACAAATTGATGGGACAATGCCTCCGGTTCTACGTAGTGGCTATGCCACATAAAACGTGATAGATAAATAGATGGATGAATTGATTGAGGGATGGAATGACAAATGGATGTCACAAGAGAGCACTACCAAACTCTGCTTGTAGTTTCAATAAAAAACTAGTATATAGTATACAAAAACAAACTATTTTGTTTACCAAAAAAAAGTTCGTAGAAAATCCACAAAAAGTGATGCGTTATTGTGTATCAAGAAGTGACGAGTCAATTTAGGATAGCGTTAGATGTCATATGCTATTCGATAGTATTGGATACCTTAGAGCATATCACAACTTATGAGATTCGATAATTTTTCTTACTTATTTCCTAAGAAACTTTGTGTGTAAAGGCGATTTCTATATAGTGTAAAGGTATGTGGGGTTCACATGCATTGCCTCTTGATAGGTTTCGACGCAAGGGATCTCCTGGGCTAGTTTGTGATCATTATTAGTCTATAGTCATCAAACAGTCAACCTCACCGTTAGTTGAACTCAGTATTGGATTCTTGGTCAATGGCTAATCTGAGCTTGATAAATGGTCATCCAACCATGGTATGTTAATCCGATCATAAAATCAGATTATAACGATGGGATTCCACGTCAAATTAGAAGTCTAGAATATCGAATTGTCATAGTCGAGGCGATTATATCAGCGTGTTATTCTGTTTTCATATCGACTACATCTTTGTATTCTTATTATGTATCTTTTATTTACTTTGTAATGTTGATAGATGTTTTCTATTTGAAAGTTGTATGTATTATTTTAAATGATAGGAATGATAGATTGAAATTTATTACAACTATTTATCGATTAGCTTAGACATTTATCATATGTTACATTATGAAAACTTACATTATTTAATTATTTAGATGTTTCTAGTGCATGTATGACTCGCTGTTAGAATAACGTTCATCCTGCAGAGTAACATTCTCATGTTACTCACCCTATCATTCACCTTTTCAGATTATTCAGCTTTTGAGGATCCTTTTCTTAAGGAATCATTCAAGGAGGTCCTTGAGGAGGATTAGGTCAATGTCTTACCATCGTTGTCTATTTGAGGATTTGTAGAGGATCTTAGCAACTTCTGATTGTAGATAAGAAACATGTCAGTTTGAAAGTTTTGAAACCTAATGTATTAAGAATTTTTGGATTTGGAGTAAAACTATGTTTGATGACAGCTTCCGTATACTCTTGATGTTAGTTATATTTGTTGTTCCGTGCATAGAATTTCATTTGCTAGATATATTTGCCTATGTTTCTTCTATCAGGTTGTGTATGTGTTTACCTCATACGTTGAGATTCTAACTGAGGAGTTCTCAAGATTTGTATTGAAATTTCAGGGTGTGGCATAGTCTATCCCCCCTCGTACAGTAGGGTACAATGGGGCAAGATCATTCTTATGCATTGATTATGGTCAAGAACAATAATTGGGACAACTCAAAATGGGTCTCTCCTATTGAACTCCTTAGGTCCAAGTCTACTGAATTTTAATTATTAATTGGGTTTATTTGAGTGATTCAATCTAATCCTAGAGGGCAAGGAATCGGTGATGAAATATGATCCTTATCTTATTGAGTATCCTCCTCGTAGAGGTGCCTTTTTACTAAAACAATGAATCGTTGTGTGAAAATTGGAACAAACAAAGGCAATCTTACCTCCCATTTAAGACGGATGATGATCAAGCTGAGTCGACTCAGGCCATCGACTCCAATTTCGATTTACGAACCCAAAGGGCTAATACAATTACACCACATTTTCCTTAATTCTATTACAATCTAGGCATTCCTAGATAATTAAAATAAATAATGAGTAAAAAAATTATTTGTCAAAAATTTAAATCTAAATTAATCTTAATCTTATTTTAAATTAGTCTTAAAGAAAATTTGATCTTCTTATTCACTGCGCCTTTAAGATCTGTCTCTTAAAAAAACGAAAAATTTAAAACATAAAATAAGAAAATTTTAAAACATGAAATTAAATTAAAGTAAAATAAAAACTAAAAAAATAAATAAAAATTATGATGTTTTTCAATTTGAAAAATTAATTACACCAATCATCAGTAGTAGCATCAATTTGTTTGTCGTGTAAAGATGTCTTTGAAAAGGACAAGTATCACGCCCCAAAATCCCAACACGAATCCCCATGATTCAGCAGTCAGAATCTTGAGGTGTGAGGTAATCAATCACACAACCTGATAGAACATTCACAAATAATAATACTTATGAAAAGAAAATATACGCAGTGGAATAAACATTTGACTAACATCTATACGAGAGTCTAGAGTAAGCGGAAAAAATCGACAAACATTGATATAAGTCAAGATCCTCAATCTCATAATTCATCAGGTTACAAAAATTTTTAAACTAACATATTTCTTATCTACAAGCAAAAACCACTAGGATTCCCTACTAATCCTCAAAGACACGACGGTGGCAAGACATCAATTTGTTTTTCCTCGAGGACCTCCTCAAAGAACGGCTCTTCAATAGCTGAATAATCTGAAAGGGGAAGGATAGGGTGAGTAACAGGGGAATGTTACTCAGCAGGATGAACGTCGTTCTAACAACGAGTCATACATACACGAGTAATCATTAGAACAATTAAATGATACAAGTTTTCATAATATAACATACGATAAATGTCTAAGCATACTCAGTAAACAATTATAATAACTTTAATCTATCATTTTCAATCATTTAAAGTAACATATGCATCTTTTAAATGAAAACATTTATCAATCATTACAAAATAAGGAAAAGATACATAATAAGAACACGGCGGTGTAATCGATAAGAGAGCAGAGGAACACGCCGATATAACCGCCTCGACTATGGCAATACGATATTCCAAACTTAACCTTCGATGTGGAATCTCATCGTTATAATCTGATTTTATGGTCGGTCGAGCATACCACGATTGGATGACCATTTATCCGGCTCAGACTGGCCGTTGACCAAAAACCCAATACTGAGTTCAACTAACGGTGAGGTCGACCGTTTGACGACTACAAACTAAGTGATCACTAACTAGCCCAGGAAACCCCTCGCGACGAAGCCTATCAAGAGGCAATGCATGTGAACCCTGATTAGCTCTACACTATACAGAGACCGCCTTTACGTACAATGTTCCCCAGGAAATAAGTAGGAGAAATTCCCGGATCTCATAAGTTGTAATATACTCTAAGGTATCCCATACTACCGAAGAACATATGACATCTAGCGCTATCCTAGATTGACGCACCGCTTCCGGATACACAGCAATGCATCACTCTTTATGGGTTTTCTACAAACCTTTACTGGTAAACAAAATAGTTTATTTTGTATATAATATATCATTTCTTTTAATCGAAAATACAAACAAAGTCTGATACTACCCTCAAATGACAGTTATCTGTCATTTTCATCCATCAACTATCTCATCCCTCTATCTATCTATCACGTTTTATGTGGCATGGCCATTACGTAAAACTGGAGGCACTGTCCCATCAATCAGTCGAGAACATACGTTATCTTTATCCATCCATCAATTAAATCGATCAATCTATCATCTAATTTCCTACATATCTATTAAAGTAATTTTACCTTTAAAGTAATTTGAAATCCATAGAGTATCAACCAATTCCATTCGATGGTTTTGGTTGAGTCGAAAGACTCAGAAACAAAGATAAAATCATAAGACATAAAAGCTGGAAATCTGTGAAAATTTAACTAAGTGTTAAAAAAGTAATTTTTTTAAAGTCGAAATTGAAAATGAATTATTTATTTATTTATTATTTATTTATTTATTTATTTATTAAAGAACTTAAAGTAATACTTAATTGTTTTTAATGAAATAAAGGTAGGAAATTGGTATATATACTATATGGAAGCAACACAAACAAAATTAGAACCAAACTCAACATTCGGATACTTTTCCGAATTACTGATTTTTCGTCCAAACTCGACCAAAATCGATCCAAATATTATACCAACTATAAAATGCTTATATTACATCAAATGAACTAAAACCAATCATAAATAAACATGCGAACATGATTCAAATCGTTCAAATATGTATAAACTTAATGAAACGATCGATTTATCAACAATCATATGGATTTTCTATGAAATTATCGCATAACTAGAAGGTAGAAGGGAAGGCAACCTACTTCAAGTTATTTTCAACGGTTGAATGGAGTTTAAAATCGCCTCCGGCCAATCTTCAAAATTTTCTTCCAACGAAAATCAGATTTCTTTGCGTCCACGCGTAACCCTCGGCGAGATGAACAACTTTCCTTCTTGCACCTAAGCTCGGATTGTTCTCGTTTAGCGTAGATCTGAGTTTCAAATATTGAAGGAAAAGAGTTGAGATTTGTTTGGAGAGGAAATAAGAAAAATCTGATTTTTCTAATAGAATTCAGATATTTATATAACTTAAGTTGGGACATACTTGTCATTTTGAGAATGTTTTTTTCCCAAATGCCGAATTGGACAAACTTATATTCTATTTTGGGTGATTTTCGACACGAATCGAATGGTATGAGTGGTTTGTTTCCTCCTCAAATTACGTCTCTAAGGTGTCATTTACCTATTGGAAAAATATCTAATGCGAAACTCGAGGATTTGATAATTTTTTCAATCGACTTCAGATTTAGGCATGCTTACAGGCTAAAGTATGTTTCTCGGTCCTTCTAAATCTATTGGTGAAGTTAATTTTTCTCAAATATTAAAAATTAAGATTCCATACTTTTAAATTAATGCACGAATCTAAAATTCTTTTCTTGAGATACATTTTAGGATTTTCAAGTCATTACAACAAGAATAAAATATAAAATTAAAATTAAAAACCCACTTTAGAATGGAAAGTAGGGTCATTCCATTGAGGATAGGGGGATTAATATTTCAGATTTTAGAAACCAAAAAAATAAAGTGTGATTTTTAAAAATAAACTAAAACTTTTTTTTTTATAAATCTAAGAATTAGGTATGATTTCTGTGGCGTCCCGCCAAACGCAAATACAAATCCTCGTGTCAGACCACGAGGTACTAGGTGGCATCTCGAAATTTCGACATGGTCTCCTCTGTTTATGTTAGCATCCAAAGCGTTCAACTTGCACATGATAAACAACATACAATCATGCATATATACATACAAAATATAATACTAGCGGAAGCCTATATACATCTAATAATGTACGAAAGATCAGGGTGTGGAAGAATAACCAGAATACAGGATTATACAAATATTCCTTACTCTAACAAAAGTCCTAACGCTCAGAACAAAATCAATTACTTTTGGACAACCGACACCACTAGGGGCTATAACCCCAATACTCACCAAGTGACGGACTCTAGCTGTCTATCTGACCCACCAAATAATTCTCACTCGTTTTCTACACCTGCCTCGCCAAACTTCGGGTCTGAAACTAAAAAAATGGAGAAGAAAATGATAAGTAACAATGGTTACCTAGTAAGGAATCAAACAATTTCTGTCAATAACCTCTCATAACATGAACGAATAAACATACTGAATCATTTTAAAATATGCAAAATTTTATAGAAGAAACTAAAACTATGATTAACTGGTACATATAGTCAGGGATGAGCAACTAAATATTTTAAAACTAACATTACATCGATCATCATTACTCACTCTAACATTATCTTTTTATACAAATCTAATTGATCAAATGGAAACATTAAACATGTATTTCATTTTATATATCAAAATAAGACAACAGATACATAATACACAATGGTGGAGTACTAGAATTAGAGTATTGGGATTCACGACTAGATCGCTCCCAGTCAGGACATGATGTTTCATAATAAAGTAGTAGTTCCTGATTTTGTAGCTGGTCGGTGTTTACCACACTTGTAGGACCATTTATCCGGCTCAGGCTGGCCGTTTGATGTGACCGTAAGCAATGGGTCTCTTTTCGATATGTCAGAACGTTCGACTACTATAGATTGTTAGTGATCACTGACTAATCATCTTCGTCTATGCCTATCAGGCGTGCATGTGATTCACAAATATACAAACCATTCGTATATGACCACATATTACAAGTTCACTGGTAAAGATAGAGAGGAATAAACCCGGATTCCAGTTGTGACTCCACTCTCATACGAGTCTCATACCACGTATGAGTTTGGTGGTCCCTACCGTACATCCCAGGATAGTACACAACTCCGGATGATATGACACACTATCCCTTCAGGCATTCACAAACTCTTTAACAACTCACAAAATAGTTACATATATATATTATTTTTCTTTGAAAATAAAAGAGAAATTAACAATACAAGATTGAGAATAGATATCCAGTTTCCTACCATGCAACTATGGCCACCCGGCCTAAAATAAATAACAGAACGAAAAAGTAAACACACCTCGCGCTAATAGAAAGTAAATAAACATGCAACCCATAACATTATCCCTGGATATCCATTCACCAACCTACACACAACACAACAATGTAAAATGCAAACATCACCCCTCGGGTACGACTCTGACATTTTATCGTTTCATATCCTTTTTTCATTTTTTCAATTTTTACCGTTTTCAATCTTTCAAACAAAATATCCATTTTCTAATATTCATCAACTCAATTTGAGTTCATTGAATATTAAATCATTTTTTCAACTATGAAATTCAGTTTTATTAATAACATTGAAAAAGTACCAAAGCTTAAATTAAAACAGGGTCCGAGCGGTGCATAAGACCCAATTGACGAAAATAACCTAGTGAGATATCCTATCCACGTATATTTTATTATAAAATCCAGTTAAATATATCAAACATGCAAGTTCTGGCGTGAATTTTAAATAACAAAAAGAATTCTATATTTTTGAAAACTCACCATAAATTTTTAATAAAATCCTAAATGCAATTTTCACAATCTACGATTACTAATAGAAATTGAGAGTTCCTTACAATCTATAGACGACGGAATTGAAACACGTGCACATAAATTGAGGTGATTGGGCGAAAATCGAGATAGACCGGACTTCGAGATGGTTGATTTTTGGATCTGGCCCAGTGATTTCAAAAATCTTGACGCCATCGTCTTTTCTCTATTCTGTAACGGAGGACGGTTTAATCCCGAAATGGATGAAATTCGAGGTCAAAGTTTCGAAATCCCCTTATATAAATATGCTAATTTTTTATGATACGAGGTGAAAAAGAAAGTGAAATGGAAAGAGGTTGGGTGGGTTTTGTAGAGAACACGGCTGCGGACGTTTCTCTCTTCTACGTCGGTCGACTATGGCGAGCCATTTGTCGTGAATCTCAGGTTGAAGTTTTTTAAAAAAATTTCATTGGCTGGACGGGTTGGAAAAGACGAAGAATAAAAAAAAATTAAAAATTTTATTTATAAAAGTTTTGGGACGAAATCGGTATTTCTCCTATTGTTTCATTTGATGATAACTTGACCGTCCAGACTTCAAAAATAACGAATGAATACTCTATTTCGTTTAATTTTTCATTCTAGATCTAATGGTGTGCTCAATTTCCAAAAATTATGTGTCTAACAAAAATTTACATTTTTAGCCTGAGGTAACCCCTAAAATTGACGTCATTTTCGTTTTTGACTATAATTCGACTTTCTGTGCTCCAAAAATGATAAATAAATAGTTCATATTTAATAATTTATCATTACAAACCAATGGTATAATTAAATCTTAATAATTCTTACTCTAACAAAAAGTCACTATTTTAACCTGGTCCGATTCGATAATCGAGGATTTTGCAACTTTTATGTTCGGACTCGCATTTGAACGCGCTTACAGGTTAAAATATATTTTTCAATTATTTTGAATCCAATGGTAAAGTCGGATTTCATTAAAAATGATCAGAAACATCCTAAAATTTTACCCCTAAGTCCCACTTTCAAGATTTTCTCAAAATTTCACTATTTATTTTTTCTCGAGATACGAATTGAAAACTCGGGATTTTACAATTTCTTCTCCTTAAATACTCAATGATCCTACATCACAACAAGCATCTGATATAATGTGTTCTCTCTAATATTAATGATTCATGCCCAAGATAGGGGATAAGGAAAAATAAATAACAGAATTTTAGAAACACGATTTGTTGAAGAGAAATTTATTAAGAACTTTAAAAAATATACAAGAAATTTAAAAATAAAAATAAATATTAATTAAATATCTTGTCTTCGTCAATCTTCCTAGATTAGGAGATTAGCCGAAACTCGTTTTAGAAAATCAACAAATAAATAAATGAAAAAATAACTTATCTTTTATTGATCTCTAAAATAAATCTTGAACAAATACTTGTCTTTCAATTTGTAGAAAATACTAAAAACTAAATGTAAAAGAGAAGAAAAATAGATTAGGAGAGGAGAGAGAGAAATGAGAGTAAGCAAGGAGAGGACCCAAAAACTTAGAAAGTTAATGTATTTTTATAGACAAAAACTAGGATTGTTTTGGTAACACTATTTCACCTTTTTTTTTGTCTGAATTTGATCTTCTACATGAAATATAATTATTTTCTCCTCCCAATTAAAGTTATAACCCCATTGACTTTACCCCATTTTAATAATCTAGTTAAAAGTTATGTTCAAAATAGTAAAACATGACAGACTTGGAGTTTCTGACTTGTTACATGTTTTTAACAAATTTGAACTCTAAATTAGCTTTGCTACGTGAAATAAGAATTTGTTATCCTTTGAATCAATTTACTACGACAAAAATTTCGCTTTATTTTGTTTAGTAAGTCAAAATTTATTGGTAAAACGGTATGATATGATAAAATCAAAACTTGATTATGTCAATCTAAAACCATCGAATTTCTTGGACCATGCTTTAACTTTGGTAGTTTTCTCACTTTTTGATATTTCAATTCCCATCTGTTTTGCTAGGAAGAAATGGACATATAATTAAAATTTTGAAATCCACAAAAATATATTCAATTTAGTCAATAAAATGTAACTTAAGATGAATTAACTATTATGCACGATTTTATAAAGAATCATAACTCTATGTTAGAAAATATAGTTAAGTGCTCTATAAAATAATGGAAAAAATACACTTTTAGGCTTAACAGCACATGTTTGTTTTATAAGCTCAAACCTTGTGATATGCATAATAACCTTTATCTTATTTTATCAGAGTTGGGAAAGTGGTTTGGGCCACTCAAAGAAGGGCTCGTTGATGATAAGAGGCAGGATCTCACTCAGAGGTATAGTGAAATACATATCATCCTTCTGCTCTCCATTCTACTTAGGCTATACTTTTCTCCACTTCTAGGACTGTTGTTGCTCCTGTTGTTTGTCGATTTTGGTGACGACATTGATAGTTTTGTTCCAGCTGACGAAGTTACGAGGGTCATCTTCTAGTCAATCTGGTCTCTTCTTCACCATAGACTTGTAAAAGCCTAAATCAAGAAATAAGGCATTCCCGAATTCCATTATTGTTGTTCTCTAGTCATAATTTTCCATAACAATGGATTCTTTTTAGAATTTTCTTGTAAAGTCCTTAAGATTCTCCCATTGATTCATCCTTATGATGAGTAGGGTGTCAACATCCCCACCCAAAATTCTTTGTCGATGTACTTGTCACGAAGGCTATGCAGATCTCCTCAAAAGAATCTATAATCCAATTGGATAATTTGTAGAACAATTTCAAAGCATTCCCCTATAAGTTAGAAGGGAATAGTCTGCACAAAAAGGGCTCATTCCCTTCTCACAAAGTCAACATCTCTCGAAAGTGGTATAAGTATTCGACAGGATCTTTGATTCCAGTATAGGGGTGAAATGTGGAGCCACAAAATTTTGCGAGATCTCTGTTACCAAGATTTCAACTATAAATAATAATTTTTGAATCCCCCTAATAGCCTGGGCTACAACCAACCTACTTCCGTGCTCTTCACCACCTCTTTATCTTTTTTGATCATCTCCCTAATCTCATCCTTGGTCAAACTTGTTAGGTTTTCTATTAGAGTCGTTGTGGAAACTTTAGTGTCGCCTTTTTTTTAGAGGTTTTGGAACTAGAAATTTCATTAGAAACATGATCATTCTCTTTTCCACCTTGCTAATGAAGTTGATCTTAAGTCTCCTTTTGTCGAACCTCTAATCGTTGGTTCAAAGCTTGATTGTCTTCGACAAGTGTATCCATCTTGTGCTACATCTTCTTTTGTCACTTCTTCATCTCATTGATCTAATTCATCAATAGAGTTTTAGTGGGGGTGGTAACAGGAGGAGGTAGGGACTGGTTGGTTTCTCCAGAGCGTGCGAGTCTTACCATAGTTTCATCTAAAATCAATATGTTTCTTTTTCCCACAGATAATGCCAATTTGTAGAGGTAAATTCGAGTTTATCTCAAGTTATTTGGCTCTGTTGCTCTGATAAAGTGTTCATTGCTTCTTCGAGATAGTATTGATATGGTACCAGCCAATAATCCTCTGACGAGTGTAGAGTTTTGATGAAGTATCGATTTTACCCTCTATACCATATATAAGACAACCATAACTACATAATGTGGCCCTAGCTACAACCTAACGCTATTGGATTTCAACATGTGCTTCTGATGATGATCGACCAATACCCTCCAAGTTTTGTTTGAATTTTAAAATAATATATTTTTTTTAACTATAAGTTATTAGAAGCTATAATCATAAAAATCTCCTTTTATATTAATCACAAACATCTAAAACCTTAATAAATGTTTACACACTAAAAGAAAAAAAATGGAAATTGATCATAACTGATTTGAACGGACTGAGTTTTCTAAGAAAAAATCGTGGCTTAACTTGGATTTGGAGCAAATTAATGAGCTGAGCAATTCAATATATGTGAAAACTCAATTCTTGACCATCAATCTTATTTTTTTGAGCTGCTATTAACTTCCTAACTTTTACTTATTACTTCTTAAATTATTTATCACACACCAATTAATGATTAAAACACACTCAAACATTACAAAGGTTTGGCTCAAATTATAATTTCGAAATTATAAAACATTATAACAATCGATTCAAACAATTTCAATGGTTGTTTACAATTATGATAAGGCTCATATAAAATCTTAAGCCCAAAGCATAGAAATCGAGTGGAAAAAAAGAAAAAAAGAAAGTGTTTATTAGCAACCCAACTTTTACATATTCTCAACCATTCACTTATTTTCTTTAGGACGAATCTCTATTTCGCACGTTGAATGTGACAAAATTCCGAGTTCGGTACACTGTGCATTTTAATTCCCAAAATATGCATTTCTCATTTTTATAACCTATGAACTCGTGCGTATGTCACTTTTAATATCTATGAATTTGTAAATATACAAGCAAATTTATTGATTACAAAAGTGACGAATTCACTCAAAAAATATGTTTTGGGAATTAGAATGAATAGTGTATTGAAACTAGAATTTGGACATAAGTCACATTTCAGGGAAAAATCCTTTTTTTTTTTAAATTGGGGTGTAATGAGTAAGGGGTTGTTCATTTGAGCTTCAGAAGCAAGCTTCTGCTTTTTTAGCTTTTAAGCCAAAAAAGCTAAAGGAACACTATTCGTTTGGGCTTTTTTGGCTCCTACAAATATAAAAAAAGCCCAAAAGTAGCTCTTATCAAGAGTCGTCTAAAGGGGGCTTTTTTATTTTGCTTTTGCGCAAAGTCAATCACTGAAAACGGTTTAGGTATAATGATCGAAATACACTTCACCTCTATTTGAATTTCCAACGAAAGTACAAACCTAAAATATTTCGTTCTATCGATTTTCAGCACAAACGGCGTCACTCTCGTTGCAGCTCCCAAATCCTTTCTGTAATCTCTTCTTCTTCCCCAAAATTACTCATCAAGTCCGCCAACTCCTCTCTGTAGTCTCTTCTTCTTTCTCAAAATCATCATCAACTCTTCTTCCTTTCCTTCAACTAAAGACTCAGTTGCAAGAGACAATTTCTTTTCTTCTATCTATCTCAAGCTAATCTCTTACTCACACAACCCCTCTCTCACTCTCTATAGGCTTTCGAAATATTATTTGTGCCGTTAGGATTTCTCAAATCGAACAAAGGTGAGTTTCTTTCACATCACTTTTAAGTTTCAAATGTTTTTTTTTCTGATTTAAGTTATGTTCTAGTGATTTTTTAAGAATTTTGATGTTGGTTTTGATTGTTTTTCATTGATTATATTTTTAGGATTTTTTTTTGATTTTTTTGGAATGTATGTGTTATGTTAACGGGTATCCACCTTGGTTGTAGATTCCTTTTTATTGGAATCGATTACAATGTAATCTCTTGGAATGGAGTTGAATGAGAAATCGATAAGAACAAACACTCAAAATCATTTTCAATCTCAAGGTTCCTTCTTATTAAACCCAAATTTTTTTATTTGAGTTTTTTTTTTACTTCTATGAGTAATATTTAATGTACAATTATAATTTCCCACACAAAACTTTTTCTAATGCTTCTTGAGTGACATCTAAAATCAGATTTATATACTATTATTGGGATTCTTACTAAGATCCTTCGAATTTATTTGGTTTTGATCTTGTTTATCTGGGCAGATCACTCTTCAATTCAGTTATTTATGGTTGTTAGAATTATCAATTTTAATTATGATTTTTTTGGGATATATGTGTTATGTTAATGGATATCCACCTTGGTTTTGGATTCCTTTTTATTGGAATCGATTATAATGTAACATCTTGGAATGGAGTCGATTGAGGGAGAAATATTTCTTCAAAACTTGCCTAACATTATCATCACACATGCCTTAGGTATCTATTGCAGCTTGTTTAGTCCCTTTCTCATGTTTCTCATCTATTATTGCCTGTTAATTTTCCTCATTCATTGTAATACTTTATAGTTTGTACTCTGTAGTTGTGGGTTCTTTATTTCCCGTTCATTTTTGTAGCTGTAACATTGGACATAATGAATATTTTTTTAATTGCTAGATTAGATAGTAGCATAGAATATGAGATCACTTCACAATTTAGACAATAAGCTGGGAAAATTTGATAAGGTGAATACTGAACTAATAAATAATATCAGAATTTGTATACAATTGCTTGTGAAAATAATAAGATAAACGTGTGATAATATTACATTAAGCTAGTGGAAATAATTAGTCAAAAAAATGTATATTGCACCATGAGTTTCAACTATAACATATATTTGTACATTTGCAAAAGAAATGAGCCCACTTGATAAAAGACCATTTATTTTTTATGAATTAACTGTAGTTAGTAGATTGTTCATATAATTTCTTTCTCTAAAGCAATATTTTGTGTTACCTTATCATGTTATCTACCTTTCTCCCTATGTTTTCATATAAGTTTTTTCCTATGAATATCCTATTTTTTTGTTAGGACTTCTTTAAATTAGTTCATCCATGTCATCCTGTGTATTGGATATAGCTTCTCATAATCTAACTTGGAGTTCATGGTGACTATTTATGTTAGCCATCTCCTTTGTTGGTATTATTTTTACATGCAACAGTTGATCACATTTTCCCCTAATACTTAGAATTGTGTTCTACCTACACCATTTTCATTTGTAACATCTTCTATGTACCAGATTTTGTAGTTATTTTTGCTTTGTATTGGTTAGCAAGTTAGGTTAATTTTCCTTCTTTTCATTATATCCACTAGCTCTAAGCTCTTTCCTGTTAAAGCTCCCACATTTAAAGTGGCTAGACGAATCCTATACTTTTAGACCAAATTATTTACTCGTACTCAACCAGTTTGGCGTGGGGAAAATCCACCACCAGCTATGCAACTTTTGAGAACGAGTGATCATTATCAGATGTCTGATAAGTGGACTCTAAAATATATTTATATACTATTACTGGGGTTCTTACTAAAATCTTTCGAATTTATTTGGAGAGTCAAAAATTAATTCAACAAGATGGACACCCTATCTTCATAAGATTTGGGTTGATATTTGTGTGGAATTGGTTAAGGGAAAAAGACTTGGTACTTCATTGAATGTATCGAGGTATTTATCTCTAATGAAGCAATTTCAGACAACGACAGGGCTAGAGATAAAAGTAAAACTATGTGGGCTAGATGGATTAAGCTAAAACATATAATGGTGTGGGTTACAATGCAGTTAACAATAAAGTATTGGTGAGTTATGACTGGTAAAACTCTTGATTGGAGGTAATTTTCGATTAGATTACCAAATAGGAAAGTCACGTTTACTTATTCAAACTTATTGAATAAGTTTATTTATTTTGTAGAAAAATAAAATTGATGCACAGTGGCGTTATGAGGGACTGGAACATGTTGAAAAGTTGAACATATTACTTGGAGTATCCAATGCTACTGGAGAGTATGTGGCTAACTCTTCTAATCCTGGTGCGCGTCCATCCACCATATCATTTAGAGCTGG
Organism: Akebia trifoliata; assembly: GCF_017979445.1. Taxonomy (NCBI): domain Eukaryota; kingdom Viridiplantae; phylum Streptophyta; class Magnoliopsida; order Ranunculales; family Lardizabalaceae; genus Akebia; species Akebia trifoliata. The sequence continues at coordinate 19,058,060 of NC_141385.1, forward strand.
AGAACATGAGCTTTATGATGATAATGATGATGATGATCTTGCATTTGTTCATGAAACGCAACCATTAGAGTCCTAACCATTAAGTCCTTAGTCACCTTGAAAGCGCCCTCGATCCGCGGGGTGCGCGGATCCACTTTTGACCTTTGAGATTTGGGAGTCGTCACCTAGTTATTATGGTCTAGGAACTGAATATTGACTCGAAACGGATAATCAAATAACTAATCTACTAAAAAAAATACTGAGTCCGAGGATCACATTACGGGGTTGGAAGGTGTTAGGCACCAATCCCACCTAGCAAACGTCGGTCTCTACTAATTCTCAAATAAACTACATTGCTAAAAAGACCTAAATAATAATAAAAAAATAAAAATAGTCACATTTTTCGAATGCAACGATTTTGTTCCCTCAGATCTGATAGAACAGCTCCTTGTACAGTACTCCTTGCTTTGTTCTGTCACTAGATTCGCTTCAGACCTCCAAGGCGAAGTACCTCCTTTTAGATCTAAATTTTTTTATTTGTTTATAGATTTTTAGATATTTTTGAAGGGTTTCTAAGTATTTTTTGAGCTAAAGTTGGGTATGGGTGTTAGATATGGAGTTAGGGCTTCAAATTAGGATTTATGGGAGGCTAAATAAGCTTTTTTATACGAAAATAGGTTGTAGGGACCCTTATTTATAGATTTTTTAAAGTACTTTTTAGATAGAGTTAGTGTTTAATTATAATTATTTTAGATAGATTTAGTGTTTAATTAGAATTATTTTTAAATAGAGTTAATGTTTAACTAGAATTACATTAGATAGTCTTGTAGTTTAATTAGAATTCTATTAGATAGTTTTAGAGTTTAATTAGGTTTCTTTTAGATAGTTTTAGAGTTTAATTATAATTCTTTTAGATAGTTTTTAAGTTTAATTAGAATTCTATTAGGATTTTGACTTTGGTCTTATTAGATTGATTAGGGTTTTGACTTCAGTCTCACTTGATTGAATAGAATTTAGGGTTTTGACTTAAGTCTTACTTGATTGACTTGAATTTAAGATTTTGACTTAAGTCTTACTTGATTAACTTGACTTTAGGATTTTGACTTAAGTCTTACTTAATTAACTTGAATTTTAATTAGGATTACAATTTACATTAATTAATTTTTTAATTATTAATTTCAGAATTTTTAATTATTAAAATTATAAAATTACCATTTTGCCCTTGAAAAGGTCTTTTTGCATTTTAAGTTATTTTTTAATGTTCCAGGATGTTTTGGAATCAATTTTTCGTAAGGAATTCAATGTGAATATTGGTTTTTATCATTTATGAAATTTTTTGTGCGAAATGGTTGTGAACTTTATGAGGGGCATTTTCGTAATTTTGTCAAATTTTGTGAAAATTGGCGAAGGGGTTCATTTGATTTCGATTTGTTGTTTTATATGTTTAAAAGAATTTTTCTGAGAGTAATGTAGGCTCTAGGGATGTTTTGAGGTTAGAGGTATTTTGGTAATTTGGTCATTTTTTAGTGATTTTTATCGTAAAGCTTTTTTTCGTTTGAAAAATGATGATTTCTATATTTTTTGGAGTCATATTTTCCTAGCGTAGCGTGGTTTCTACAGTTTTGTTAGTTTGAGATATCTCATCAGAATTTCTGAAACATATCTGGTAACAAACAAAGTATTGGAATAAACATCCATCATTGGGAACCGTTGCAATCGGGTTAACGAGTTGATTAATCAGGCGAGTGCAAAAATGGGATGTCTACAGATGCCCCTATTTGACAGAGGGTTGAAGCAAACTAGATAACAAATCTATTTTGGTAGATAGTATGATATCCGAATGCCAAAGCTAATGACAGTTCATTTTGCAGTCTGATTTAGCAATTCGTCTTGACGTTCGGATCTTTGAGGGCAAGCTCTCCCCAAACTAAAAATTGTCAAGTCCTCGAGCGCGAGCTCTCACTAACAGCATCAGATCCTTGAATTTTCAAAAAATTCTCCCTGACTAAAATGTGTAAACGTATATACTTAAAATTTGAGATAAATCTCAGATGGTTTGAGAAAAATCTGAGCATAATCTGAGTATAACCTGAGCATAAACTGAGCATAACTGAGCAAAATCTGAGTATAAACTGAGCATAATTTGAGCAAAAGTTGAATGTATTACTCTACATACTCTAGGTGAAAGATTATTTTTTTTTTTGAAGTCATACTCTACCTACTCGGGGTGAAAGAGTAATGAACTATTTTTTTGGAATCTTACTCTACCTACTCAGGGTGAAAGAGTAATGAACTATTTTTCTGGAAGTCTTACTCTACCTATTCGGGGTGAAGGAGTATTAAACTAATTTTTTTTTAGAGTCCTACTCTACCTACTCTGGGTGAAAAAGTAATGAACTATTTTTCTGGGAGTTCTACTCTACATGCTCACGGTGAAAGAGTAATGAACTATTTTTCTGGAGTTCTACTCTACATACTCGGGGTGAAAAGTAATGAACTAATTTTCTCGGAGTCCTACTCTACCTACTTAGGGTGAAAAAATATTGAACTAATTTTCTAGGAGTCCTACTCTACCTACTTAGGGCGAAAGAGTAATGAACTAATTTTCTGAGAGTCTTACTCTACCTACTCAAGGTGAAAGAGTATTGAACTAATTTTCTAGGAGTTCTACTCTACCTACTCAGGGAGAAAGAGTATCGAACTAATTTTCTTGGAGTCCTACTCTATCTACTTAGGGTGAAAGAGTATTGAACTAATTTTTTAAGAGTCCTACTTTACCTACTCAGGGTAAAAGAGTAATGAACTAATTTTCTGAGAGTCCTACTCTACCTACTCGAGGTGAAAGAGTAATGAACTAATTTTCTGGGTGTCCTACTCTACCTGCCTAGGGTGAAAGAGTAATGAACTAATTTTTTTGGGAAGTTCTACTTGGAGTGAAAGAGTAATGAACTAAGCTTTTTGGAAGTCCTACTCTACCTGCCTAGGGTGAAAAAGTAATGAACTAATTTTTTGGGAAATTCTACACTACCTACTCGGAGTGAAAGAGTAATGAACTAATTTTTCTAGGAATCCTACTCTACCTGCTCGGGTTGAAAGAGTAATGAACTTATTTTTCTAGGAGTCCTACTCTACCTGCTCGGGATGAAAGAGTAATGAACTTATTTTTCTTGGAGTCCTACTCTACCTACTCGGAGTAAAAGAGTAATGAACTAATTTTTTCTGGGAGTCCTACTCTACCTGCTCGGGGTGAAAGAGTAATGAACTTATTTTTCTAGGAGTCCTACTCTACCTACTTGGGGTGAAAGAGTAATGAACTTATTTTTCTAGGGAAACAAATAGGGGATTAACACCACATTTGATTTTTCTTTAAAAAAGAGTTGAATTTTATGAAGGTCAGGTCAATATCTTAACTTTCCTTGAACCTCAGGAGTTTTTTTAAATTGCTATTTAGAAGGTAACATTTAATTCAAAGTTAACATTATCCTTTGGGGTTGAAATTGACCAGGCTTCAGAACCAAAATGCCCCTAGTTTGATAGGGAACATTGCACTAGGGATAATTGAACATAATTTGAAAACAAATGCCCCTAGTGTAAGGGGGGAAACTGTATTCTTTAGAAAAAGGAAGTGCCCTTATTATGAAAGTTTGAAATCCTTGATTATCGCAAACGCAATAAAGATTTAACTTTTAATTTTGACTTTTTATATTGAAGATTTTGAGTCAGGTTCAAATAAATTGGAAAATATTTATTTCTGAAATTCATCATAGAATTTATTCTTTCTCCCCGTCGGTTCTCTTAGGGACATGAAACTCTTCAGATCAATCAAAGACGAGATACTTGTATCCACTGAGTCTATACTTGGTTCAAACTGGGTATTGAAACTTGATCATTCGGACTTCTGATGTTTCGACTCGACCACCTTTTCAACTTCTCAACTCAACAAAGATTTTTTTTTATTTTTTGGTTGCTCTAAGTTTTGCCTAGACTGCCTTTTCCGGTTTTCAATCTAGCGAGTATGCTCTAGCTTTTGCCTAGATCACTTTTTTAGATTTTCGATCTAGCGAGCTTATAATTTTTTCTTTTTTCTTTGCTCTGATTGTTGCCAAGGTCATCATTTCAGATTTTCAACCTTGCGAGCTTGCCCTCCTAAGTTGCCTTTTTGGATATTCAACCTAGCAAGCTTCCATTTTCTTTTTCTTCCATTTTGAATTTTTGGAATTACTATATGATCATGCTTTGCTATCTTCCTTGACTTTTTCGCACAGTACTTAGGAGGACTTTTATGGGTAAGCTTAGGACTAGACATAAAAAGAAAGGAATTTTGAGGCTCAAAAACCCAAATGCCCCTTGTGTGGCATTTCCTTTTAAATTGTTTTTTTTTCTTTGAATTTTCTTTCCCATTTTGAATGATATTTCTTTTTCTTTTAAATTTTTTTCTTTTTAGATTTTTTCTTTATTGGGGATCTATTTTTTTATTTTGATGTGGTCGGGCCTGAAGTAACTTCTCAGGTTGCCTACGTACCCCAGAATTTTGGGATCAAACCAAGACGTAGTTCGAATTTTCCCTCCCCAAGGTTCGGTGATCGGGTTGAGAAAGAAAACGACTTGTTTTTTTATTTTATTTTTTTTTAAAACAACCACAACCTCCATGCATTAACCAACCGATTTCTTGAAATCCTTCACCATTTAAAGTCACCCTAAGTAACTTTCGATTGAACCACAAAAAACCATATACCAAATCAACGCACTCAAAATCGAACTGAATAATTAATTATTGGACCAACAAGTATAATAAAAAAAAAACTGATAAACAAACAATAAAAAGAAACTAAAAAATAAATAAATAAAAAACTAGGTCATTGGATATGTTCCCATACTTGGGGTTTTTCAAGTCTGATCCTCAATAGTCCCTAGTGGAGTCATCAGTGAAAGCGCCCTCGATCCGCGGGGTGCGTGGATCCGCTTTTGACCTTTGAGATTTGAGAGTCGCCACCTAGTTATTACGGTCTAGGAACCGAATACTGACTCTAAACGGATAAAGAAACTAATCTACTAAAGAAAAACTGAATCCGGGGATCACATTACGGGGTTGGAAGGTGTTAGGCACCAACCCCGCCCGGTCAATGCCGGTCTTTACTTATCCCAAATAAGACTACATTGCTAACAAAAACCTAGATAGAAAAAATAAAAGAGATTTTACCTTCGAACGCAACGGTTTTATTCCCTCAGATTTGATAAAACTGCTCCTTGTACTGTACTCCTTACTTCGTTCTGTCTCGGGATCTGATTTCGGATCTCCGAGGCAAGGTATCTCTTCCTTAGATCTGGATTCTTCAAATTTAATTATCGATTTTTGAGTGTTTTTGAAGGGCTTCTAGGTATTTTTCAGGCTAAAATCAAAGTATGGGTGTTAGGTAAGGAGTTAGGGCTTCAAAATTAGGGTTTGTGGGAGGCTAAGGAAGCTTTTTGACCTACTTCTCTTAGGGTTTATTATTTGATACGAAAATAGAGTGTAGAGGTTCCTATTTATAGATTTTTTTAAGGGTTTGTTTAGATAGAATTAGTGTTTAATTAGAATTCTTTTAGTGAGAGTTATATTTTAATTAGAATTCTATTAGGTAGAGTTGTATTTTAATTAGAATTCTATTAAATAGAGTTATATTTTATTTAGAATTCTATTAAATAGAGTTATTATTTAATTAGAACTCTATTAGGGTTTTGACTTTTGGTCTTATTTGATTGACTTTAAGATTTTGACTTTAGTCTTAATTGATTGACTTTAATATCTTGACTTTAGTCTTACTTAATTGACTTTAATTTTGACTTTAGTCTTACTTGATTGAATTTAATACCTTGACTTTAGTCTTGTTTGATTGACTTTAATATTTTGGAGAACCCCCCCTCTATTATATCTTTAATTCTTTGGACCTCCAAATGGAGGGATCCTTGAATAAATATCTTGGCAACCTTCAACAATTTTGCCTAAGAGCCTGATTGATCGATTTTTTTAATTTAAAATTTTAAATTAATTTTATTAATGTTTTACTTTAATTATTTAATATTTTATTTATTAATTTCAAAATTTTTAATTATAAAATTTGTGAAATTACCATTTTACCCTCGGAGAGGACTTTTCGCGTTTTAAGTCAGTTTTTTATGTTCTAGGATGTTTTAGAATCGGTTTTTCATAAGGAATTCAATGGGAATGTTGGTTTGTGTCATTTATGAAATTTTTTGTGTGAAATGATCGTGTGGCGCCCCGCCAAACGCTAACACAAATCCTAAGGCCAAATCCCAAGGTACTAGGTGGCACCTCGAAACTTCGGCATGGTCGCCTCTGTTTATGTTAGCGTTTCACGGAACTCTGTAGCGCCCCGCCAAACGCTAACACAAATCCCAATGCCAAACCTCAAGGTACTAGGTGGCACCTCGAAATTTCAGCATGATCTCCTCTGTTTATGTCAGCATTTCACGGAACACAAACCTGATAAACCAATCTATAACAAAACCTGTATATAAAAATGTAGATACAGGGAAATAACAGCGGAAGACTAATTACATCTAACATGTAAGTAGATCAGAGTGCGGAAGATTTAATCATATACAGGCTTACAAAATACTCTCACTCTAACATAGGCCTAAACTCTCAATCCAAAAACTACATACATCCTGGATGAAACTGACAATTCTAACAGATGTAGCCCTAGTCTCACCAGGCAATGAACTCTGATCGTCGATCTGACCGACCAGATACTCCTCAATTACTGACTCTACGTCTGTCTCGGTAGCTGCAAGTGCTGAAACTAAAAAAAATAGGAAGGAAAGGGTGAGTAACGAAAGTTACCCAGCAAGTCCACAGTCAATTCCTACTAATAACCCTTCCTAAGCATGATCGAATAAAGCATACTGAACATTTTAATACATGCAAGGTTTTACAAGATAAAATACGATCAACTGGTACATATAGCCAGGGATGAGCAACTAAACAGTTTAAAAGTAACACATAGCATCATCATCCATACTCATTATACATTTTCCATTTTATGCAAATAATGTTGACAACATTGAAATAATAGACATGCTTCTCAGTTTATAATTCGAAATATAACAACAGATACATAATACAAATGGTGGAGTATTGGAATTAAAGAGTTGGGATTCACGACTGGATCGCTCCCAGTCGGGACATGATGTTACAACATAAATCTGGCTTTTAGTTCCTGATTTTGTGGCCGGTCGCTGCGCTTACCACACTGGTGACCATTTATCCGGCTCAGGCTGGCCGTTTGACGTGACCGTAAGCAATGGGTCTCTTTTCGATGTGTCAGAACGTTCGACTACTACTAGATTGTTAGTGATCACTGACTAATCATCTTCGTCTATGCCTATCAGGCGTGCATGTGATTCCCAAATGACACTCCACTCGTATACGACCACCTTTACAATACACGTTCACTGGTAAAGATAAGAAAGGAATGGACCCGGATTCCAGTTGTGACTCCACTCTCATACGCGTCCCATACCACGTATGAGTTTGGTGGTCCCTACCGTACATCCCAGGATAGTGCACCCCTCCGGATGATGTGACACACTATCCCTTCAGGCATTCACAAACCCTTTAACAGCTCACAAAATAGCTACGTACATATATGATTTTTCATTTAAAACAAAAGAGAAATTAACAGAACAGGGTTGAGAACGGATATCCAGTTCCTACCATGCAACCGTGGCCAATCGGCCTAAAATAAATAACAGTACTCAGCGCAAGCGCTAACATAATCGGAAATAAACATGCAACCCTTTCATTAATAACCTGGATATCCTTTCACCAACCTACACACAACATACAATGTAAAATGCAGACATCACCCCTCGGGTGTGATTCTGACATTTTACCGTTCATTCCCTTTTCCCATTCTCTCAACATTCTCATTTTTCATCCTTTCAAATCAACCATTCATTTTCAATCTTTCAAAGTCATTCTTTTGGTCTTTCCATTGAAAATCACCGAAGTTTATTCAAAAACAAGGTCCCAGCGATGCTCGGGACCAAAGCTGTTAAAAATAGAGAAAGCTGGTGAAAATTTGGCTAAGTGTCAGAAACTCAATTTTTCAAAGTTTTCGAAATTGAAAATGGGTTTTTCGAAATGAAAGTCTCGATCATGAGATTCGACACCATATAGTTTTTGTAATCTAATTCAAAGAAACGCGAAAGTTATTTCATTTTGAAAACTTGCCGAAAACGTCGAAAATTACGTTTTGTTCTTGAAACCAAAATTCGGATTTTGATCCTTTGAGATTTGGATCTTAAAACCATTCTCATTGTTCCGAAATGGGGGGTAAAACCTTAATTTCATTAAAGAACTTAAAGTAAATGGACATTTACTTAAATGTTTTTACTGAAATAAAGGGTGAGAAATAGTGTATAAGGTGTGAGGAAGTCAAGCCAAGAGTCAGAACACTGTTCTGATCAAAACTGTGTCTGTCGGTGGCTGTCGGTGGCAGAACCAGGATTCTGTCGGTGGAACCGACATAATACACATCGGCAGATGTCGGTGGGACCGACGGTCCTGCCGACAGTGTAAAATTTCTCGCGCTGTTTAGCTTCGTCGGTGGCAGAAGCTCCATTCTGTCGGTGGGACCGACAGAATGCCTTCGGTAGGTGCCGATGGAACCGACCCTACCCGCCTACAGCCTGAACCTCACTCGCGATTTTTGGGTTTTTCGATCCCTTTTTCGATTTCCTTTTTCATTCTTCGAACCATTCTACCCACCCACGATTTTGTTATCAAAATTCGATCAAACATAAGCAAAACACCTACCTCTACCATGAATTTGAAATCAAACACAAATTTCTATGATTTAAATGCAAACAATAAGTTTTGTTTTAAAACCCTAAATGCACATTTCGGAAATCTAAAGCTACCAATAAGAATTGGAAGTCCCTTACTTGGTTGTGAACGCCACGGGTACAAGCTAGCACTACAACTCAAGGTTGGATGGCTCAAGAGTCGAGGTTGGGCTGACTTGGATGCGAAACGAGCGAGGGTTTGCAAGGTATCCGACAATGACGTTCTCCTTCGCTTCTACAATGAAGTATAGACCTAGCTCCTAACTCGATGAAGCCCTCGGACGGAAGATGTGGAGGTTTACTCGAGCTACCCGGCTGGTTTTGATGGAGGATGGAGAAAACGAACAAGAATGAACAACCAAAGGTGGTGAAGTTGTAGCCCTCGACGTGGCCGACAACTTTGTCTTCTTCATCGAGGTTCAACTCGGCTTCGTTCGGGCTAGAACTTGAAGGGAATGGGTTGAGAAGTGGCTGCCGTTTGGTTTCCTTGGAGAAGAAGAGAAATGAAATGAAATAAAAGAAATAAGATTTCTTTTATAATAAAGCTGAGGGGCATACTTGTAATTTCCCCCTTATTTCTAATTTCGATCGTAACTTAACTATTCGGACTCGGAAAACGACAAACGAATATACCATTTCGAATAATTTTTCGATTCGGATCTAATGGTGTCATCAAATCTTTTTGATTCTCTCTAACGAAATTCCACTATTTTGGGTCCCACTTAACACGAAATTCGAGGATTTTATAACTTTTTCCTCCGAACTCGAATTCGAACTTGCTTACAGGCTAATGTATATATTTCGATCCTTTTGAATCTAATGGCGAAGTCGATTTTCCTTAAAATTAATCATAGCAATATTCGAATATTTTTCTCTAAGTCTTTCATTCGATAATTCCCTCCAAATCTCACCATTTACTTTCCTCGAGATATGAGTTGAAAATCTGGGGTGTTACAAACTCAAACCTGATAAACCAATCTATAACAAAACCTGTATATAAAGATGTAGATACAGGAAAATAACAGCGGAAGACTAATTACATCTAACATGTAAGTAGATCAGAGTGCGGAAGATTTATCAATATACAGGCTTACCAAAACACTCTCACTCTAACAGAGGCCTAAACTCTCAAATTCAAAAAAACTACATACATCCTGGATGAAACTGACAACACTAAGGGATGTGGCCCTAGTGCTCACCAGGCAATAAAATCTGATCGTCGATCTGATCGACCAGATACTCCTCAATTACTGCCTCAACGCCTGCCTCGACAGCTGCAAGTGCTGAAACTAAAAAAAAAAGGAAGGAAAGGGTGAGTAACAATGGTTACCCAGTAAGTCCACAGCCAATTCCTACTAATAACCATTCCTAAGCATGATCGAATAAAGCATACTGAATATTTTAATACATGTAAGGTTTTACAAGATAAAATACGATCAACTGGTACATATAGCCAGGGATGAGCAACTAAACAGTTCTAAAATTTCACATAACATCAATCATCCATACTCATTATACATTTTCCATTTTATGCAAATACCGTTGGCAACATTAAAATAATAGACATGCTTCTCAGTTTGTAATTCGAAATATAACGACATATACATAATACAAATGGTGGAGTATTGGAATTAAAGAGTTGGGATTCACGACTGGATCGCTCCCAGTCAGGACATGATATTCCCCAATAACATCGTAGTTCCTGATTTTGTGGCTGGTCGTGTCTACCACGCTTGCGGAACCATTTATCCGGCTCAGGCTGGCCGTTTGACGTGACCGTAAGCGATGGGTCTCTTTTCGATGTGTCAGAACGTTTGACTACTACTAGATTGTTAGTGATCACTGACTAATCATCTTCGTCTATGCCTATCAAGCGTGCATGTGATTCCCAAATGATACTCTACTCGTATACGACCACCTTTACAATACACGTTCACTGGTAAAGATAAGAAAGGAATGGACCCGGATTCCAGTTGTGACTCCACTCTCATACGCGTCCCATACCACGTATGAGTTTGGTGGTCCCTACCGTACATCCCAGGATAGTGTACCCCTCCGGATGATGTGACACACTATCCCTTCAGGCATTCACAAACCCTTTAACAGCTCACAAAATAGCTACGTACATATATGATTTTTCATTTAAAACAAAAGAGAAATTAACAGAACAGGGTTGAGAACGGATATCTAGTTCCTACCATGCAACCGTGGCCACCCGGCCTAAAATAAATAACTGTACTCAGCGCACGTGCTAACATAATCGGAAATAAACATGCAACCCTTTCATTAATAACCTGGATATCCTTTCACCAACCTACACAGAACATACAATGTAAAAGGCAGACATCACCCATCGGGTGTGATTCTGACAATTTACCGTTTCATCCCTTTCCCATTCTTTCAACATTCTCATTTTTCGTCTTTTCAAATCAACCATCCATTTTCAATATTTCAAAGTCATTCTTTTGGTCTTTCCATTAAAAACCATCAAAGTTTATAAAAATAAAGTCCCAGCGATGCTCGGGACCAAGGCTGTTAAAAATAAAGAAAGCTGGTGAAAATTTGGCTAAGTGTCAGAAACTCAATTTTTCCAAAGTTTTCAAAATTGAAAACGGGTTTTTCGAAATGAAAGTCTCGATCATGAGATTCGACACCATGTAATTTTTGTAATCTAATTCAAAGAAACGCGAAAGTTATTTCATTTTGAAAACTTGCCGAAAACGTCGAAAATTACGTTTTGTTCTTTAAACCAAAATTCGGATTTTGATCCTTTGAGATTTGGATCTTAAAACCATTCCCATTGTTCCGAAATGGGGGGTAAAACCTTAATTTCATTAAAGAACTTAAAGTAAATGGATTTTTAATGAAATAAAGGGTGAAAAATAGTGTATAAGGTGTGAAGAAGTCAAGCCAAGAGTCAGAGTCTGTTTTTGACTCAGAACAGTGCTGTCGGCAGCAGAACCTTGTTCTGTCGGTGGAACCGATGGTTCTTGCCGACGGAAGAAAATTTTCGGTGGCAGAAGCTTCATTCTGTCTGTGGAACCGACAGAATGCCTTCGGCAGGTGCCGGTGGCACCGACCCTTCCCGCCGACAGCCTGAACCTCACTCGCGATTTTTGGGTTTTTCGATCCCTTCTTTGGATCTTTGTTCCATTCTTCAAATCCCTCAATCCACCCACGAATTCAACATTTAAAATATAGATTAAACACATCAAATCCTTATTTCTAGCATGAATTTCAATTCAAATAAAGATTTCTATGATTTAAAACAAGCAACACATTTTTAACAAAATCCCTAAATGCAAATTTCAGAAATCTAAAGCTACCAATAAGAATTGGAAGTCCCTTACTTGGTTGTGGACGCCAATGGTGATGAATCAACACCAAGGATCAATGTTAGGTGGCTCGAAGTTCCGAAAGTGGTTGAATTCGGGTGCCAACGCAGCGGTTGGTTGTGAAACCCTCTTTGAAGGTGTTCTCCCCGCTTCCTAATGACCAACAACGACTTTCCTATGATTTGGATGAAGTTCCAAGTAATTATACAAAAAACCACTTGCTGATTCTTGTGGGAGACCAAGAGAAAAGAAGAGGAAATGGAGGTTGGATGGGGTGAGGACGTAGAGCTCGACAACGCCGACGACTTTGCCTTCTTCGTCGAGGTTCAACTCGGACTTGATTGGGATAGATCTTGATAGGAATGGGTTCAAACCCTAGGTCTAAAAGATGGCTGAGTTGAGTTCTTTGGAAAGAGTGAAAAAGTGAAATGAAATAAAAGAAAGTGAGTTCTCTTTTATAAGAGGGCTGAGGGTATACTTGTAATTTACCCAATCATTTCTAGTTTCGATCATAACTTAACCATTCGGACTCGGAAAGTGGCAAACGAATATACCATTTCAAATAATTTTTCGTTGTGGTTCTAGTGGTGTAGTTGAATTTTCTTGATTCTCCCTCTAACGAAAATTTTCTATTTTGGGTCCCACTTAACGCGAAATTCGAGGATTTTATAACTTTTTCCTCCGAACTCAAATTCGAACTTGCTTATAAGCTAATGTATATATTTCGATCCTTTTAAATCTAATGGCGAAGTCGATTTTCTTTAAAATTAATCATAGTAATATTCGAGTATTTTACTCTAAGTCTTTCATTCGATATTTCCCTCCAAATCTCACCATTTACTTTCCTCGAGATATGAGTTGAAAATCTGGGGTGTTACAGGTCGTGAACTTTATGAGGGATATTTTCGTAATTTTGTCGAATTCTGTGAAAATTGGCTAAATATTTTATTTGGTTTCGATTTATTGTTTTATGTGTTCGAAAGGATTTTCCTAAGCGTAACGTAAGCTCTAGGGATATTTTAAGGTTAGGGGTATTTTGATAATTTGATCATTTTTTAATGATTTTTATCGTAAAGCTTATTTTTGTCTGCAAGATGATGACTTCTAAGCTTTTGAGGTTATATTTTCCTAGCGTAGCGTGGTTTCTACAGTTTTGTTAATTAGAGATACCTCATCCGGATTTCTGAAACATATCTGGTAACAAAATAAAACATTGGAATAATCATCCATCATTGGGAACCGTTGCAATCAGGTTGACGAGTTATTAATCAGGCGAGTACAAAAATGGGGTGTCTACAGATGCCCCTCTTTGACAGAGGATTGAAGCAAACTAGATAGCAAATCTATTTTGGTAGATAGTGCGATATCCGAATGTCAAAGCTAGTGATAGTTCATTTTGCAGCCTGATTTAGCAATTCGTCGAGGCGTTCGGATCCTTGAGCGTAAAACTCTCCCCGAACTAAAAGGTTGTCAGGTCATTGAGCGAGAACTCTCACTGATAATATCAAATCCATTAATTTTAGAGAATTCTCCCTGACTAAAAAGTGCAAGTGTGAGTGTATGTATTGTGTGAAACTGAGCAAAGATAGAGAAAAAAAAACTAAGCATAATCTTTGTAAAATCTGAGCATAAACTGAGCATAATCTGAGCAAAAGTGAGCATAATCTGAGCAAAATTTGAATATCTTCCTCTACCTACCCTAGGTGAACGAGTAATAAACTAATTTTTTGGAAGTCCTACTCTACCTGCCCAGGGTGAAAGAGTAATGAACTAATTTTTTTGGGAAGTTCTACTCTACCTACTTGGAGTAAAAGAGTAACGAACTAATTTTTTTTGGGTGTCCTACTCTACCTGCCTAGGATGAAAGAGTAATGAACTAATTTTTTTGGGAAGTTCTACTCTACCTACTCGGAGTGAAAGAGTAATGAACTAATTTTTTGGGAGTCCTACTCTACCTGCCCAGGGTGAAAGAGTAATGAACTATTTTTTTTTGGGAAGTTCTACTCTACCTACTCGGAGTGAAAGAGTAATGAACTAATTTTTTTGGGAGTCCTACTCTACCTGCCCAAGGTGAAAGAGTAATGAAATAATTTTTTTTTGGAGTCCTACTCTACCTGCCCAAGGTGAAAGAGTAATGAACTAATTTTTTTGGGAAGTTCTACTCTACCTACTCGGAGTGAAAGAGTAATGAACTAATTTTTTTGGGAGTCCTACTCTACCTGCCCAAGGTGAAAGAGTAATGAACTAATTATTTTTCGGAAGTTCTACTCTACCTACTCGGAGTGAATGAGTAATGAACTAATTTTTTTGGGAGTCCTACTCTACCTTCCCAAGATGAAAGAGTAATGAACTAATTTTTTTTTTGAGTCCTACTCTACCTGCCTAGGGTGAAAGAGTAATGAACTAATTTTTTTGGGAAGTTCTACTCTACCTACTCGGAGTGAAAGAGTAATGAACTAATTTTTTTTTTTGGAAGTTCTACTTTACCTACTCGGAGTGAAAGAGTAATGAACTAATTTTTTTTTGGGAAGTTCTACTCTACCTACTCGGAGTGAAAGAGTAATGAACTAATTTTTTGGGAGTCCTACTCTACCTGCCTAGGATGAAAGAGTAATGAACTAATTTTTTTTTTGGAAGCTCTACTCTACCTACTCGGAGTGAAAGAGTAATGAACTAATTTTTTTGGGAGTCCTACTCTACCTGCCTAGGGTGAAAGAGTAATGAACTAATTTTTTTTTGGGAAAGTTCTACTCTACCTACTCGGAATGAAAGAGTAATGAACTAATTTTTTTGGGAGTCCTATTCTACCTACCCAGGGTGAAAGAGTAATGAACTAATTTTTTGGGATAAATGGGGGATTTACACTGCATTTGATTTTTTTTTTAAATAAAAACCTGGATTTTATGAAGGTCCGGTAAACAATTTAACTCTCTTTGAATCTTAGGAGTTTTCAAAATTGCTATCAAGAGGGTAACCTTTAATTCAAAGTTAACCTTATCCTTTGGGGTTGGAATTGACCAGGTTTCAGAACCAAAATGCCCCTAGTTTGATAGGGAACATTGCACTGGGGATAATTGAACATAATCTGAAAACGAATGCCCCTAGTGTAAGGGGGGAAACTGTACTCTTTAGGAAAAGAAAGTGCCATTGTTATGAAAATTTGAAATCCTTGATTACCGCAAGCGCAATAAAGGTTTAACTTTTTATATTGAAGATTTTAAGTCAAGCTCAAAGAAATTGGAACAAAATATTTCTTTCTGAAATTCATCATAGAATTTGTTCTTTCTACCCGTCGGTTCGCTTAGTGACATGAAAATTTTCAGATCAATCAAGGACGAGATACTTGTTACTTCTGAGTCTGTGCCTGGTTTACGTATTGAACTTAATTATTCGGACTTCTGATATTTCAGCTCGAACCGATCTTAGTTTTTCTTCTGTTTTGCTTTATTGCTCTAATTTTTGCCTAGATCGCCTTTTCAGATTTTAAATCTAGCGAGCTTGCTCTAACTTTTACCTAAATCGCCTTTTCAGGTTTTCAATTCAGCAAGCTTTCTTTTTTCTTTGCTCTGATTGTTGCCAAAGTTGTCATTTCGAATTTTCAACCTTGCTAGCTTGCCCTAATTTTTGCCTAAGTCGCCTTTTTGGGATTTTCAACTTAGCAGGCCCTTTTTTTTCTTCTTTTTCTTTTCTTCCTATCTGAACTTCTGGAGCTGTTGTCTGATTATGCTTTGCTATCTTCCTTGACTTTTGACATGGTACTTAGGAGGACTTTTATGGGTAAGCTTAGGACTGGGTATAAAAAGAAAGGGATTTTGAGGCTCAAAAACCCGAATGCCCCTTGTGTGGCATTTCTTTTATTTTACTTTGAATTTTCTTCCCTATTTTGGATGATATTTCTTTTTCTTTTGAATTGTTTTTTTTTTGTCAAGGAATCTATTTTTTTATTTTGATGTGCTCGGGCCTGAAGTAACTTCTTAGGTTGCCTACGTACCCCAGAATTTTGGGATCAGACCAATATGTAGTTCAAAATTTTCCCTTCCCTAGGTTAGGTGATCGGACTGAGAAAGAAAAAGGCATCATTTTTTTTCGAAAAGGCTGCAAAGGACTGAAAAAGAAGATATTGAACTGGGTAGCAGGAAAATTGATTCGGCCAAAGATGGCCTCCTTAAATGTAGTACCGTTTAATCTGATCAAGGTTGGTTGACTCTGGTAATTCGATTCCATCATGATCTTGAAGTCTAACAGTTTTTCCAGATAGTATTTCCTTAATAATTGAATCTCTTCAATTGGGTTCAAACTTCCTCCTATGATCGAGGAAGAATGTTCAATTTTTTTTGGTAGTCTGATGGTTAAATCCTTTATAAGTGATGAACTTTGACTTTCTTGTCAAACATGCGAGCGACTCCTCTCTATTGACAGACCCGATCTGTTTCTAACAATTGACTTCCATCAAGACCTTGAGATACATGATTTTCCCTTTTAACCGGTAAGATCACTTCCATATCATACACTAGAGTGACTCTAGTGGAAGACTGTATTGGAGTGTAATATGTCCATAACGCTAATGGTAACTTCTCTGGCCAATCCCGGTGTGATGTGTGATTGACACATTTTCACGATGATTGTCTTAAGATTTTTAATGGCTGCTTCAACTATTCCATTGATCTGAAAATAGTAAACTTTTTTTTTAAAAGTCCAGCACTAATACATTTTGTAATCTCTCCTCTCACTATGTGAGTCTATTCGGATTTGTACATGTGGTGTTCTCACAGGATGGGTATATATTTCATGTTGAACAACACCCCAAATTTAACCGACATATCCTCATAGGACCATGTAAGCAAGTCTTTTGAATTTTCTGAATAAATTCGTCATCTCTTTGTACTCCTCTGGGGATAAGTTAGTTCCAATCTGAATTTTTTGGGAATTATTTTTGTTCCGAGGTCAATGACCTTTGCTTCCTCGAGAAAGACATTTATCTTCTCATTCAAAAGGTGTTTCCTTATTAGAGGAATTTTTCCTTGAAGTCAATTATTAGTTAATTCGTTAATTTGCTCAAGGTATTCAAAAAATTTCTTTATTTAATTAAATTTAGATGGGGCGACTGACACCATTGCAGACTCGACAAACTAACTTGACTAGAACAAAATAAGAAATTAAAAAAAAGACTTGATTACTAAATTGATAGAAAGAACTGGACTCAAGACTCATAAACAACTAAAGACAATTACCCACAACGGGCTTGATTACAGACTGAGAACTCAAGAAACTATTTCCAAGCGGTTGGACTGAGTCTTCTTCTTCAGATTCTTTGCATTCTTCAGACTTACTTCTTCTCTCTTGGCCAAGACTGCATTTGGTAGTGAAAACCTCATTAGGGACCGTCACTCTGGTAAGAGGGGGGCTAAGAGATTTATGATTGACTGATTGGATGAGAAGGATTGGGTCAAACGAGAGTTGAGTATTGGATACCATGTTCAAAGTCTGAGGAGGTTGGTAAATGGGTAGAGGGTTGGTAGTAACATTTGGCTGCTCATGGGCAGGGACAGTAATTTTTTTGGCATCAATGAGGTCTTGAACTGTATGACGAAGAGCGACGCAACGATCAGTAAGATGACCAGGATTTTGGTGAAACTCACAAAATAGTTTAGGATTGTGAGAAGTAGGGAGTGGATTTGGTAAAGGTCGAGGTTGGAGAGGTGCAATGAGCCCTTTACTTAATAATTTTTGAAAGACAATGCTCAAAGGCATACCAAGATTAGTGAATTTCCTACATGGTCGAGGTTGATTAGGGTTAACTCGGTTACTAAGCAGGATAGTAGATTGGACGGGTATAGTAGACGTATTGGCTACATAGGCGTGATATGTGTTAGACTTGAAATTGGTGAAAGGCTTTTTGAACTTGTTGTCAGACGGATTTGAAAGGATTCCGGAAGCGAAAGCATCTTCCAATTGGCTACCAGCTTGCAATAGAGACTCGAATGTAGGAAAGTATTGGGAGACTAGATGTCGGGCATACCCTTGCGAGAGGTTTTTTAAAATAATAGCCACTTGTTCTTTCTCTGAAGATCTATCCCACATTTTTGCAGCCTTGGCCCTCCAATGACCGATGAAGTCAGTAAATGTTTCCCCATTCTTTTGTTTAGTTAACTCTAAGTCCCTTCTTGAAGTTTCAATTTCGGTACTATATTTATACTGATGCCAGAAAGCCTTTGACATATTTTCCCATGTACCTACTATAGCTGGGTCTTGAGACATCAACCATCACAGAGCTGACCCGGATAGAGTTCGCTGAAATAACAATGTCATCTGTTCATCACTGAGCCCCATAGTGCGTGTGGCACCCCGCCGAACGCTAACACAAATCCCCATGTCAGATTTCGAGGTACGAGGTGGCACTTCGAAATTTCGGCATAGTCTCCTCTGTTTATGTTAGCATTCCAATGCGTTTAATCAGCACCTGATAAACGGCATACAATCCTGCATACAGATATAAAATATAATACTAGCGGAAGCCTATATACGTCTAATAACGTACGAAAGATCAGAGTGCGGAAGAATAACCAAGATACAGGATTATACAAAATTTCTCACTCTAACAGAAATCCTAACACTCAGAACAACATGTATAATACTCTCGGATAAATCGACACCACTAGGGGTAATAACCCCAATACTCACCAAGTGACGAACTCTGGCTGTCTATCTGACCCACCAGATGATTCTCACTCGTGCTCTATATCTGTCTCGCCAAACTTCAGATCTGAAACTAAAAAAAAATGGAGAAGGAAAGGGTGAGTAACAATGGTTACCCAGTAAGGAAGCAACAATTTCTGTCAATAACCTCTCCTAACATGAACGAATAAACATACTGAATCATTTTAAAATAAACAAAGTTTTACAAAAGAAAACTACGATTAACTGGTACATATAGCCAGGGATGAGCAACTAAACATTTTAAAACTCACATTACATCGATCAGCAGTACTCATTATAACATTCTCTTTTTATACAATTCTAATTGATCAAATGGAAATAATAAACATGCATTTCATTTTATATATCAAAATAAGCAACGATACATAATACACAATGGTGGAGTATTGGAATTAGAGAGTTGGGATTCACGACTGGATCGCTCCCAGTCGGGACATGATGTTACAATTCCTTTCTGGCTTTTAGTTCCTGATTTTGTGGCCGGTCGCTGCCCTTACCACGTTTGGTTGACCATTTATCCGGCTCAGGCTGGCCGTTTAACGTGACCGTAAGCAATGGGTCTCTTTTCGATGTGTCAGAACGTTCGACTACTATAGATTGTTAGTGATCACTGACTAATCATCTTCGTCTATGCCTATCAGGCGTACATGTGATTCCCAAAGATACAAACCATTCGTATACGACCACCTTTACATTACAAGTTCACTGGTAAAGATAAGAGGAATAAACCCGGATTCCAGTTGTGACTCCACTCTCATACGCGTCCCATACCACGTATGAGTTTGGTGGTCCCTACCGTACATCCCAGGATAGTACACCACTCCGGATGATATGATGCACTATCCCTTCAGGCATTCACAAACTCTTTAACAGCTCACAAAATAGCTACTTATATATATTATTTTCATTTGAAAACAAAAGAGAAATTAACAATACAAGGTTGAGAATAGATATCCAGTTTCCTACCATGCAAGTGTGGCCACCCGGCCTAACATAAATAACATAACGGAAACGTAAACAGCGCCTCGCGCTAACAGAAAGGAAATAAACATGCAACCAATAATATTATCCCTGGATATCTGTTCACCAACCTGCACACAACACAACAACGTAAAATGCAGACATCACCCCTCGGGTGTGACTCTGACATTTTACCGTTTCATACCCTTTTTCCCTTTTTTTTTCGATTTTTACAGTTTTCAATCTCTTCAGTAAAATATCTATTTTCTGATATTCATCAACTCAAAATGAGTTCATTGAATATTAAATCACATTTTCCAACTATAGAATTTATTTCTATCAATAATATTGAAAAAGAATAAATTTTTATATCAAAACGAGGTCCGAACAGTGCACAAGACCCAATTTATGGAAATAACCCGTTATAATACTCTACCCACGTATAATTTATTAAAAATACAATTAAACATATCAAACATGTAATTTCTGGCGTGAATTTTGAAATAAACAAAGAATTCTATATTTCGGAAATACATCCAAATTTTTCCAATAAAATCCTAAATGCAATTTTCACAATCTATGATTACTAATAGAAATTGAGAGTTCCTTACAATGTCTAGGCGAAAGGATCAAAGTGTGTGCGCGGAAATCGAGGCGATCGGCGCGAAAATCGAGGCGGACCGAACTTCGAAGTGGCTGATTTTCGAAATCGACCCGGTGGTTTCGAAGAGCTCGACGTGCTCGTCTCTTCTCTCTTCTACGGTGAAAGGTGGTTTGACCTCGAAATCGATGAAAACTGATGTCGAAGTGACGAAAATCTCCGTATAAAAATACGGCTGATTTTTGACTATACGAGGTGAAAAATACGAGAAAACGGAAGGAATTTGATTGGGTTATGTAGAGAATGAGGCTGCGGACGTTTCTCCCTTCTGCGTCGGAAAGTGATTTGACCCCGAAACGGACGAAATCCGAGGTCAAAGTTTCGAAATTTCCGTATCCAAATACGGCTGATTTTTGACGATATCGGGTGAAATAGAAAGTGAAACGAAGAAAGGTTGGGTGGGTTTTGTAGAGAACGTAGCTGCGGATCTTTTTCCCTTCTGCGGCGATCGTCGACGACAAACCGTTTGCGAAGGATCCGAGGTGGAAGGTCGAAGAGAAAAGAAAAAAAAATCGTTTTATATGTCTCGGCTGTGTGGACGCGTTGGGGAAGATGGGTTTTAAAAAAATTAAATTTTTTTTTTTTTATTTATAAAAGTTGGGACGAAATTGGTATTTTGTCAATTGTTTGGATCGTCGATAACTTGATCATTCGGACTCCAAATCTGACAAACGAATACTCTATTTTGCCTAATTTTTCGTTCCGGATCTAATGGTATAGTCAATTTCTACAAATTATGTCTCCATCAAAAATTTACATTTTTGGCCTGACGTGACCCCTAAACTTGATGTCGTTTTCGTTTTTGGCGATAATTCAACTTCCTGATCTCCAAAAATGACAAATAAATAGTCTATGTTGAATAATTTTTCGTTATGAAACCAATGGTATGATCGAATTTTAAAAATTATTACTCCAACAAAAAGTTACTGTTTTAGCCTGGTCCGACCCGGTAATCGAGGATTTTGCAACTTTTATATTCGGACTCGCATTTGAGCGTGCTTACAGGCTAAACTATATTTTTCGATTATTTTGAATCTAATGGTGAGGTCAGATTCTATTAAAAATGATCAAAATAAGGTCCCACAGTTTTACCCTAAGTCCCACTTTCAAGATTTTCTTAAAATTCCACTATTTATTTTTTCCTCGAGATACGAATTAGAAATTCGGAGTTTTACATTCTCCCCCCCTTAATAAAAATTTCGTCCTCGAAATTAAAATCATACTTATCAAACTTTGTCGCAATTCCACTAACACGACATGTATAATAAACACTACCTATTTTCGATTACTATCTATTCTTAGTCCCAAGCCAATCTCATTCATAGCTCGTAGACTTATGTCTCCCATATTTTGTCAGTCTAATACATTCATTAATTAATCACTCTATTTTAAACCCATACTCCAACTAATCCATTATTTGTATAACCTTAAGATAACAATCAATTCACCTTATATCACTTTCCCATCAATGTCTATCAACAACAATCCTTTCACATCTTCTTTATTCTTCATCCTTACTTCTCTCATCAATTACATCAAATATTATGTTTTACTCATAATTATTATGAATATTACTCCCAAAAGCATAGTCTTACCGCAACACACCACTATCCTTATATTCGATTCGATATTACATTTTTACTTATTGCGATATTTCCTCAAAACCTCTGTCATAACCTTTATAATTTAAAATCTTACTCGAGGAGATAAATCCTACATTTATTTTCTCACAATTCTATTAAGTCACCATTAATGCAACATTGTCACAAGATTATTCTTTCTCACATCTTACATCGACCCACCTCTTAACTTATACTCTACTAAATCTCTTTAGGATGGATGTGGGCATAGGTAGGTGGTAGCCGCTACTTCTATGGAATCATAATATTTACTTATAGCACTTTCGTTTCGATGAGTGTAAAGGAGTCACGATCGAAGTCTCGAAGTGAGCATTTGTCTACAGGAAGCATTGATCACGTAACGAGAACGATAATAATGAATTCTTCTACTGGAAGGCGATCGTGAAAGGAGAAGGTAAAAGAAGAGTTAGAATCGACACCGAGGATAGAAAGATAAAAGGGAAAAGATGATCTATCTTTTCAAAGGAGGAGAATCAATTCAAGAAGTTGTAAAGCAAGAGCTGCTTTATCTGATAGTTCAGTCGTTAGGCCTCCCAAAATTTAGCCATCTTCAATCGAAAGGAAAGATATGCGACTCCCTGCGCTGATATTCGAGAAAGTAACTCTCAACATGAAGGATATACAAGAAACACCGATTTATCTACTAGCGTAATATACAAGTAATTGACTAGACTATTGATATAAAGACCAGTGTACCAATTGAACATCACTTGTCTTTTCACACTTTACAATTATTCTAATACCTATTTTGCAAGTTCTTAAATGATCTTCCAAAAATCTTATTCTTTTTTCGCAAGGCCTTCCAATGGTATAAATAATTTCATTACTTGATTCATGTCAATAGTTTCTAGCTCTAGCAAGTGTGCAAACTCTTCACAGAATTATATAATCTAGAGGAATCAATATTGAGTAAAACTTCACGTTCTAACATTATAATTAGAAATTGTACCTTCCAAAACTTTGTTGGAGACAGGTACTCTCTCCTGGGTCACAATCCTTGCTCGCGACTATGATAGAGAACATTATTTCCTAATATGTTCCATCTGACCACACGCGTAACAGTGTCAATGATTTTGTCTTCATAGATCTCTGTGGAGTAGGCAGTTGGTAGACTGGGGTTTGCAGGCTCTGAATCTACCTTGTTGATTCCTTTGGCCTTGTTGGCATCATTGGAGCTCCAATTGCTCTCTAACTCAGTGATGGGAAACTCTACAACTCAGTAGTGGAGGAGTTCTATATTGTGGATAGATTGATCTAGGGAAGATTAACCTCAAATACATCGGCCTCTTGGCCGGATCTGATCTGGGAAGAAAAGAAATCTAAAGTCAACTCATTTGTCCCTTGGAGGTCTGAAACTCTATCTCCTTTTGTTTTATCCTTTAAGCTCGATTTACCGTATTTCTATAATTGGTAGTCTTAATCATCGATCTCTTGGCCCTTAGGTAGGGTTATAGTCTTCTAAAGAATCTACGGGCCTTCTGCAGATCTGCCAGGATAAGCTCGGGCGCATATCGTGACAACCTAGTGAACATCATATCATAATCTATAATCGATAGATGACCTTGAACTAATCTCAAAAACTCCTTGTACTTGATTTCTTGAGCAGTCTCGGATATAAATATATCCTCTCGAATTCTACCCACTCAAATGATCCATTTCCCAATACATTCATCTCAAAACGTTACTAATGATTGGTATCCTCGTCCAACTAGAATGTAATCGACCATTACCCACCGATCTCTTGGGCATTACATGTCACTCAAAATCTTTCAGGTTTTCAAAACCCACTTATTGACCTCAATCAGATCGAAAAAGTCCCCAAATCTTGATAGACGTAATCGTTGAAAATTTTACAACCACATTATTGGATTTACCTATCATTTGGGCTGGGGAATTCTCTCATTCTTCAAAGGCATGACCTATGGTAGTAGTCCTTGAGGTGGAGTATTGTTTGTCTATTGCGAAGAATTCCAAAACTCCCTCATTTATTGGATTTAATGGTGCGCCTTGCAATCAAGGTAAGTCTTGTACCATCTCTCACTTCCGATCGCTAGTCTTGTCTGTTCGGGATGACATGAATACGTTATCAACTTTATTTAAATCTGGTGGCCTTATTGTTCTTTCAATTGGTTTGTCTAGCATCTTTTTGAGGCATGCATCCTTAATCGATTGATATCGACCCGAACATTGTTCTCCTTTATATCCCAATTTACTACATTCGTAATATATCATAACTCTTTCTTTCGATTGACTTAGTAGTATGTGTTGTTCTTTTTTATAAAATTCTTCCATCCATCGAGTATGTATGTCTGTCATCTCGTTCCTCATGTATGATTATTTTTCCTATGAATTTACTAGTTTCGTAATTGTTTGTCTCTCATTAGATAATAATTGTCCTTTTTCCATTTGACTTCAAGGTGGTAGTTGTACTATTCATACTTTCCCTTTAGACTTGATATGAGATACAACCATTTGTCCCATGGATGACATTTACTGTGCTATCAGGTTAGTGGTCTAGTCTAGAATCTGTCTCGTCTACATTGTGTTTCGGCCTCTGCCTCGTCCCTTCCTCTCACTTGTGTTTATCCGTAATAAGACACTTATCAGAATAAGGCCAAAATCGCTCTTACGTAACTATGAATTCCTATCATAGCTTGGAACTTAGTAAGGGACTCCATTTCCATTACTAATAGAACAAATCAAGAATCCTATCTTAGGCTTACTAGGCTTTATAGACATCTGGACACGGAAAAACTCATAATTCCAATACGGAATTATTAATGAGCTCGGATACCGAATTCCTAGTGACACTATATGGTTATCGCTCTAATATATGTGGTATCAACCAATTCTCTAAAACATAGCAGATCTGTATCCCATACGGATCTAATACTATGCTCTGATACCATCTGTGGCACCCCGCCGAACGCTAACACAAATCCCCATGTCAGATTTCGAGGTACGAGGTGGCACTTCGAAATTTCGGCATGGTCTCCTCTGTTTATGTTAGCATTCCAAGGCGTTTAATCAGCACCTGATAAACGGCATACAATCCTGCATACAGATATAAAATATAATACTAGCGGAAGCCTATATACGTCTAATAACGTACGAAAGATCAGAGTGCGGAAGAATAACCAAGATACAGGATTATACAAAATTTCTCACTCTAACAGAAATCCTAACACTCAGAACAACATGTATAATACTCTCGGATAAATCGACACCACTAGGGGTAATAACCCCAATACTCACCAAGTGACGAACTCTGGCTGTCTATCTGACCCACCAGATGATTCTCACTCGTGCTCTATATCTGTCTCGCCAAACTTCAGATCTGAAACTAAAAAAAATGGAGAAGGAAAGGGTGAGTAACAATGGTTACCCAGTAAGGAAGCAACAATTTCTGTCAATAACCTCTCCTAACATGGACGAATAAACATACTGAATCATTTTAAAATAAACAAAGTTTTACAAAAGAAAACTACGATTAACTGGTACATATAGCCAGGGATGAGCAACTAAACATTTTAAAACTCACATTACATCGATCAGCAGTACTCACTATAACATTCTCTTTTTATACAATTCTAATTGATCAAATGGAAACAATAAACATGCATTTCATTTTATATATCAAAATAAGCAACCGATACATAATACACAATGGTGGAGTATTGGAATTAGAGAGTTGGGATTCACGACTGGATCGCTCCCAGTCGGGACATGATGTTACAATTCCTTTCTGGCTTTTAGTTCCTGATTTTGTGGCCGGTCGCTGCCCTTACCACGTTTGGTTGACCATTTATCCGGCTCAGGCTGGCCGTTTAACGTGACCGTAAGCAATGGGTCTCTTTTCGATGTGTCAGAACGTTCGACTACTATAGATTGTTAGTGATCACTGACTAATCATCTTCGTCTATGCCTATCAGGCGTACATGTGATTCCCAAAGATACAAACCATTCGTATACGACCACCTTTACATTACAAGTTCACTGGTAAAGATAAAGAGGAATAAACCCGGATTCCAGTTGTGACTCCACTCTCATACGCGTCCCATACCACGTATGAGTTTGGTGGTCCCTACCGTACATCCCAGGATAGTACACCACTCCGGATGATATGATGCACTATCCCTTCAGGCATTCACAAACTCTTTAACAGCTCACAAAATAGCTACTTATATATATTATTTTCATTTGAAAACAAAAGAGAAATTAACAATACAAGGTTGAGAATAGATATCCAGTTTCCTACCATGCAAGTGTGGCCACCCGGCCTAACATAAATAACATAACGGAAACGTAAACAGCGCCTCGCGCTAACAGAAAGGAAATAAACATGCAACCAATAATATTATCCCTGGATATCTGTTCACCAACCTGCACACAACACAACAACGTAAAATGCAGACATCACCCCTCGGGTGTGACTCTGACATTTTACCGTTTCATACCCTTTTTCCCTTTTTTTTTCAATTTTTACAGTTTTCAATCTCTTCAGTAAAATATCTATTTTCTGATATTCATCAACTCAAAATGAGTTCATTGAATATTAAATCACATTTTCCAACTATAGAATTTATTTCTATCAATAATATTGAAAAAGAATACAATTTTTATATCAAAACGAGGTCCGAACAGTGCACAAGACCCAATTTATGGAAATAACCCGTTATAATACTCTACCCACGTATAATTTATTAAAAATACAATTAAACATATCAAACATGCAATTTCTGGCGTGAATTTTGAAATAAACAAAGAATTCTATATTTCGGAAATACATCCAAATTTTTCCAATAAAATCCTAAATGCAATTTTCACAATCTATGATTACTAATAGAAATTGAGAGTTCCTTACAATGTCTAGGCGAAAGGATCAAAGTGTGTGCGCGGAAATCGAGGCGATCGACGCGAAAATCGAGGCGGACCGAACTTCGAAGTGGCTGATTTTCGAAACCGACCCGGTGGTTTCGAAGAGCTCGACGTGCTCGTCTCTTCTCTCTTCTACGGTGAAAGGTGGTTTGACCTCGAAATCGATGAAAACTGATGTCGAAGTGACGAAAATCTCCGTATAAAAATACGGCTGATTTTTGACTATACGAGGTGAAAAATACGAGAAAACGGAAGGAATTTGATTGGGTTATGTAGAGAATGAGGCTGCGGACGTTTCTCCCTTCTGCGTCGGAAAGTGATTTGACCCCGAAACGGACGAAATCCGAGGTCAAAGTTTCGAAATTTCCGTATCCAAATACGGCTGATTTTTGACGATATCGGGTGAAATAGAAAGTGAAACGAAGAAAGGTTGGGTGGGTTTTGTAGAGAACGTAGCTGCGGATCTTTTTCCCTTCTGCGGCGATCGTCGACGGCAAACCGTTTGCGAAGGATCCGAGGTGGAAGGTCGAAGAGAAAAGAAAAAAAAAATCGTTTTATATGTCTCGGCTGTGTGGACGCGTTGGGGAAGATGGGTTTTAAAAAATTAAAATTTTTTTTTTTTTATTTATATAAAAGTTGGGACGAAATTGGTATTTTGTCAATTGTTTGGATCGTCGATAACTTGATCATTCGGACTCCAAATCTGACAAACGAATACTCTATTTTGCCTAATTTTTCGTTCCGGATCTAATGGTATAGTCAATTTCTACAAATTATGTCTCCATCAAAAATTTACATTTTTGGCCTGACGTGACCCCTAAATTTGATGTCGTTTTCGTTTTTGGCGATAATTCAACTTCTTGATCTCCAAAAATGACAAATAAATAGTCTATGTTGAATAATTTTTCGTTATGAAACCAATGGTATGATCGAATTTTAAAATTATTACTCCAACAAAAAGTTACTGTTTTAGCCTGGTCCGACCCGGTAATCGAGGATTTTGCAACTTTTATATTCGGACTCGCATTTAAGCGTGCTTACAGGCTAAACTATGTTTTTCGATTATTTTGAATCTAATGGTTAGGTCAGATTCTATTAAAAATGATCAAAATAAGGTCCCACAGTTTTACCCTAAGTCCCACTTTCAAGATTTTCTTAAAATTCCACTATTTATTTTTCCTCGAGATACGAATTAGAAATTCGGAGTTTTACAGTGCGCATGTTAGTAACATACACCTTAAGATTCGTTTTTGCACAACCTACCCCACTAAACTTGTCCATTTCAGGCATCACAAATTTCTCTGGCAGATGAATTCTAGGGATATAGTTCAGGGCTTCAATGCCCACTACAATTTCATCGACCCCCTTTATACTTTTCATAGCTGACTCCAGTTGAGACATTCTGTTGGCTAACACTGGATTTTCATCAACATACTCTTCGTCTCCGTCGAGTTTGCAGACTTCATGGGCACGTCTCGCTATATTTTCGTCTACCCTTTTTCTTTTAGGATCATCAAGGAGGTTGCCCGTTGATTCTGAAATCTGTTCTAAGACTTTCACTTTGCCTTTTATACTATTGATATCATTGGCAAAGGCTGCCAAAATCTTACGGATTTCTGTAAGCTCAGACTCTGAAGCCATTTTCGCCTGTTGACTTGGTACCAATGTTCGTTCTAACCGATTGGACTTACGACTCCAACTAGGAGGTAGACGCTTGAGTTTGGGTGCAATGATAACCCTGAAAACCCTATCAAAGGTGGATTACTAGTTACGGACCCTAAAGTAGACTTTTAACAAATAAAGGTTTCTCTTGATAGCATGGGTTAAGTTAACCCCTAGATTCAAAATCTCTAACCAATGAAAGATTTCCATCAAGAAATATTACATGAAAATGATTTACTGATCTTGCTAAATATGAAATATTCAGTCCATTGAATTAAACTGGGTTGATGCAAGGTGATTGGGACTATGTTCCCATTTGAGTTTGGGCCGGTTCGACCTAATGGATCTGAATATTTCACTTGCATCATTTCAACCATTATTTTTAAGCCAATTAGTTCAACCGGTTCATCTGTTGATCCATAAGATCCATTTACCAATGGGGCTAATTGGTTTAACTTGATATTGACCAGTATGTCTCATTAATTAAGTTTATTGGGTTGGACTGATATTGTGATTTTATTAGAGCGGTGTGGACCAGTCCACCTACTTACCTTTTGGTTAGATTAAATAGAGCAACCCGGGAACACCCACGATAAGTTCGAGTCGTGGCCTACAAAGGAGGTTTCTAGACTCTAAGCTTACTATATGCAATGCATTTTTATCTGGCCACCCTTGCCCAAGTACACCTATATACCTTTCGATACGTGGTGACTCGATTTGATATACCGTATAGGTGATAATCTAAAACCTCAACTCACTTCTCTGAAGTCAAAAACAGCCAGTTTGATCCCCAGTTGAGAGGTGGAGCACGATGCTGAGCAAGGACCCACTTAAATACCTCTCATCTAAAATAGACGTAGTCTATTCCCCTCGTGGGATGCCAAACCATTTATGAAAGCTACAACCCTTGACTCGTACCGTAGGTATAAAAGATAATCTAAGTATATCAATTGCACTTCTTGGTCAAAACCGGTGCCTAAGCAAGATCTTGCCCCGCTGTACCCTATTGTACGAGGGGGATAGACTACGTCTATTCTAGACGAGAGGTATTTAAGTGGGCCCTTGCTCAGCATTGTGCGCCACCTCTCAACTGGAGATCAAACTGGCTGTTTTTGACTTCAGAGAAGTGAATTGAGGTTTTAGATTATCACCTATACGATATATCAAACCAAGTCACCACGTATCGAAAGGTATATAGGTGTGCTTGGGCAAGGGTGGCCAGATAAAAATGCATTGCACGTAGTAAGCTTAGAGTCTAGAAACCTTCCCAGTAGGTCACGACTCGAACTTATCGTGGGTGTTCCCGGGTTGTTTATTGAATGAATGCATGTGATTGATGAATGTATGTGAGTGATGTGAATGATGAGATCAGAACGCATGTGAATGATGAGATCAGAATGCATGTGAATGATGAGATGAATGTATATGAATGATGAGATCAGGAATGTGCGGGTTTGTCCTCAAGGATAAATTTTTTGTTGTTTAACCTGATTTGAAATTACAGTATCATTGGGTACACCAACCCAATAAAAAATCCATTTTAAACTTGACCCAGTCCATCTCGATCCAACGATCATTATGAGCCGGACCATTTAAATTGAAATAAAAATCAAATTTTCAAAGAGCAAAAATGGTTTAGGAAGGGAAAGTATTTTTCAGAAAAAGTGTTTTCCAAAAGAAGTGTTCTTTAAAAAAAAATATATTTTCCAAAAAAAGTGTTGTTTTCTAAGAAAAAGTGTTTTCCAGAAAATGTTTTCCATAAGAACAAGATTTTCCAAGAGAAAATGCTTTTCAAATAACAAACTATTTTTCAGAGAAAAAATATTTTTCAGAAGAAAATGTTTTCCGAAAGAAAAGAAAATGAAGGAAAAATGATTTACAAAAGATCTATTTTTGCATGAAAAATTTTTGAAATATGTTTTTCACCAAAAACCTATTTTTTTTTCATGGATCTGGTAAAATTATCAAAATATGTTTTTCTAAAAAGAAAATGACTTGCAAAAAAATAATCAGATTTGTGAAAGTTTTATTCAATGAAAACATTATTTCCAATAATTTTCAAGAGTGCAATAAAATTATTTCCTTCTGAATAATCATTGAGCGGATGAATTGTTTAATGGATTGGTGCACAAAATTCAATAAAATCTCAGGGTTCATTTAAAATTTTATCAAGGGGGTGACACTGAAATTGGTTAAATTCACCTTCAAAGAGGTTTAAGGGTTATCATTTTACCTAAGCTCAATCGTCCACCGTCTAGCTAGGGTTACTAGTCCAGTCAGTTGGAACGAACGTCAACGCCAAATCAATCCTTTAGAATTTCTTAACATCGCCCAATTATTCCCTGAAGATCATAGTACTTTAGTCTTGTCGGTTATAAGCAATGTCTCAGTCATTAGTCCTAATCAATCCCGTTGTGGGTAGTTGTATTGAGTTTTCATGAGTCATTTGAGTTAGCTCGAGTCCAATTTTTCAAGGTCATGTCTTCCTTAGATTGAGTCTACCTTTTCTTATTGAGTCAAGTTAGTTTGTTGAGTCTATAGAGGTGTCTGTCGCCCCTTCTGAATTTGATTGGATAAAGAAAATTTTTGAATACCCCGAGCGCATTAACGAATTAACTAATAATCTAGCTTCAAGGATATGTTTTTCTCCTAAGCAAGAAGATAAGAATCAGGCTCAAGAAAGCAAAGGTCATTGACCTCGGAACAGAAATAAATTCCTAAAGAGATTCAAATAGAAACCATCTTATCTCTAGAGGAACACAAGGGGATAATGAATTTTCTCAGAAATTTCAAAAGACTTGTTCGTGTGATCATATGAGGGTATGTTAGGTACAAGCTTGGGTGTTGTTCAACATGGAATAAATACTCACCTATATCGATGGAATCAAAGAAGATGTTATAAAATGTATCAATGCTATCCTCACTACATCTTGAGTTGCAAATCACATATTATCAGTCGATATGGGGATACCTTTTGAACTGATCTCTGATAATGGGAAGTACTTCAAAGCATAAGTCATTATTCTGTGTACAAAGTTCAAAATCCGGCATCGCAAATCATCACCCTACCGTCCTCAGATTAATGGAACAGTTGAAGCAGCTTGCAAGAGTTTCAAGATAATCATCGTGAAAATGTGTCAATCACATATCACACCGGGATTGGCCAGAAAAGTTACCATTCGCATTATGGACATATTACACTTCAATACAGTCTTCTACTAGAGTCACTCTAGTATGATATGGAAGCAATCTTACCGGTTAAAAAGGAAAAATCCTGTATCTCAAGGTCTTGATAGAAGTTAATTGTTAGAAACAGATTGGGTCTGTCAATGGAGAGGAGTCACTTGCATGTTTGACAAGAAAGTCAAAGTTCATCACTTATAAGTCAAAGATCTAAGCATCAGACTACCCAAAAAAAATTTTGAGTATTCTTCTCGATCATAGAAAGTTTGAACTCAATTGGAGAGATTCAATCATCAAGGAAATATTATCTGGAAAAACTGTTAGACTTCAAGATCATGATGGAATATAATTACCAGAACCGACCAACCTTGACCGAATCAAACGGTACTACATTTAAGGAGGCCATCTTTGGCCGAATCAATTCTCTTATTACCCAGTTCAATATATCATTTCTCAACCCTTTCGCAGCCTTTTCAAAAAGAAAAAAATTATGCCTTCTTCTTTCTTAGCCCGATCACCTAACCTAAGGGAGGGAAAAATATTCGAACTACGTTTTGGTCTGATCCCAAAATTCTGGGGTACGTAGGCAACCTGAGAAGTTACTTCAGGCCCGACCACATCCAAAAAATAAAAATAGATTCCCCGACAAAGAAAAAATCTATAAAAAAAAATTCAAAAGAAAAAAATTGTCAAAGTGGGGAAGAAAATTCAAGGAAAAAGAAAATAATTTAAAAGGAAATGTCACACAAGGGGCATTTGGGTTTTTGAGCCTCAAAATCCCTTTCTTTTTATACCTAGTCCTAAGCTTACCCATGAAAGTCCTCCTAAGTACCGTGCGAGAAGTCAAGGAAGATAGCAAAGCATGATCAGACATCAACTCCAGAAGTTCAGAAGGGAAGAAGAAAAAAAAAAAGTCAGCTAAGTTGAAAATCCAAAAAGGGCGGCTTAGGCAAAAATTAAGGCAAGCTCGCAAGGTTGAAAATCTGAAAGGACGACCTTGGCAACAATCAGAGCAAATAAAAGAAAAAAAACTGTAAGCTCGTTAGATCGAAAACCTAAAAAGGCGATCTAGGCAAAAGCTAGGGCATGCTCGCTAGATTGAAAACCTGAAAAGGCAATCTAGGCAAAATTTAGAGCAATGAAAAAATAAAAGAAAATCTCCGTTGAGTTGAGAAGCTGAAAAGACAGTCCGAGCCAAAACATCAGAAGTTCGAATGATCAAGTTTCAATACCCAGTTTGAATCAAATATAGACTCATTGGATACAAGTATCTCGTCTATGATTGATCTGAAGAGTTTCATATCCCTAAGTGAACCGACGGAAAGAAAGAACAAATTCTATGATGAATTTTAGAAAGAAATATTTTGTTCCAATTTCTTTGAGCCTGACTCAAAATCTTTAATATAAAAAGTCAAAATTAAAAGTTAAACATTTATTGCGCTTGCGGTAATCAAGGATTTCAAACTTTCATAACAAGGGCACTTCCTTTTTGTAAAGAGTACAGTTTCCCCCCTTACACTATGGGCATTTATTTTAAAATTATATTCGATTATCCCCAGTGCAATGTTCCTTGTCAAACTAGGGGCATTTTTGTTCTGATGCCTGGTCAATTTCAACCCCAAAGGATAAGGTTAATTTTGAATTAAAGGTTACCCTCTTGATAGCAATTTTGAAAACTCCTCAGATTCAAAGAGAGTTAAAATGTTTACCGGACCTTCATAAAATCCAACTTTTTATTAAAAAAAAATTCAAATGCGAGGTTAATCTCATGTTCGTTCCCAAAAAGAATTAGTTCATTACTCTTTCACTCCGAGTAGGTAGAGTAGAACTTCCAAAAAAAATTAGTTCATTACTCTTTCACCCTGGGCAGGTAGAGTAGGACTCCCAAAACAATTAGTTCATTACTCTTTCACTCCGAGTAGGTAGAGTAGAACTTCCCAAAATAATTAATTCATTACTCTTTCACCTTGGGCAGGTAGAGTAGGATTCCCAAAATAATTAGTTCATTACTCTTTCACTCCGAGTAGGTAGAGTAGAACTTCCCAAAATAATTAGTTCATTACTCTTTCACCCTAGGCAGGTAGAGTAGGACTCTCAAAAAGCTTGGTTCATTACTCTTTCACTCCGAGTAGGTAGAGTAGAACTTTCCAAAAAAAAAATTAGTTCATTACTCTTTCACCCTGGGCAGGTAGAGTAGGACTCCTAAAAAATTAGTTCATTACTCTTTCACTCCGAGTAGGTAGAGTAGAACTTCCCAAAAAAATTAGTTCATTACTCTTTCACCCTGGGCAGGTAGAGTAGGACTTCTAAAAAGCTTAGTTCATTACTCTTTCACTCCGGGTAGGTATAGTAGAACTTCCCAAAAAAAAATTTAGTTCATTACTCTTTCACTCCGAGTAGGTAGAGTAGAGTAGAACTTTCCAAAAAAAAAAAATTAGTTTATTACTCTTTCACCCTGGGCAGGTAGAGTAGGACTCCTAAAAAATTAGTTCATTACTCTTTCACCCTGGGCAGGTAGAGTAGGACTCCTAAAAAATTAGTTCATTACTCTTTCACCCTGGGCAGGTAGAGTAGGACTTCTAAAAAGCTTAGTTCATTACTCTTTCACTCCGAGTAGGTAGAGTAGAACTTCCAAAAAAAAAAAAAAACAAAAATAGTTCATTACTCTTTTACTCCAGGTAGGTAGAGTAGAACTTCCCAAAAAAAATTTAGTGCATTACTCTTTCACTCTGAGTAGGTAGAATAAGACTCTCAAAAAAATATAAATTTATTACTCTTTCACCTAGAGTAGGTAGAATAGGACATTTAACTTTCTCCCAACTTTTGCTCAGATTTGTCTCAAATATCATTCAAATTTTCTCGAGTTTTGTTTTACTCAGATTTTACTCAATTTCACACAGTGCACACACTTGTACTTTTTAGTCAGGGAGAATTCTCTAAAATTCAAGGATCTGATACTGTTAGTGAGAGCTCTCGCTCAAGGACCTAACAATCTTTTAATTCGGGGAGAGCTTTACCCTCAAGGATCCGAACACCCCAACGAATTGCTAAATCAGGCTGCAAAATGAACTGTCACTAGCTTTGGCATTCAGATATCGCACTATCTACCAAAATAGATTTGCTATCTAGTTTGCTTCAACCCTCTGCCAAAGAAGGGCATCTGTAGACACCCCATTTTTGCACTCGCCTGATTAATCAACTCGTCAATCCGATTACAATGATTCCCAATGATGGATGTGTATTCCATTGCTTTATTTTGTTACCAGATGTGTTTCAGAAATCCGGATGAGGTATCTCGAATTGACAAAACCTTAGAAACCACGCTACGCTAGGAAAATACGACCCCAAAAACATAGAAATCATCATCTTGCAGACCAAAAAGAAACTTCACGATAAAAATCACTAAAAAATTACCAAAATACCCCTAACCTCAAAACAACCCTAGAGCCTACGTTACGCTTAGGAAAACTCTCTCGAACACATAAAATAACAAATCGGAACCAAATAAATCATTTCACCAATTTTAACAGAATTTGACAAAATTACGAAAATACCCCTCATAAAGTTCACAATCATTTCACATAAAAATTTTCATAAATGACACAAACCAACATTCTCATTGAATTCCTTACGAAAAACTGATTCTAAAACATCCTAGAACATTAAAACTGACTTGAAACGTGAAAAGTCCTCTCCGGGGGTAAAATGGTAATTTCATAATTTTCATAATTAAAAAATTCGAAATTAATAAATAAAATATTAAATAATTAAAGTGAAACATTGATGAAATTAATTTAAAATTTTGAACCTAAAAAATCGATCAATCGGACTTTCGGGTAAAATTGTTGAGGGTTCGTGGGATATTTCTTTAAGGACCCCTCCATTTGGGTATCCAAAGAATTAAAGAAATAATGGAAGGGGGTTCTCCAAAATTTAAAGTCAATCAAACAAGTAAGTAGTCAAAGTATTAAAGTCAGTCAAGTGGGACTAAAGTCAAAATTAAAGTCAACTAAGCAAGACTGAAGTCAAAATATTAAAAGTCAATCAATTAAGACTAAAGTCAAAACATTAAAAGTCAATCAAATAAGACCAAAAGTCATAATAGAATTCTAATTAAATAATAACTCTATCTAATAGAGTTCTAACTTAAAAACAATTCTACCTAAAACAATTCTAATTAAAACACAATTCTACCTAAAACAATTTTAACTAAAACACAACTCTAATTAAAAGATCTCTAATTAAACACTAACTCTATCCAAATCAACCTTAAAAAAATTCTATAAATAGAGGTGCTCACACCCTATTTTCGTATCAAATCATAAACCCTAAGAGAAGCAGGTCTAGAAGCTCCCCTAGCCCCCCATAAACCCTAGTTTTGGAGCCCCAACTCCTTACCTAACATCCCTCCTTCAATTTTAGTCTAGAAAACACCTAAAATCCCTCCAAAAACACCCCCAAATCCGTAACAAACTTGAAGAGTTCAGATCCAAAAACAAGGAGATACCTTGATCTAGGAGATCCGAAGTCAAATCCGGAAACAAAACGAAGCAAGGGAGTACAGTACAAGGAGCTCTTTTTGTCAGATCTGAGGGAACAAAATCCTTGCTATCAGAAAGGTATGTAATTTTTTTTATTTTTATCTAGGTTTTTAGCAATGTGATATATTTGGGAAGTTAGTAGAGACCGGCTTTGGCCGGGCGGGGTTGGTGCCTAACACCTTCCAACCCCGTAACATGATCCCCGAATTCAGATTTTTTGTGGTAGATTAGTTCTTTTTATCCATGTTAGAGTCAGTTTGGTTCTTAAACCACAATAACTAGGTGGCGACTCCCAAACCTCAAGAGTCAAAAACGGATCCGCTCACCCCGCGGATCGAGGGCGCTTTCAGGTGTGTACAAAACAGGGTAGGGTGTGCCCGGGGCCTTTTTCGAATAAATCAATTCATGGGTCCAAATCAAACCATACAAGCAAAAATATTAAACCATAGAAGTAAAGGCATACATTGATCAAGACAGATTAGAGACATTTCCATATGGTTCAATTCAAGATTAAAACATGCACATTTCCTGCATACATAAATCATGGCAAATCAATCAATGAATATAGCATATGATAATTAATCAGATCCAATCATGACAATAGGCATAAATTATATATATATGTATAGGGTCCCGTTCAGCACCCTAAGCTTTACCACACACTTTAACAAACGTGTTTTGTCTTACATGGGTTAGAAGTTTTGGAATGGGCTGATTTTTGGTGAGGATGATCTCTATGGTGAGGAGATCATCCTCACCAAAATCAGCTCATTCCAAAACTTCTAACCCCATCAAAAATGGTTTACAAAAAATAGACGGTCCACGATTTTTCAACATGTAAACATGGGGGTAAACATTTCGGAATGGGCTGATTTTTGGGGAGGATGATCGTCTAATCATAGAGATCTTCCTCACCAAAAATCAGCCCATTCCAAAACTTCTAACCCATGTAGGACAAAAAATGTTTGTTAAAGCGTGTGGTAAAACTTAGGGTGCTATATATATATATATATATAGAGTGATCTTCGATTGGACTATAAATATATATATATATATATATATATATTTATAGTCCAGATTCTAAAAGGATATGGAATTGAGGATAGAATATTGAATTGTTGAGATGAGGAAAGATGAAATATTTTTTGTTTTTTGTGAAATATATATATTTTATGGTCCAATCGAAGATCACTTCGGGTGATCCTAAATTAATCAAGATTCTAAAAGGATATGGAATTGAGGATAGAATATTGAATTGTTGAGATGAGGAAAGATGAAATATTTTTTGTTTTTTGTGAAAATATATATTTTATGGTCCAATCGAAGATCACTTCGGGTGATCCTAAATTAATCAAGATTCTAAAAGGATATGGAATTGAGAATAGAATATTGAATTGTTGAGATGAGGAAAGATGAAATATTTTTTGTTTTTTGTGAAATATATATATATATATATATATATATATATATATATATATATATATATATATATATATATATATATATATAATTCTCAGAATTTCATCCGCCATAAACACGTGGCATTGGATCATTTTTTCGGGTGCCACGTGGCAAAGTCAATGATCCTTAGTAAGAAAGAAACCTCACCAAACTAGTAAGCCTAGCCCAAGCATTCTTTTTTTTTTTTTTTTTTTTTAAACAAAACTATTACTAATCAAAAAAACTAAAAATGCTACCTAAAAAAATTATGTTGCCACACCAACTACACTTTTGGAATCAGAAGCAAAGTCTTGATGCAATGCTATGAGTAAAAATTGGTGTGACAAATAATAACTCAAAGAAATAAATAAATAAATAATAAAAAAAATTCTCAACATCCCAAGAGAAAGAACTACTAGCAAGTACTTTCTGTTTTTATTTAAAAAAAAGTGCAATTATGATATTTTTTTTGTTTTTAAGCAAATTATTTTTTTTTTTAAAAGACATTCTTTTTTTATTCTTTTATTAAAAAAAACAAAACAAAGAGACTTTTCTTTTATTAGACAAGAATCAAATCTTTTTATCAAACGACTTATACTGGCTTCAGTTTCACAAAGGTAGATTTTGATTAGAGATTTAAGAGTATTAAATATTGTAACTAGTGAGGAGTACATAAAAAAATCTCAACCCCTTTTTCTCTCTCCCATCATATGTGTGATCTCAACTTCATATTCAACTTATTTTCTAACTTTCTATTGACCTCCAAAATACACCATTGTTGGGATAGCAAGAAAGATAGAATGTAACCCATACAGGCGCAATGGTTTCTTTTAGTAAGCGAACCATCCATAGGTCCCTGGACAACATCATCATCGGCTAAGGTACGAATTAACATGAAGCAATCGCAGCAGCACTTCATTAAAAAGCATGAATCTTCCACAATTATCACCCAAAAACCCACTACTTTCGAATTTATCACGTTGACCTTGACAAAGATCGTCCGATTCTCAAAAAATCACCGTTTTGTCTATCCGAGCATGGATCAGTAAAAGAATTCGTAAAGAATACCCCAGGGCGAAAAATTTATAGATCAAAAATTAAGAGCGATGATCGATAGTTAGAAATTTCTGGTTTGGCTGCAAATTGTGGGTTTATTGATCAAGACTTCGATACTGGAAAAAAAATAGGTCTGCTTCAGAAAGCTCCTCCTCTTCTTTTAGGTGGGTGGATCGAAATTGTGAATTTTTTTTTTTTAAAGAAAATATTTTGAAGAATGTGTGAACCGAGTTGGTAGAGTTTCTCTGAGCATGGGAAC
Source organism: Akebia trifoliata (assembly GCF_017979445.1). NCBI lineage: Eukaryota > Viridiplantae > Streptophyta > Magnoliopsida > Ranunculales > Lardizabalaceae > Akebia > Akebia trifoliata. Next base: position 19,097,221 of record NC_141385.1, read on the forward strand.
GAACAGGAGCTCTGTTTGTTTTTGAAATCGCTGCAAATCTAAACATATGAGAGAGAAAACTTTTTTTTCACAGAGAAATCAAAATTTCTGCGTCTTGGGTCTTGACTGTTGGTTGTGCTAAAAAGCCCTTTAGAAACAAAGAATAAGCTCAGTTGTACCATGTGTGAACATAAGGATATATGGGACTGAAGTTTCAAGAATAAGTTGTTCGTGGGAAAGTTAAATACAGCAGGTTCCCTTTCTTTATTTTCTTTCTCTTAAGTTTTTTTTTTTTTTTTATCAATTTCAATTGAATCGGAGAGAAAGGATAGAGAGAGAGAGAGAGAAAATGTCTCTCTCTGTTGTCTTCTTCTCTTCTTATTGAAGAAGAAAATAACAGAAATAAAAAACGCCATTTTCTTTTTGACACACCAACCTTTTTTTGTTTTGTAAAAACGCTGCTGCCTTCTAACAGCACAAAAAAATTCTTTATTATTGTTTTTTTATAAAACATTGCTGCCCTTAACAGCACAAAAATTAACACACATCAGCCCCTCCTTTTAAAAAAAAAAATGTTGCTGCCTCTTAACAGCACATCAAAAATTTTCTTTATTATTATTTTTTACGTTGCTGCCCCTTAACAGCACATTAAAAAAAATTATCACCCTAGCCCCCTTTAAAAAAAAATAATAATAATAATAACTATCAATGGATAGATCATCGTACACTTAATGAATATTAAAAAGAGAAAAAGAAAAAATTAAAAGTTATCTTCTTTTTTATTTTTTATTTTTTATTTTAAACCACAACCTCTATGCATTAACCAACCGATGTCTTGAAATCCTTCACCATTTAAAGTCACCCTAAGTAACTTTCGATTGAACCACAAAAAACCATATACCAAATCAACGCACTCAAAATCGAACTGAATAATTAATTATTGGACCAACAAGTATAATAAAAAAAAAAACTGATATACAAACAATAAAAAGAAAATAAAAAATAAATAAATAAAAAACTAGGTCATTGGCAATGTTCTCATACTTGGGGTTTTTCAAGCCTGATCCTCAATAGTCTCCAGTGGAGTCGCCACTGAAAGCGCCCTCGATCCGCGGGGTGCACGGATCCGTTTTTGACCTTTGAGGTTTGGGAGTCGCCACCTAGTTATTACGGTCTAAGAATTGAATACTGACTCTAAACGGATAAAGAAACTAATCCACTAAAGAAAAATTGAATCTGGGGATCACATTACGGGGTTGGAAGGTGTTAGGCACCAACCTCGTCTGGTCAATGCCGGTCTCTACTTATCCCAAATAAGACTACATTGCTAACAAAAACCTAAATAGAAAAAATAAAAGAGATTTTACCTTCGAACGCAACAGTTTTATTCCCTCAGATTTGATAAAACTACTCCTTGTACTGTACTCCTTACTTCGTTCTGTCTCGGGATCTGATTTCGGATCTCCGAGGCAAGGTATCTCTTCCTTAGATCTGGATTCTTCGAATTTTATTATCGATTTTTATCGTGTTTTTGAAGGGCTTCTAGGTATTTTTCAGGCTAAAATCAAAGTATGGGTGTTAGGTAAGGAGTTAGGGCTTCAAAATTAGGGTTTGTGGGAGGCTAAGGAAGCTTTTTGACCTACTTCTCTTAGGGTTTATTATTTGATACGAAAATAGGGTGTGGAGGCTCCTATTTATAGATTTTTTTAAGGGTTTGTTTAGATAGAATTAGTGTTTAATTAGAATTCTTTTAGTTGGAGTTATATTTTAATTAGAATTCTATTAGGTAGAGTTGTATTTTAATTAGAATTCTATTAAATAGAGTTATATTTTATTTAGAATTCTATTAAATAGAGTTATTATTTAATTAGAACTCTATTAGGGTTTTGACTTTTTGTCTTATTTGATTGACTTTAAGATTTTGACTTTAGTCTTAATTGATTGACTTTAATATCTTGAGTTTAGTCTTACTTAATTGACTTTAATTTTGACTTTAGTCTTACTTGATTGAATTTAATACCTTGAGTTTAGTCTTTCTTGATTGACTTTAATATTTTGGAGAACCCCCCTCTATTATATCTTTAATTCTTTGGACCCCAAATGGAGGGATACTTGGATAAATATCTTGGCAACCCTCAACAATTTTGCCTTAGAACCTGATTGATCAATTTTTTTAATTAAAAATTTTAAATTAATTTTATTAATGTTTCACTTTAATTATTTAATATTTTATTTATTAATTTCAAAATTTTTAATTATAAAATTTGTGAAATTACCATTTTACCCTCGGAGAGGACTTTTCGCGTTTTAAGTCGGTTTTTTATGTTCTAGGATGATTTAGAATCGATTTTTCGTAAGGAATTCAATGGGAATGTTGGTTTGTGTCATTTATGAAATTTTTTGTGTGAAATGATCGTGAACTTTATGAGGGGTATTTTCGTAATTTTGTTGAATTCTGTGAAAATTGGCTAAATGATTTATTTGGTTTCGATTTGTTATTTTATGTGTTCGAAAAGATTTTCCCAAGCGTAACGTAAGCTCTAGGGATATTTTAAGGTTAGGGGTATTTTGATAATTTTGTCATTTTTTAATGATTTTTATCGTAAAGCTTCTTTTTGTCTGCAAGCTGATGACTTCTAAGCTTTTGGGGTTATATTTTCCTAACGTAGCGTGATTTCTACAGTTTTGTTAATTTGAGATACCTCATCCAGATTTCTGAAATATATCTGATAACAAAATAAAGTATTGGAATAATCATCCATCATTGGGAACCGTTGCAATCGGGTTGACAAGTTGATTAAACAGGCGAGTGCAAAAATGGGGTGTCTACAATGGGTACTCAATTTTGAAGTTTGATGACTTTCTAAGGCAATATTTCCCTTATTGATGAATGAATCTCTCCATTTAAGTTCAGACTTCCTCTTATGGTCGATGAGGGATGCTCAATTTTTTTGTGAGGTCTGATGGTTAAATCCCTAACTTGTAGGTGACAAACGTTGACTTTTCTTTGATAAGTTTGCACGTGGTACAGAACTCTAAATTATTTTTCTTCAATTAAGTTTAGTTATTCGTACTGCTGACGAACCCAGTCTGTTTCTAACAATTGACTTTCTATCAAGACCTTGAGATACGAGATTTCCATTTTAACTATTAACGCTGCTTCCATATCATATACTAGAGAGTAGGGAATAACTCCACTGGAAGACTGATAGGCTTATAGTGTGAATGGTAACTTCTCTGACGGATCCTGGTGCGATTGACGCATTTTCCTATTGATTATCTTGAGATTTTTTTTATTGACTGTTTCAACCTTTCCATTAGTCTGAGAACGTGGGGAGATGATTTGTGATGTCGAATCCTGAACTTTGAACACGGAGTAATGACCTAAGCTTTGAAGTACGACCCATTATGAGAGATCAACTCAAAAGGTACCCCCATATCAATTGATAACATGTGCTTAAATGAACTTTTTAACTTGAGATGTAGTGGGATAACACTAATATATTTTCTAACATCTTCTTTGATTCTATCGATATAGACGAGTATCTATTCTGTGTTGAACAATACCCAAGCTTTTACCTAACATACCCTCATATGATCACACGAACAAGTCTTTTGAAATTTCTGAGTATATTCATTATCCCCTCGTGTTCTTCTAGGGATAGGATAGTTTCTATCTGAATTTCTTGGAAATTATTTTTTGTTCTAAGGTTCAATAACCTTTGCTTTCTGATTGAAAGTTGTTGAGCCCAACCCTTATCTTCTTGATCAGGGGAAAAAATATATCCTTGAAGCCAGATTATTAGTTAATTCGTTAATGCGCTCGAGGTATTCAAAATATTTTTTTATCCAATCAAATTCAGATGAGACGACAGACACCTTTATAAACTTGACTCAATAGAAAAATAGTAGACTCGATCTAAAGAAAACATGACATTGAAAAATTGGACTCGAGCTAACTCAAATAACTCATGAAAACTCAAGACAACTACCCACAACGGGCTTGATTAGGATTGAGGACTGAGACATTGCCTACAACCAACAGAATTGAGGCATGGTAATCTTCAGGGAACAACTGGGCGATATTGAGAAATTCTGAGACTATTTCTAACTGTTAAATTGGTACTGACGTTTGTTCTAACTGACTGGACTTACAACCCCAGCTAGACGATGAACGATTGAGCTTAGGTATAATGATAACTCTTAAACCTCATTGAAGGTGAATTTAACTAGTTTCAGTGTTACCCCTTTGATAACATTTTAATGAATCTTAAGATTTTATTGAATTATGTGCACCAATTCATTAAACAATTCATCCATTCAATGATTATTCAAAAGGAAAATAATTTTATTGCATTCTTGAAAATTATTGAAAAATAATGTTTTTATTGAATAATAATTTTCACAAATCTGATTATTTTTTACAATCATTTTTTGTTTAGAGAAACATATTTTGGTAATTTTTCAAGGTCCATGCAAAAAATAGATTTTTAGTAAAAAACATATTTCAAAAATTTTCCATGCAAAAATAGATAATTTTTTTCTTCATTTTCTTTTCTTTTGGAAAATATTTTCTTTTGAAAAATATTTTTTCCAAAAAATATATATTTTTTTAAAGAGCATTTTTTCTGGAAGACACTGTCACTAGAAAACACTTTTTTAGAGAACACTTTTTTCTAGAAAATACTTTCCTTTTGGAAAACATTTTTTTTAAGATGGGTTGAAACTCGAATTAGAAAAGACTTTGATTTCCATTTTGATTTAAATGGCCTAGCCCATCATAATTGTTGGATCGAGATGGATTGGGTCATTATGAATTATTATAAAAAATAGATTCTTTATTGGGTCGGTGCACCCATTTTAATTTTCAAAACAAAATTTTTGTTCCTTGAGGACAACCATACATTCTGATCTCATACATACATTTTGATCTCTTCATTCACATCACTCACACACATTCATCATTCACAAGGTCCTATTCAATAAACAACATGGGAACACCCACGATAAGTTCGAGTCGTGACCTACAGGGGAGGTTTCTAGATTCTAAACTTACTATGTGCAATGCATTTTTATCTGGCTACCCTTGTCCAAATACACCTATATACCTCTTGAGCGTACTCAATCAGACGGTACATGGTGACTTGGTTTGATATACCGTATAGGTGATAATCTAAAACTTCCGTTCACTTCTTTGAAATAAAAAATAGTCAGTTTAATCCCTAGATCAGAGGTGGAGCGCGATGCTTGAGCAAAGGCACTCTTAAATCACCTCTTTTCTAGAATAGATGTAGTCCATCCTCTTATTACCGTAGTACATCGGAGCAGGATCTCGCTTAGGCACTAATTTTGATTAAGAAGTGCAATTGATGTACTTGGATCATCTTTGATATACCTATGGGTATGAGTCAAGAGTTGTAGTTTTCATAAATGGTTTGGCATCCCACAAGGGGATCGACCACGTACTAGTACAACATTGGCAAACGGAACATGTGACTACACGGCTTACAATAGGTCAAAGGTTCAGGTCGCACCAGCCTGGATGCATCGATATACCTTTCAGAGTCACCTGATCAGACGGTACTGATGTCCCAGTTTAATATACCCTAAGGTACGTGATTGGAGTTGTGGTTTTCATGAATGACTTCGCATCTCCGAAGAGACCGGGCCATTCACTAGTGCCACGTTGGCTATATTGGGACATGCAAGCATGCAAAACAGTAAACGTGCATGTGGTGTGTGTAAAACAAGGTGGGGTGTGCCCGGGGCCTTTTCAAACAAATGGGCCTATGGGCCTAATCATACCATCACACATTGATACCATATGAATATTAGCCAAAATAAATACCAATCCAATAACATCATTAAGATCACTAATAAGCACATTAACTATATATATGATCAAGATCAATGGCAAATCAATTAATGAGCATGGCATAGAATAATTGATCAAATCCAAACATTGCAATAGGCATAATTTTTATAATTTTTAAAGTCCAATCAATGATCACTTTGGGTGATCCAAAATAAATCGATATTCCAATAGATGTTACATTGATGATAGAATGATAATTGTTGAGATGAGGAGCGATGAACCCTTTTTTTTTAATTTAAAAAAAAAAACTAGAACCATATCCCAAAAGAAAATCAAAGAGAAAGATCATAGTGCCAAATGAGCTCGTTCTCACAAAATAAATCAGGAACATTAACTATGCTAACACTAGATAAATTCGGATTTTCTGTGAATTAGGAAAATACAATCCGAACTTGCATCGATGATATCTAAGGCTCCCGATAACGAAATCGAGTGAATTCAAGTTTTAAATTAATCTACTCGATGGGATCTACATTTTATTAATAGGTGCCCAGACCTAATTCTGACTAAAATGTTCTGTAAAAACGTTTTAACATTGCTGTCCCAACTTTCATTCAGCAACAATTCCAGATTTACAGATTAATCCGAACTTACATCGATGATATCCAAGGCTCCCGATAACAAAATTGAGTGAACTCAGGTTCTAAATTAATTTACTCGATGAGATCTACATTTTATTAGAGGTGCCCGATAACGAAATTGAGTGAACTCAGGTTCTAAATTAATCTACTCGATGAGATCTACGTTTTATTAGAGGTGCCCAGACTTAATTCTCACTAGAATGTTCTGTGCCCAGACTTAATTCTCACTAGAATGTTTTATAAAAACTTTTTAACATTACTGTCCCAACTTTCATTCAGCAACAATTCCAGATTTACAGATTAATTCGAACTTACATCGATGATATCCAAGGCTCTCGATAACGAAATTGAGTGAACTCAGGTTCTAAATTAATCTACTCGATGAGATCTACGTTTTATTAGAGGTGTCTAGACTTAATTCTCACTAGAATGTTCTGTAAAAATATTTTAACATTACTGTCCCAACCTTCATCATTCCATCCTTTTCATATGTTAGTTTGAATATTTCATTATTCAGGAATCATCAAAAAGTGACCCTTAATTGGACAAAAATACAATACTCAAAATCATCCACAATCAAATCACAAAAATAAATAAATAAATACATAAATAAACAAATAAAAAATAAAATAAATCGAACTAAATAATAAAAAAAATAGGTCATCTTGGCAATGATCCCATACTTGGGGTTTTTTTAAGTCCGATCCTCAGTAGTCCCCAATGGAGTCGCCACTGAAAGCGCCCTCGATCCGCGAGGTGCGCGGATCCGCTTTTGACCTTTGAGGTTTAAGAGTCGTCACCTAGTTATTACGGTCTAAGAACTGAATATTAACTCGAAACGGATAAACAAACAACTAATCTACTAAAAAAAGTACTAAGTCTGGGGATCACATTACGGGGTTGGAAGGTATTAGGCACCAACCCCGCCCGGTAAACGTCGGTCTCTACTAATTTCCAAATAAACTACATTGCTAAAAAGACCTAAATAATAATAAAAAAATAAAAATAGTCACCTTTTTCGAATACAACGATTTTGTTCTCTCAGATCTGATAGAACAACTCCTTGTACAGTACTCCTCGCTTCGTTCTGTCACTGGATTCGTTTCAGACCTCCAAGGCGAAGTACCTCATTCTTAGATTTGAATTTTTTTGATTTGTTTATGGATTTCTAGATATTTTTGAAGGGTTTCTAGGTGTTTTTTGAACTAAAGTTGGGGTATGGGTGTTAAGTAAGGAATTAAGGCTTCAAAATTAGGGTTTATGGGAGGCTAGAGAAGCTTTTTGACATATTTTTCTTAAAGTTTATTTTTTGATACGAAAATAGGTTGTAGGGACCCTTATTTATAGATTTTTTAAAGTGTTTTTTAGATAGAGTTAGTGTTTAATGATAATTATTTTAGATAGAGTTAGTGTTTAATTAGAATTATTTTTAAATAGAGTTAGTGTTTAATTATAATTACATTAGATAGTTTTGTAGTTTAATTAGAATTCTATTAGATAGTTTTAGAGTTTAATTAGGTTTCTTTTAGATAGTTTAGAGTTTAATCAGAATTCTTTTAGATAGTTTTTTAGTTTAATTAAAATTCTATTAAGGTTTTGACTTTGGTCTTATTAGATTGATTAGGATTTTGACTTAAGTCTCACTTGATTGACTAGAATTTAGGGTTTTGACTTAAGTCTTACTTGATTGACTTGACTTTAGGATTTTGACTTAAGTTTTACTTGATTGACTTGAATTTTACTTAGGATTTCAATTTACATTAATAAATATTTTAATTATTAATTTCAGAATTTTTAATTATTAAAATTGTAAAATTATCATTTTACCCTCGAAAAGGACATTTTACATTTTAAGTCATTTTTTAATGGTCCAAGATGTTTTGGAATCGATTTTTTGTAAAGAATTCAATGGTAATATTGGTTTTTGTCATTTATGAAATTTTTTATGCGAAATGGTCATGAACTTTATTAGGGTCATTTTCGTAATTTTGTCAAATTTTGTGAAAATTGACAAAATGATTTATTTGATTTTGATTTGTTGTTTTATGTGTTTGAAAGGATTTTTATAAGCGTAATGTAGGCTCTAGGGATGTTTTGAAGTTAGGGGTATTTGTGTAATTTGATTATTTTTTAGTGATTTTTATCGTAAAACTTCTTTTCGTTTGAAAAATGATGATTTATATACTTTTTAGAATCATATTTTCCTAGCGTAGCGTGGTTTAGTTTTGTTAGTTTGAGATATCTCATCAGAGTTTTTGAAACATATCTGGTAACAAACAAAGCATTGGAATAAACATCTATCATTGGGAACCGTTGCAATCAGATTGACGAGTTGATTAATTAGGCGAGTGCAAAAATGGGGTGTCTACACACATGTTGATATTTATCCTAATATTGATGTTGATGATGATAGTATCCCTACATTTACTGCACCATCACGCAAGAAATCTAAAAATTTTCAATCCCATTCCAAACGATAAAAAATGACGAATGCAACTATGTGGGGACAATAGATTAATCGTTTGATTGAAATAGTTTCGTCGAGGACGACCATAAGTAATGCACCACCTCTGCCACCATCTACACAATTTGGTAGCATTAGGGAGTGTATTAATTTGTTAGATGCAACAACAGAAATCAATCCTAATAGTAATTATTATCGGTTTGCATTGAAATGATTTAATATGAAGAAGGAGTACAAGAAAATTTGGTACATGTTGCGAACTGACGAACTCCGTATTGGGTAGTTGGATGGAGAGATGGAGGATGCTCGAGTTAATCGTTTTAAGTAGTATTTATATGATTTTTTTATATATATGTTTATTGCCATCTTTCATTGATGGTTGTGACTATATCCCACCCTTATGGTGGTATATTATTGATAATGCATGTTTATTTTTTTATGTTTTGTGTGGATTGGGTAATATGTTCGTTATGTGGTGAATGTTATTGATAATGCCCGTTATGTGGTGAATGTTAAACATGTCTATTGTGTTATTTAAGTTATTTGAGTGTTATGGTTTTGATTTATATAATTTGTAGTTGTGTATTTATATAGACTTATAAATTTCGATGATGATATTTTCACACACGATGATATGTCCAATAACGATGAATTTCATGATGTGAATACCATAGATGACGATTTATCATTAGATATTTTGGTAATAGGTGTCGTTGTTGTAATACAACAATACATTGACACCTTTATTTATAGGGAACCACATGGGAATTCTGTTAATATTATAGCAGATTATATGCGTGACATCATTGATGGACATGGTAACTGTAGACATGAGAATGTTCATCTTTGAACCTCAATGCTATATTGTTTGGAGTCGCTACCATTCTTTTTTGGAAATGGGTGTGAATGGGCACCCGAATCAATTTTTTAAAAACCATTTTTTCCATGGCATTGTAGTGACTCTCATTTGTTGGAAATGGCAAGGTCTACCTAAGATCTAGGTAAGGAGGTCCGGTTAGAGGATGGGGAAGGTGTTAGGCACCCCATCCTCTCCACCAAAGGTGGTTACCTTGCTTGGCCATTTTATTTTGTAAAATCTTAAGAAAATAAATATTAAAATGCATGATAAGGGTGGTGTGTGCATTGGAGTGAAATGTTCCCTTAACAATGGATTTTGATTTTCAACATGACATTAAGGGCATTCTATGGAAAAGAATGACCCATGTAGTCACATTAAATTTATGAATGTGAATGTAGGTTTGAGCTTTTAGAGAGATTCTATGATGGAGTTCCCTTGAAGTCACAACCTGGATGCATGTATGCATGGCTAGAAACTTAGTGTTTCACCCCATCAAGAGGGTGACATATTTCTTCATCATTGCCATGCATAAATGAGTGTGTGTATTGTGTACAAGATGATGCATGAGATTGGGGTGAAAAGGGCTTCAGCCCCCATCATTTTGATCGAACCTTAGTCCAATCTACCGGGGATGGGAGAGGGTATACATTACATCTTAGGGATTTTTAAAAATAAAGAAAAGAGAGGGTTAGAAGAAGAGAATGCAAACTTTGAAATAAGTAAACTACATCTTAAACCCCATCTTGTCCCTTGATGAACTTGAACCTTGAAAGATAGACTTGAAAGTTGAATGAGATGGTTGAGGGTTGAGTGGATTGAAGTTTAGAAGATGAGAGAGTGAGTAGAAATTTTGGTAGAGTTTTAGGTTGAGAGATGGGGGCTTGAGAGCATGAATTGTTCTTAAAAAATGAGGGTATTTATAGAGTTTTTGGAGGACTTTTGGGGACAAAGTGGTCCAACCCTAAAAATAAAGAAAATGGACATGGGGTTTAGGTATTTCTTTTTGAATTTTTCATTTGTATGAGGGAAAAGATGACATTTGTGAGGAAATCCTAAAAGTATTATTTGATCCTTGATTTTTTTGTAAATAGAAGTGAGAGAACAAAAGTACTTTTGGGAGGGTGAATAAGGAAGTAACATGTGTAAAGGTGGAGTGGTAGGTAAAAAGTAGATCTTGGTTCATTTGTAAATAACAAATAAAGCAAGGGTGGAAGTATAATTTTGAAATGGGCCAATGGGAGAACAAAAGTTCTTTTGGGAGGGTGAATAAGAGAATGACATGTGTAAAGGTGAAGTGGTAGGTGAAAAGTAGATCTTGGTTCATTTATAAATAACAAATAATGCAAGGGTATAAGTATAATTTTGAAATGGACCAATAGGAGAACTCCATGTATGTACTTGAATATTCCCACCTTTTGAGGGCATAATGGGAAGTTCTCTTATCTTTGTGGATTATTATCAAAGACCAAATAACCTTTTTGGTTTGACTAGACCTTTTGAGAAGGACATTCTTGAATTTTCACAAAAGGGAAGTTGACCCTCCAATTAGATGATACATTGGGTATTGGGGGCTTATGAGGTATCAACATGTGTCATCATATGAAGATGTGAGAGAATGGACTTGGAGTGGGCTTGGTGTTGGGCTTGGGTTTGGGTTAGGATATAGACTTAGGTTTGGGTTAGGACATAGACTTGGGTTTGGGCTTAGGATGGACTTGATTTTGGGTTTGGGATATGGACTTGGGTTAGGATATAGGTGATGGACATAGGTTTAAAGTGGATTAGGGACAAGGTATGGGCATGCAATGATATCAGATGCAATAAGTATGTATGCATGCATGAATAATGATGCCAAGTGGCAATGTGGGTCCATTGAGAGGTTTAAGTCTAACTCGGAATCAATTTGAGAAAATTTGGATTTTCCTAACGAGTTCGTGCAAATTGGGGTGTTTACAGTAACATATGCAATGCTTTATTTAGGATGGAAGGACATGTTTTCCTAAATTTGTGTGACATATTAGAAGGCAGGGGTCTTTTAAAAGATGAAAAGAAGATTGCGGTTCAAGAATTTCATAAGGAAGCATGCAATTACAAATGAAGAATTCTTATATTTCGAGGACGAACAAATTGTAAAATATGAAGGGGTGCACTTGAACATAATAATAATGATGAGCCTGTAGATCGTCAATCTTGTGTTACCATGGAGATGACAAGGATTGAAATAACTAATGCATTATACGTTGTTTATAATAGAACTTAATAGCTTTAATCTATTTTGGATTTGTTTTTAATGAAAATTATATTTTTCTTTTTATATGACATTGTAACACTTTTTATTTGATAAAATGTGGCATGCTTATAGTATTTATGGTACAATATTTTTCTCCTTGTTGTTCTTGTAGCCTAATGATGTAACCATTTACTGCTTATATGAAGGAAAACAATGCAATAATTTGATTTTAATTACAATGTTAATAGTAATATTTCTCCTTCAATGATGATGAAGTAAAATGGCTTGTGTATGTGATGTTATGTGGATATTGGAATATGTATAAGATGTCATGTAAATATTGGATTGTGTATGAAATACTAATGTGTATGGGATATTATATGGATATTGGATTGTGTATTATGCATGTATTTTTTTTTTTAGAAAAATTTTAAATGTCCATTTTTAAGAGGAGATGGTGCTGAAATTTTGATAGAATTATAAAATTTATAAATTTTTCTAAAGTAAAATAATTAATTTTTTAATATATATATATATATATATATAGTGTAATCATATATTTTGTCATTTTTATTACAATGTTAGTAGTAACATTTTTTAAAGTATGTTGATATATGTATTATGTACTTTTTTTGAATGTTAATGTGTATGGAATGTTGCGTGGATGTTAGATTGTGTATTATGCATGTATTTTTTTTATCAAAAAAATTTCATGTCTATTTTTAATAGGAGATACTGTCGAAATTTCGATAGAATTATAAAATTTATAAATTTATTTAAATTGAAAATAATTATTTTTATAATTTTTTAATATAAATTTATTATATTTATATATATTTAGTGTAATTATATATTTATTAAGGTATTTTTGTCATTTTTAGTGCATTCTAAGTGCATTATCAACATGAAGGGTATTCTGGTTATTTTATCAGAATCCAGCAATAAAAAACTATCAAACGAACAGGCTTTTCCGACTTCTGTGCTTATGTAACGAATAAATTTCTGCTGGATATGATTTTTCAGGCTTTGAGCTTCTGCTTCTTTTAGAAGCCAATTTCTGTAAAGAACATACCCTAAACGTCAAGGTGCTAATAATTGCTCTCTCTTCTAAGTAATTTGTGACCTCCAATCTATTCCCAATTGCTTGAGTTGATTCGAACCCAACCAAAATTTAAAATAATGTTCCAAATGATCTCGATCGTAATCTTTAAACCTAAATATACTATCTATTTTATTATTTATTCCAAATTAATAGGTTTTGGGTTTTTCTATTTGCACCCATCATTTATAGTGTACCCACTTGCATTTATACACTCCTAAAAAAACATTTAAATGGGTGCACTAAGTGTAAACAATGGGTACAAATAGAATGACTGTAATTTTTTTTTTTGTTGAACCAGAGATTAGTAGATCACTCACAAACAATTAAAAAAGGAATCAACTAGTTGCATACCACCAATAACTGGTTGCACACCAACCTTAAAAATTCATTCTTATTTTTTATAACCTCTATTTTAACTTACTAATGACACTTCATTATTGGTGTCGTGGCTTTGTCTAATTTTGCTTGTGTAAAATGTTAGCATACTTGTCATATGACCAAGTATTTCTTATAAAAATTATTGAAACCAATGATAATTTATGTAAGTATTCTTGAAAAAGAACCAAAAATAAAATAAATAAAGTAGTGCATTTTTATTTAAATTTTGAGTGCAATCATCCAAATGCAAAGGAATATATTTTTTTAAAATAATAGAGTGCAAATAGCAGTAGGTGGTGTGCAACTAGTTGATCCCACTAAAAAAAAAACATGAAGACTGATCCAAACTCATTGTCTCGGCCGAGACGACATGACTCGACTGAGTCAACTCGAGTTCGTAACACATGGACTTTCCAAATCCAAATGGGATTCTGATCCTGATACTTCAAACATAAATACCGGTGGGACCCACTCCACTACCGGTGTCGCGTAGGCTGCAGATGGCGCAGCCAGAAAACATGTCCTCTTTAAAAATCCAATAAAAAACTCTGCAACTCTCTCTCTCTCAAGTCTCAACCCAATATAAGTCCTTCCAAGCTTTGAGTTTTTTAATAAAAGAAAAATGGTGTTCCCTACACTCCTCTCTAAATCCTGTTCGTCCATTGCAAGATCAAGATCAAGATCAATAGCATCAGCAATGTTTCAGAGATGGATGAGCAATGTTCCAGAAAACACAGTGTACGGTGGACCTAAGCCTCAAAACCCTAATGAAAGAGTAACCCTAACTCACTTGAAGCAGAAGCACAGAAAGAGAGAAGCCATAACTATGGTGACTGCATACGATTACCCATCAGCGGTTCACCTTGATGAGGCAGGGATAGATGTGTGTTTGGTGGGTGATTCAGCTTCGATGGTCGTTCATGGGCACGATACCACTCTCCCTATTTCCCTCGAAGAGATGCTCGTCCATTGTCGCTCTGTCGCTCGCGGCGCCAAACGACCCCTTCTTGTTGGTGATCTTCCCTTTGGTACCTATGAATCTAGCACTTATCAGGTAATTTCTTTCTTTTTTTTATTTTTTTATTTTTTTTCATTTTAAATGTGTGTGGTTTTTTTTTTAGAGTTTCTATCTCCAAAACAACTAATATAAAATTTGGGAATCATAGTAATACTCCACTGCAAAATTGGCCCTATTAGGGCCATCCCCAACAAAAAGCAAGATGGGGTTTACCCCTTCACCCCATCTTGCCATTAGAGAAGATGATTGTGTTTTTATAGGGAGAAATTGGCGTTATCAGGGTTATCCCCACAAAATGCAAGATGTTTTTACCCTTCACCCGATCTTGCCATTAGAATAGTGAGTGTGAAATGTCTAATATACCCTTATAAAGATGAAATGCCATCATCTAAATTACCCTTTACTTTTTCATCCATCTCATGGTTCTCCACACAAACTTACTCAACCCAATTCAAAAATAAGAACCCTAGATGTCTCTCTTTAAATCGTCTTATTTGCTCATTGACTTTCAACCCAACCTGAGAAATTAGAACCCTAAATTTTTGTTTGTCATCCTCTATCAATCTCAATCAAGAAAATTTGAGCTAAAACATGATTTGCATTAAAATACTAGATCAATCTTTGTTTGTTCCTCTTTCTCGATTAAGAAAATTTGAGGAGAATCCTGATCCACAACCCTCTTGATCTACAATTATATATTTTTTCTTGTCGTCCCTATTTTTGTGATATTATTAAGAAATTCAAGGGCAATTTTCGTCACTTTCAAAATGACTTTACCTCTGTATTGTAGTTCAATATCTTAAAGAACACCTACATTTGGTCCTATAGATCATTGGAGGCTTATAGAGAAGGAAACACATGATAATTTTTTCTTCTAAAAAGATTACCCATATAAGTCAATTTGTAATGGTAAGCGCTTTGTGATTAAAACAAATTTTATTGTAGAGGGGTTTGCCCTATATATACTATATGTGATTAAACTGGTTTAGTTGTTGCAATAAGGCTTAAAATTCTATCAAACTTTTGACCGTCTTCTTTGTCAAAATTAAAGTGGTTTACTTGTTACATATGTGGAGTTGATGTAGATCGATGTTTCTATATTGATATCTTAAAAAATACATGAGATTGGTGTAAGTTCCCAGAAGGTACAATAATTGATAGTCAATGTATAAGTGAAAGTATCCAGGCCTATGGGCTTGACTAATACGGGTCAGGCAATTGGCCCCTTAGAGCACCATATCTCACCCAAATCCTCCCGGTACATGCAACCCCTCAAACCGCATATACTAGGTAAGTTGGGATAAATCTTTGTGGGTGGCAAACAATTGGCCTCTTAAAGCACCATATATCACCCAAATCCTCTGGGTACATGTAATACCTCACAAACCACACATACTAGGTAAGTTGGGATAAGTCTTTGTGGGTGGCCAACAAGGGGGCTTGAACTCAAGATCTCTCCCTTTTTGGAGGGAGGCCATGGCCATTACGCCTAACACTCGTTGATTAAAAGAGATCTTATATGTCATATCGATGGAAATAAATCTTTGTTTAAGATACTTGTTTAATTTCAAATGCAAGGTGGTATTGAAGACATATTCATCGCATGTGAAGTCTGCGTCGCTTTGAGAATTGTTGGGGACATCAAAGCTTGACGAGTAAATTTTATTTTATTTATTTAATTCTCTGTTTTAGGTCTTTATTTTCATGTTTTTTGGGCTTATTTTCATGTTTTATTGGTCCATGATCTTAGTATAGTGTTTAAGGGTAGTTTTGTAAATTTTGTTTGTCTTTTATTTAAGTTTATAAGGATTGAAAATTTAAGAGAGAAATTATGAAAATTAGGTTATTTCATTTGGTATTTTAGTTTTATTAGAACTCTTGGTTGATTTTTATTATTTATAGATTGTATTAGGGTTAAATTAATAGTTGATAAATGAATAAATTTTTTTTTTTCAGTTTTTTATCATTTGGATGTTAGTGCATTCAACGTGGTTGATGCCATGGATCATTGAGATGATTCCAAAATAAATATATCATTTTTTTCTTTAATCTTTTTCTTATTTTCTATCTCCTTTTTCAATTCATCTTTTGTACAATTTTTTTTTTCTTTATTTGTGAGAGATCAAAAAACCATTAAGAATCCTTTAATCCTTTCTAGAAACCAATCTATAAATTCTGTTTTCTTGATTTTTCAAGAAATCTTGAATTCTTGATTCTTGAAACCTACAAACTTCAACTTTTAATCCTTTTCAGATTTCCTTAACTTTTAATCCTTACCCTATAAATTTTAACATTTAATCCTTTTTCTCTACCCTACAATAATTGCAAAAAATTTCAGTTTACCTTTTGAGTTTACCCTATCCCAACTCAAATCCTTACCCAACAAATTAAATTCCCTAACCACCAAATTTTCTCTTCTCCCTTCACCGTCCTGCATCGTTGGTTGTAAGTCCAGTGGGAAAAATCAAGAATGAGCATCCATTGATATATTGATCTAACCAAATCTAACAGTGAAAAGTGCCAAAAACTAAACCTTCATATGAGACCAAGGATTAGGTGGAATAGAAGTGAACTAATAAAAATAGAGGGGTAGTTTTGTTAGTCTATTTTTATTAGTTCAAGTTGGGCTTGGTCAATGTAAAAGGAGGCAGGAATAGATGTTTTTGAATGTAGGGAGTTTTCGTAATTAATGAGGGAAGTAAATATAAAAGTTCTCTGATAAAAACAAGACAAATCCATAAAGCATATATGTTTTTTTACTTGGACAAATGCAGAGAGGCTCTGATTGATCTTTAATTGGTCAAATTCACGGGGTGATGATGCAGTTTCAATTATGAGCAGGCAGTTGATACGGCAGTTAGAGTGCTTAAGGAAGGAGGCATGGATGCAATTAAATTGGAAGGAGGCGCTCCTTCTAGAATATCAGCGGCAAAGGCTATTGTTGAGGCCGGAATTGCAGTTATGGGGCATGTTGGGCTTACCCCTCAGGCTATTAGTGTTCTTGGGGGATTTAGGCCTCAAGGGAAGAACATTGCCAGTGCCATCAAGGTCTTTGAATCTCTCTCTCTCTCTCGATATATATAACCCCATCAAAAGTGGTTTACAAAAATTGGATGGTTCATGATTCTTCTACTTGTAAACTGGGGTTAGAAGTTTCGGAATGGGTTGATTTTTGGCGAGGATGATCTTCTCACCGTAGAGATCATCTCAAAGAAGTCAGCCCATTCCGAAATTTCCAACCCATATATTGAAAAATTATATATATATATATATATAGGGTAGCGTTCAAGGGCAAACTTTTTAGCAAACTTTTTGGCAAAATCTTTTTCAAAACATGGGTTAGAGGTTTTGGAATGGGCTGATTTTTGGTGAGGATGATCTCTACGGTGAGTAGATCATCCTCACCAAAAATCAGCACATTCCAAAACTTCTAACCCATGTTTACCCGTTGAAAAATGGTGGACCATCCATTTTTTGTAAACTATTTTTGATGGGGTTAGAAGTTTTGGAATGGGCTGATTTTTGGTGATGATGATCTCCTCACCATAGAGATCATCCTCACCAAAAATCAGCCCATTCCAAAACCTCTAACTCATGTTTTGAAAAATGTTTTGCCAAAAAGTTTGCTAAAAAGTTGGCCATTGAACGCCCCCCATATATATATATATATATATATATATATATATATATATATATATATCTAAGTCAAGGCTAGTCAGTGCAGGTTGTGGAGACAGCTATTGCTTTGCAGGAGGCGGGATGCTTCTCGGTTGTTCTGGAATGTGTGCCTGCACCTGTCGCTGCGGCTGCAACTTCAGCCCTCCGAATTCCGACTATTGGCATTGGGGCAGGCCCATTCTGTAGTGGCCAGGTTAGTTCATTCTCTACTTCTTACTATTACTTGTAAAGAACAAGTTGTTCTATGCTTTATTCTTTTACCCCATAAATAGAAGGGTATTGTCACTATCAGGAGACAACTTGACAATTTCTTGCATTGATATATCTATATATATATATAGATATTAGTTATGTCTTAAAGATTACTCAAAACAATAATAGCTTGGAAATTATTAAAGAATACCCATCTTAAAGTCATCGTACAATGTGCCATCCCTCTAGTTGAGGGAGAGCACAGGTAGAGAAAATTAAGACCAGAGTTCCAAAATCAGTAATAAAATGTTTCAGGACTAGAGAAAAATATTTCCCAACATGGGAAGTGGTTGACCACATAAATGGAAAGGGGCTGCAGAAGTGCCACACCCACATGGATAGAGTGATGGAATCCAAAATATTTCGGATATGAGTACTTAGATGAGTGCAAGAGGAGCTAGTTATTGGTTTGTATTAGTAACCGTGAATACTAAGCGTTATAACTTAGTCATTGCTTTGTGTTTGCTTTTCCCTCAGTTTTATTTTATAATCGTGCCCACTTTGTTAATTGAGTGTCTCATTCTTGATTACATCAGTTGTAATGTGCCTTCGTATAAGTTTTTTTGCATCTCTGTGGTATCTGAGAATGATAGGTAGATCTCTTTTTCTTTATTTGGTGTTGATTTGTTTGGTGCTGCTCTTCTTGAGAAAGTAACAACACAATAAAGTGCAAATCCATTGAACTCTTGAATATGTACAAGTGGACATTAGAATCTTCGGGGAGAGCATCAATACTAGAAACTAATTTGCAAATACTCTTCAGATGTACTATTTCTTTTATTAAACTAAGTTTTACTAGAAGCCATCTCTAATGTTAGATAGCTCCTTGTATACCATTATGTGCTCTAGTGAGTTGTAATTTCATTAGACAAAATGTTTTTTCATGCAAATCCCAATCTTATAATAACTCAAATTCTAATTTAATTAAAATAATATTTAAGGACCACAATACCCTTCTTGGGCCTAAAACATGTTAGTAATAAAAATATGTGGCCCATTTAATTAAAGTGATGGTCCACCCTTTAATAAGAGAAAATAAAAGACATAAATAATGCCTACTAAATATAAAAAAGCGCATAGTAATAAAATATCAAAAAAAAAAAAAAACGCTACGAAACTCCAAATTGACTAGACTAGACACTAATGCAACCAAAAATCTTCCATCCAAAGTGCTAATGGTCTCCTCCTTTGGTAAACTCTGTATGGCTTCACGATGTCCTTATCGCAATGTCTTTGTTTTTATCACTATCTCCATAATAATTTTCTTTATCCTTATCTATGTCTTATCCCAGTTCTTGGGGTTGACAATGTCAAGCCCTGAAATCCCAACATGAATCCCTATGATTCATCAGTTAGAATCTCGAGGTGTGAGGTAACCAATCACACAACCTGCTAGAACATTCACAAGTAATAATATTAATGGAAAAGAAAATATACGTAGCGGAAAATCATTTAACTAACATCAATACAAGAGTCTAGAGTAAACGGAACAATCATCAAACACTGATATCATCAAAATTCTCAATCTCATAATACATTAGATTACAAAAATTTCTAAACTAACATGTTCTTTATCTACAAGAAAAACTGCTAGATCCCTCTACTAATCCTCAAAGACACGGCGGTAGCAAGACATTAATCTGATCCTCCTTAAGGACCTCCTCAAAGAATGGCTCCTCAATAGCTTAATAATCTGTAAGGGGAAGGATAGGGTGAGTAACAAGGGAGTGTTACTCAGCAGGATAAATGTTATTCTAACAGTGAGTCATACATGCATGAGTAATCACCAGAACAGTTAAGTAATGCAAGTTTTTCATAATTTAGCATACGATAAATGTCTAAGCATACTCAATAAATAGTTATAAAAAGTTACAATCTATCATTTCTATCATTTAAAGTAACCTATGCATTTTTCAAATGTAAACATCTATCAACATTACAAAATAAGGAAAAGATACATAATAACAACACGGTGGTGTAGTCGATAAGAGAGCAGAGGAACACGCGGATATAATTGCCACTTCCAATTTGATGTGGAATCCCATCGTTATAATCTGATTTTGTGGCCAGTTTAGCATACCACAGTTGGATGACCATTTATCCCACCCAGACTGGTCGTTGACCAAGAACCCAATACTGAGTTCAATTAACGGTGAGGTCGACCGTTTGACTACTACAGACTAACAGTGATCACTAACTAGCCTAGGAGACCTATCGTGTCGAAGCCTATCAAGAGGCAATACATGTGAACCGCCTACTTCTACACTATACAGAGACCGCCTTTACATACAACGTTCCCTAAGAAACAAGTAGAATAAATTCCCGGATCTCATAAGCTGTAATATGCTCTAAGGTATCCCATATTATCGAAGAGTATATGACATCTAGCACTATCTTAGATTGACTCGCCGCTTTCAGATACACAGTAACGTGTGGGTTTTCTACGAACCTTTTCTGGTAAACAAAATAGTTTATTTTGTATATAGTATATCATTTCTTTTAATCGGTAAAATACAAACAAGGTCTGGTAGTGCCCTCCAATGACAATCATCTGTAATTTCCATCCATCAACCATCTCATCCCTCTATCTATCTATCACGTTTTACGTGGCATGGCCACTACGTGGAACTGGAGGTACTGTCGTATCAATCAGTCGAGAACATACGTTTTCTCTATCCATCTATCAATCAAATCAATCAATCTATCCTTTAATTTCCTACATATCTATCCAAGTAATTTCACCTTTAAAGTAATTTGAAACTCATAAGACATCAATCAATTCTATTTGATGATTTTTATTGAGTCGAAAAACTCGAAAAACACGATAAAATCATAAGACATAAAAACTGAAAATCTGTGAAAATTTGACTAAGTGTTAAAAAAAATGATTTTTCAAAGTTGTCGAAATTGAAAACGAGGTGTTGTTTGTACATGAAAGCTCTCGACAACATGAGAAACACTATATAATTTTTATTACTTAATTCAAAGGAACGCATAAGATATCGCGTTTTGAAAATTGGGCGAAAACGTCAAATTTTACGTTTTGTTCTTCAAACCAAAAATCACATTTTGATATGATGAGATTTTGATCTTAAAACCATTCCCAATGTTTCAAAATGGGGAGTAAAATTTTAATTTTATTAAAGAACTCAAAGTAAATGTTTTTAATGAAATAAAGATAGGAAATGGGTATACATACTATATGGAAGTAAAAAAAAAAAAATTGGAAGTAAAATCAACATTTGGATTTATTTATTTATTTTTTTCCGAATTGTTGATTTTTCATCGAAACAAGACCAAAATTGACCCAAACCTTATACTACTCATAAAATGCATAAAATACATCAAATGAACTAAAATAAATAAAAAATAACCATGCAAACATGATCCAATACGTTCAAATATGTATAAATGTAATGAAACAATTAATCTATCAAAGATCGCATGAATTTTGTATGAAATTATTGCATGACTAGAAGGTAGAAGGGAAGACAACCTACTTCGAGCTATTCTCTATGGTTTAACGAAGTCTAACGATCACCTCAGACCGATCTCAAATATTTTCCTCCGATGAAAATCGACGTTTCTAGCGTCCACACGTAACCCTCGACAAGAGGAATAACTTTCCTTTTTGCGGCAAAGCTCGAATCGTTCTTGTTTGGCGTAGATCTAAGTTGTAAATCTCGAGGAAAAAGGGTTTAGTTTTGTTTGGAGGGAAAAATAAGAAAAATCAGATTTTTCTAATTAAAGATTAATATTTATAACTTAAGTTGGGACATACGCGTCATTTCGTGAATTATTTTTTTTGAATGCCGATTTGGACATTCTTATACTCTATTTCGGGTGATTTTTCGACACGAATCTAATGGTATGATCGGATTCCTCAAATTATATCTCTAAAGTGTCGTTTATTAATTTGATAATTATTTGATGCAAAACTCGAGGATTTAATAATTTTTTCGATCAACTTTTGATTAAGTCGTGCTTACAGGCTAAAGTATGTTTCTCGACCCTTTTGAATCTATTGGTGAAGTTAATTTTTCTCAAATGTTGGAAATTAAGGATCTATACTTTTGAATCAACGTAAAAACTTAAAATTCTTTCCTTGAGATACATATTAAGATTTTCAGGTCATTACAAACAACATCTGGCTATTTCATTATATCTTGAGCCATATTTGCAATTAGAGCATTTATCTTCGTTGCACATTCCCCCACCATCTCAATCGATTTTCTTTTACTATGTATGATGTTTGAGCTTAAATTCCCTTGAGTGTACGTGTGGGTAAAAATCAAAAGTTTCAAATGGATCAAGCATCCTAGACCGTTAGTTTGCCTTGGGACCCTTTAGTTGCTTCCACTTGATAACATTTCGACGACCTGGTTGAATCACTCATATTCTTGGTTTTATCGCATTCCCTGATTGGATACTTGGCCTGACATCATGTTTCAAGATTAACTCTTTGCGTGTCTTGGTACATATTAGCTCATCTATTCAACATTTATGGAGGTAGATCTCTCTGGATGCATGCATTCAACTTTGGCCATGAAATGACTTTGTTGGTTTGCATGCTTTGTGCCCTAGCCCCTTGGGAGCTCCCTTGTGGAATGTGACTTTACATCTTGGGGTGACTTACATAGGTTGCGACACATGTCAATTTTATGTTAGCTTGTCAAGTCATGTGTCTTCAAGTATAACTTTTCTTGGTTGATTGGCTAGTCTTTACCGTGTCTTGATTCATGTTAAGCGGTTTTTGTTTGGCTACTAGTTTTTCTCCATGCTCACTTTGTTTCTCTATCATCTTTAGTTTTTGTCAATATTTGGAGATGTTTACTTAGGATGTGTCGGTTTGATTTTGCTGCAAAGCGCCATCCTAGGTTTTTTCATAGAATGGAGGTCCTGGCTATATAGCTTTGACTTGGACTCGGGATCTGATTCGTGAAGACTTAAGCTTTACAATACCCATTTCTTATTGTTTGTCCTAGTGATGTAGATAGGCTTGCCGACACTTATGATTGAGTTAAGATGCGTTGAAGAAAGAAATCAGCAACATTAATCGAATCAAATCAGTCAAAATAAAGTCAACTTAATTTGATTGAGTCAACTCGGTCCAATCTTTGACCAATCCACAAGACCTAGTCCAACTTCTCGTAAGACTCTTTCTTTTATTGAGTTTATATTTGTAGTTGTTGACATAGTCCTAGTTAGTTTCTATTTCAATTTTAGAAACTTTCTTTTCCTAGTTAATTTCTAATTTGTTTTATGTTTACTTTTTTAAAATTCGTTTTTATTCTTTAGGTTATAATTAGAAGTCTTTTTAGATGTCCAAATTGAGTTCTAATAAGATCAGAAGGTTAGTAATATGTTATAGATAGATTATGAAGTTACTTTTGAGTATTTTAGAGGGTTTCTAAGTTGTTATGAAGGAGTTATCTATATAAGGAGCTCCAATAAACAAATTCTAGAGTTAGTTTTTTTGAATATTGATTAATAGAAGAAGAAAAACTTCTTGCTTTTTTTGTTTTTTGTTTTTTAATTTATATTTTGAGCGTAAGAACTCGATATTGGTTGTTAATACTACTATTTGGGATTGATTTCCATCAATTGCAAATCTAGATTGAAGTTTCTAGTTTTGTTTTGCTAAATATAAAATTCTTTATTACTCCTAGTTCTTGGGATTTCACCCTAGAACCAGATTTTTAATACAAACTCTAGCTTTGTGTGTTCTACTTTACATTAGTTGGTATCAGAGCCATACTTTTTTGTTCTTCATCATGCCAATGGGTACAAGGAGGCACGATCTTTGGAAGGGAGGCGCACAATAATATATTAAGTGTGGAGAATTATGTAGTGGAGTTGAGGAAATCACTGCTCGGTTTGATAATGTTCCTTAATCAATTGATGAGAGATTCGAGGTGGATTTAAAGCAAAGTCAAGCCAAATACGACAAAGAGATGGAAGAACTTCGAAGGTAGAAACAAGCTCTTGATGAGTGATTCAAACTACAACGGAGTGATTCAATCCATAGTCAAGGTCGAATTAGAATAGCCATTATAGAGGGTTCCCCAAGTTGAAGATGTTTTACAATCTTTTCTTCAATTTTCTGATGAAGGTATCTCTTTCCATCCCCAAGTTGTTTCTGCTACCAAAAATTCTTCCCAAACTCTCCAGAGCCAAAATTGAAATTCCTCACCCACATCCTCCCCTCCTCAACAAAATCCCTTTGTTTCACCACCTTCAAATTAAGTTGTTAACGGACTTCCGCAACATCATATCTCTCTAAAACACCAAAATCAGCCCCACAACATGTTTCTCATAACCCCAATCCTCCATATAACCTTCAACATCTTTCGAAAATCTAACCAGCCCTTTACACCGATTATCTTGATAAATTGAATCCCTACTATACTCCATCACCCACACAAATCAATCAGGTACAGTATCGGCTTAAGACGAACATGCCACAATTCAATGGCCTTCTTCACATCGATGATTTCCTTAATTGGTTGTTTATTGTGAAATTTTTTTTCAAATGTAAACATAAGGTGTTTCAAGTCCCATGAAGAAGGATATTTAGTGATGGTCTACCTTAGCAATGATAATTTTCCATTGAGCACCTACAACAAACCTAAGTTCAAGAAGATTGGGCTTTTACAAGTGCTAAAGAAGATTAATTCTAATGCCTACCAACTCAAGCACCTATCTTCATATTTCAGTGATAATCCTTCCAATGATGCTGTTGTGACGAGGGCGAATTCTCTCCAACTTGGGGAGGATGATATAGATAGACTTGCCGATGCTTATGATTGAGTTAAGATGCGTTGAAGAAAGAAAACATCAACATTTATTGAGTCAAATTAGTCAAAATCAAGTCAACTCAATTTGACCGAGTCAACTTGGTCCAATCTTTGACCAATCTACAAGACTTAGTCCAACTTCTCTTAGGACTCTTTCTATTATTGAGTTTCTATCTGTAATTTTTTACGGGGTCCTAGTTAGTTTTTATTTCAATTTTAGAAAGTTTCTTTTCCTAGTTAGTTTATAATTTGTTTTATTTTTACTTTTTTAAAATTCGTTTTTATTCTTTAAGTTATAATTAGAAGTCCTTTTAAATGTCCAAATTGAGTTATAATAGGATTAGAAGATCAGTGATATGATATAGATAGATTAGGAAGTTACTTTTGAGTTTTTTTGAAGGTTTCTGAATTGTTATGAAGGAGTTATCTGTGTAAGGAGCTCCAATAAACAAATTCTAGCGTTAGTTTTTTTTAAGATTGATTAATAAAAGAAAAGAAAAAAGTTCTTCCCTTTCTTTGTTTTTTATTTTTTATTTTTATTTTATGCGTAAGAACCCGTTATTGGTTCTTAATTTTAGTGTTTGTGATTGATTTCAATCAATCTCAAACCTAGATTGAAGTTTCTAGTCTATTTTGCTCGATGTAGAGATTCTTCATTACTCATAGTTCTTGGGATTTCACCCTAGAACTAGATTTTTAACATAAACTCTAACTTTGTGTATTCTACCCTACATCACCTAGTCTTACTACTCATCCATCTTAACATCCTCATATCTTCTATACTCAATCTATGAACATGTTGTTTCTTGACTCAACATTTAACTCCATAAACGTGGTTGGTTTTGTTGATGTCTTACCCATCAATCTTAGTAAGCATCTCATCCCTAGGGTGGCCTTGCAAAATCACACTATATATTGTCTTGGTCCTACTTATGTCATCAATGCGCATTGTTTCTAAGGTTATCCCTTCATAATTCCAAATTTCATAAGTCGATATTACATTTTTTGGCAAACAACATTATCAAGGGAAGTCACTTTGAATGTCTGTGCATAACGGCATGGATTTAGGGTATGGCAATAGCTGATACATGTATACCTGCCTTGGATTCTCTTCTTGGCTATTTTCTTCTCTATGTTGTAACACAGATATCAACCTACTTTGATTTACAAACGGACTAATGGTTGATGCAGGTTCTAGTTTATCATGATCTGTTGGGAATGATGCAACACCCACATCATGCCAAGGTTGGTGAAAAAACTACCTTCTGGTTTTAGTCCCTCTTATTGAACATTTCCCATAAAAGGCTTTATCAACATTTTGCAGGTTACCCCCAAGTTCTGTAAGCAGTATGGGCAGGTGGGCAATGTCATAAACAAAGCTCTTTTGGAATACAAGGAAGAGGTCACGAATCGAGTGTTCCCTGGTCATGCTCATACACCATATAGAATCAATGCTACTGATCTTAATGGATTTTTGTGTGGATTACAGAAGATGGGCCTGTCTGAAGCTGCTTCTGAAGCAGCATCAGTGGCTGACAAGGCAGAAATAGCTGAAGCACCAG